>NC_091457.1:162105251-162461084 GCF_027789765.1 Dendropsophus ebraccatus | reverse complement strand
GATGTGCCATTGATGAGACCCCCACCAATCATGAGGATGGAGGGGATATGCCATTGATGAGACCCCCACCAATCATGAGGATGGAGGGGATATGCCATTGATGAGACCCCCACCAATCATGAGGATGGAAGGGATATGCCATCGACAAGACCCCCACCAATCATGAGGATGGAGGGGATATGCCATTAAAGAGACTCTCACCAATCATGAGGATGGAGGGGATATGCCATCAACGAGACCCCCACCAATCATGAGGATGGAGGGGATGTGCCATTGATGAGACCCCCACCAATCATGAGGATGGAGGGGATATGCCATTGATGAGACCCCCACCAATCATGAGGATGGAGGGGATATGCCATTGATGAGACCCCCACCAATCATGAGGATGGAGGGGATATGCCATCGACGAGACCCCCACCAATCATGAGGATGGAGGGGATATGCCATTGAAGAGACCCCCACCAATCATGAGGATGAAGGGGATATGCCATGGATGAGACTCCCACCATTCATGAGGATGGAGGGGATATGCCATTGATATGACCCCCACCAATCATGAGGATGGAGGGGATATGCCATTGAAGAGACCCCCACCAATCATGAGGATGGAGGGGATATGCCATTGATATGACCCCCACCAATCATAAGGATGGAGGGGATATGCCATTGAAGAGACCCCCACCAATCATGAGGATGAAGGGGATATGCCATGGATGAGACTCCCACCATTCATGAGGATGGAGGGGATATGCCATTGATATGACCCCCACCAATCATGAGGATGGAGGGGATATGCCATTGAAGAGACCCCCACCAATCATGAGGATGGAGGGGATATGCCATTGATATGACCCCCACCAATCATAAGGATGGAGGGGATATGCCATTGAAGAGACCCCCACCAATCATGAGGATGAAGGGGATATGCCATGGATGAGACTCCCACCATTCATGAGGATGGAGGGGATATGCCATTGATGAGACCCCCACCAATCATGAGGATGGAGGGGATATGCCATTGATGAGACCCCCACCAATCATGAGGATGGAGGGGATATGCCATTGATGAGACCCCCACCAATCATGAGGATAGAGGGGATATGCCATTGATGAGACCCCCACCAATCATGAGGATAGAGGGCATATGCCATTGATGAGACTCCCACCAATCATGAGTATGGAGGGGATAGGCCATCAACGAGACCCCCACCAATCATTAGGATGGAGGGGATATGCCTTTGGCGATACCCCCACGAATCATGAGGATATAGGGGACCCCTTACCAGTATGGTGCTCCCCCAACCATCTGACTGTTTTGGATCCATAAAGTATATGACTATTATGGTTTTCCTTTCAATAATTTTTTACTACATTACCTCTGCTTTTCCCGGGATGGCGAGCCTTGAGGATTTAGCGGTGTTGTCACTAACAAATTGTGCAGCAGTATATATAATCCCACTTGGACTTTGCAATTTAATATTCGGTACTGCAGTTTGCCAAGTAACTAGAAAGAAAGTGTCATTCCCCACAGTTCTATCAACGTAGACGGTGCCACTCAAGCATTCAGAGGGTTTAAGACCTAAGGCCGTGCTCTCCAGCTGATGGAAGAAGACAAAGAGTTAATATACAGGAAGTGACAATGTTCTTATATGTACTGTAGTTTAAAGCGACTCTGTACCCACAATCTGCCCCCCCCAAACCACTTGTACCTTCAGATAGCTGCTTTTAATCCAAGATCTGTCCTGGGGTCCGTTCGGCAGGTGATGCAGTTATTGTCCTAAAAAACAACTTTTAAACTTGCAGCCCTGTGCCCAACAGCTGTGGCTTACATTGTGTATGCGTTAGGCTGGCACCACCCCTCTAACCCTCCTCCCCACCCTCTTCATCATTAGGAATGCCACTGGAACATTTTCTCCTGTCTGAACATTGCACAGGTGCCTTAACCCATAGCTGCACCAGGACGTTATTGAACGTCCTCGTGCCGCTATGGGAGTTCAGAGGGGGGTCGCGCGGCGACCCCCCTCTGAACTGCCGCGATCCCGGGTGCCGCGTGTAGCCCGGGATCGCGGCTATTAGCGGGCACGGTCCGATCGCCGTGCCCGCTAATTAAGCGGACCGTGCCCGCTAATTAAGTACTTAGAAGCAGCTGTCAAAGTTGACAGCTGCTTCTAAATACTTGATAATCTCCATACCTGGTGGTCTAGTGGGGGGATCGCCCCCCTGCGGCGCGATTGCGGGGGGGCCATCCCCGCATCCATCCCGGGCCGGGGTCTGCTCCGTAATGGCGCTGATCCCGGCTCGGCATTCTATTGCTTTTGGCTGCAGCAGCCAAAAGTAATAGAACACCGATCTCATGGATTCATGCAGTATAACTATACTGCATGGATCTCTATGAGAGATCAGAGTGCATATACTAGAAGTCCCCCAGGGGGAATAACCCTAACCCCAGGGGGGGAATAACCCTAACCCCAGGGGGGCTTCTAGTATATGTATAAAGTAAAAGAAAAATGTATTTTTAATAACACAAAATCCCCTCCCCTAATAAAAGTCTGAATCACCCCCCTTTCCCCATTTTATAAATAAAAATAAATAAATTAATTAATAAACAAACATGTTTGCTATCGCCGCGCGCGTAATCGCCCGAACTATTAATTAATCACATTCCTGATCTCACATGGTAAACGGCGTCAGCGCAAAAAAATCCCAAAGTGCAAAATTGCGCATTTTTGGTCGCATCAAATCCAGAATAATTGTAATAAAAAGCGATCAAAAAGTCATATATGCGCAATCAAGGTACCGATAGAAAGATCACATCATGGCGCAAAAAATGACACCTGACACAGCCCCATAGACCAAAGGATAAAAGCGCTATAAGCCTGGGAATGGAGCGATTTTAAAGAACATATATTTTCTTTAAAAGGTTTTAATTTTTTACAAGCCATCAAATCAAATAAAAGTTATACATGTTACATATCGTTGTAATCGTAACAACTTAAGGAACATATATAACGAGTCAGTTTTACCCCAGGGCGAACATAGTAAAAACAACCCCCCCCAAATAAAAAAAAAAACATTTTTTTTTTCAATTTCACCACACATATAATTTTTTTTCTGGTTTCCCGGCACATTTTAGGCAAAAATTACATCTGCCATAGCAAAGTACAATTAGTTGCGCAAAAAATAAGGGCTCATTTGGGTCTCTAGGTGGAAAAATGCAGGCGCTATGGCCTTATATACACGAGGAGGGAAAAACAAAAACGCAAAAATGAAAACTGGCTGTGTCCCCTAAGGGTTAATGATCCAGCCCATGTTCAGTATTCACACAGCTGGCGAATAGGAAGCAATCTGCCTTGAGCATTCCTAATGATGAGGAGGGCAGGGGTGGAGGGAAAGAGAGGTGGTGCCAGCCTAATGCATACACAATCTAGGCCACACCCCTTGGGCTTGGGGCTGCAAGTTTAAAAGTTGTTTTTTAGGACAATAACTGTATCACCTGCCGAACGGACCCCAGGTCAGATCTTGGATTAATAGCAGCTATCTGAAGGTACAAGTGGTTTGGTGGGTGAGATTGTGGGTACAAAGTCACTTTAAAGAGGTCCTCCAGCATTGGAAATAGGGTCCACCAGCATTAGGAAACGGTCTGCCGGCATAAAAAAAAGGTTTTTCAACAACCAATAAGTAGCATTCGAGGTGAGCTGCAATATCAGACAATACTCATACTCAGGTATGGAGCTATTTATGACAGAAAGAAGCCCCTTTTCCCTAATTGTGGATAACCCCTTTAAGTTTCATATTAAGGCTATGTTCACACAAGGTACGAACAACGGCCGTTGTTGCACTGACAACTGCATTAAAATCAATTTAGAAGGGGCGGAAATAATTGATATGTCAATTGTTTCTACAGCCATAGTGAACAACGGCCATTGTTCAATACATTGTGTGAACGGCCGTTGATTGCATTGATTCCAATGCAACACATTTTTTTTTTATAAAAAAAAAATAAAACGGCCATTTCAAAAGTACATAAAAAATATGTTGCGTAAACATAACCTGGTTGTAACAAAAATTTCATTCATGGAGGTCCATATAATTTCCATATAATTTCATGTGATAGACATAAATGAAACGTTCACCTGTATAGACTGCTCAGTAATGTCTCCATCACCGGCTCACCTGTATAGACTGCTTAGTAATGTCTCCATCACCGGCTCACCTGTATAGACTGCTTAGTAATGTCTCCATCACGGCTCACCTGTATAGACTGCTTAGTAATGTCTCCATCACCGACTCACCTGTATAGACTGCTTAGTAATGTCTCCATCACGGCTCACCAGTATAGACTGCTTAGTAATGTCTCCATCACCGACTCACCTGTATCGACTGCTTAGTAATGTCTCCATCACCGACTCGCCTGTATAGACTGCTTAGTAATGTCTCCATCACCGACTCACCTGTATAGACTGCTTAGTAATGTCTCCATCACGGCTCACCTGTATAGACTGCTTAGTAATGTCTCCATCACCGACTCACCTGTATCGACTGCTTAGTAATGTCTCCATCACCGACTCGCCTGTATAGACTGCTTAGTAATGTCTCCATCACGGCTCACCTGTATAGACTGCCTAGTAATGTCTCCATCACCGGCTCACCTGTATAGACTGCTTAGTAATGTCTCCATCACCGACTCACCTGTATAGACTGCTTAGTAATGTCTCCATCACGGCTCACCTGTATAGACTGCTTAGTAATGTCTCCATCACCGACTCACCTGTATCGACTGCTTAGTAATGTCTCCATCACCGGTTCACCTGTATAGACTGCTTAGTAATGTCTCCATCACCGGCTCACCTGTATAGACTGCCTAGTAATGTCTCCATCACCGGCTCACCTGTATAGACTGCTTAGTAATGTCTCCATCACCGACTCACCTGTATAGACTGCTTAGTAATGTCTCCATCACGGCTCACCTGTATAGACTGCTTAGTAATGTCTCCATCACCAGCACACCTGTATAGACTGCTTAGTAATGTCTCCATCACCGGCTCACCTGTATAGACTGCTTAGTAATGTCTCCATCACCGGCTCACCTGTATAGACTGCTTAGTAATGTCTCCATCACGGCTCACCTGTATAGACTGCCTAGTAATGTCTCCATCACCGGCTCACCTGTATAGACTGCTTAGTAATGTCTCCATCACCGACTCACCTGTATAGACTGCTTAGTAATGTCTCCATCACGGCTCACCTGTATAGACTGCTTAGTAATGTCTCCATCACCGACTCACCTGTATCGACTGCTTAGTAATGTCTCCATCACCGGTTCATCTGTATAGACTGCTTAGTAATGTCTCCATCACCGGCTCACCTGTATAGACTGCTTAATAATGTCTCCATCACCGGCTCACCTGTATAGACTGCTTAGTAATGTCTCCATCACCGGCTGAAATGGAGCTGAAGGCGTCGATTAAACCTTGTGCACTCACTTCGGTATTATCCGTGGCCAAATATATGGTTCCACCTGCAAGAAAATAATAATAAATCAGCAGGTTATTTGCTGGATAGAGATGAGCAAAGAGCTCATCTAAGCGAAGCGCTTCGCTAGATCAGCGCTCAGCTTATCAAGCCGCTGGCCTTCCCGCACTGCTCCACTCCCTGCCGCACCACTCCGGGTGCCAGAGAAATGCTGGATCCATTCTGGAAAACTGGGAGAAGTTTCCCAGGATTGAATCCTGCTTTTTCCCGCATCCACAGAGCGGAGCAGTGCAGGAAGCCCGGCGGCATGATCAGCAGAGCGCCAATCAAATGAAGCGATTCGCTTCGGTGAGCGCTTCGGCTCATCTCTAATGCTGGATAATAATTCCATGCCCTCTCTATTACTATATGGTATATATCATTTACTTTGCCTGCAATTAAAGCAGCAATCGCCAAATTTTTTTTTTTTTTTTCATTTTTTGGGGGGCCATGTAATGCACAGTATCTCTATTCCTGCGGTGTCATCTGTTTCATCCCAGCTCTGGTGCATCCATGCAATTCCCTACTGTATCTAAGTCATGTGACATGTAACAGCCACCATCTTGCAAAATGCATCCGCTCTCTTTAAAGTCTGCTGTCAGGGCCATGATGCAGTAAAATAGGACTCGGTTCCTATTAAAGTGAATAGGGGGTCTGGAACCGAATTAGAGAATTATTCTCCGACTAGCTGCATAATGAATAACAAAAGTATGCCAAAGTGCCCCCTAATGGTTTTGCACATGGTAGAGCAGTAAATAGCAATATAGAAGAGGCTGTACAGAGGCACATGGAACCCCTGGTCCTTGGTTCTCATAGACGCCCCATGGAGCTGTATTACAGAATGTCTTTAAAATATGGTGTATAATGGATCAATGGAGTCACATTTAGTCCAGGTGGCATACGGTACTATATCTGCGTAGTACTGATGTGTAAAGTCATACTGTAGTACCAGCCAGGTGTGATATAGAGAGTGCTGTTCTGTACTGTCAGTACTTACCTGTTTTTTGTACAATCTCTTTAAGTGTTGGTTCTTCGGCAGATCCGAGGAATATGACGTGTACTATGACGCCGCTATCTATAATTTGTTGGAAGCAGAGGCGAGTATCATAGTTATCTTCTCCATCTGATAGTAATACAACTTCTGTTCCATGAGAAGATCCAGACTTTCCTTTATTTACCTGAGCGGTCACATGATACAGGGATAGAAATTAGATTTTTAATAGGTTCCTATTGCACAAACGATTATCGACCGTACTTGGCTGATTACTGGCCGCTCCGGACCATAATCATTTCTTGTAAAAGCTCATGCTGAATAAAAACAATGATAGCGACAGTCTTCTGGCCATTCCGCCATGCGACAGGAGCGGTAGCAGCAGACGGTCGCTCTTTCATGGGCCACTCCGACGATGTAAAGATCATCCTGCATTTCTCTGCGCCCACCCCCCCTCTATATAATGTACATATAGGATATACATATATCTGTGCTGTCAGTTTCCATATGACACAGCAGTACATACTTACCTCGTGCTCTGCTGCCTGTGATCTGGCACCCTGCTGTCCGGCTCTCCTGCTGTGTCTTCAGGCCTCGCTTTTTCTGGCTATCATTCTAGACGAGGCGGAGACTGAAAACACAGCAGCTGTACAGGAGCTGCAGAGGACAGGATGCTGGATCACAAGCAGCAGAGCACAAGGTAAGTATGTACTGCTTTGTGATATGGAAACTGACAGCACGGACATCTGTATACAAGGATCGTTTGTGCAGCTCAGCTGCTAGATTACTAATGTCATGTAAAGGCACTACAAACTAGCGCTGATCTCGCTGATTGTTGCTCATTTGTGGCTCCGACAGCCAATAAATCTACTCAAGTTTCAGAAAATATGATTGTTGCTTTAACAAAAAGAAAATTTTTGTCTAATATCCTTAATAGTACATTTCAAGATGCAGGTTACCATGAGCCCGAGTGATCTTTGTGTTGAGAAACGAGTGGTGGGGATCGCTTCCTGCATCAACGACCATTTCTGTTCCTGACCTGAAGAAGGGCAGTCTGCCCGAAATGGTCGTTGATCCAGGAAGCTCGCCTGCAGCTGTCTTCCTCCCCTCCCTGCACTATTTGTATGGAATAAACTAAAATGTTTGTTAGCGCTGGACTATTTGTTCTGCTATTGTTCTTCCTTGATTGTTGTATTGCTAGTCTGAGCACCTAACTTCAGTTTTTGGGCATCACATATATATAGTATTTAATGTCTATGTACTATAAAGGGGGGGGGGGGGTACATCATGACCCAGGTTCAATGTCACAAGCGGTGGGATTTAGCCTGCTTAGCCAATCATTGACTGCAGTGGTGTCCTGTCCCAGTCACTGACTGGCTGAGCTGGGCATCAGTCAACCGGGTCGTGACGTAGCTGGAGAGGAGCAAAGTAGACAGCTGGCTGGGGCCCAGGAGCAGGACGTGGTGCTGCGTGGGCACCAGGGCAGGTGACTATAACTTCTTTTTTATGTTCCCCCACCCCAGTAATAATTTGTTTGCCCTCCTTTAAAGTCTGGCCACTTGTAAAACCTCCAGGGGCAGGTGGGAACATAAACGATCCACACTCACCTCTCTCCGTGCCTCTACAGCCATGGACCACTCTGGGAACCCTGCCAGGCTCCTGGATCTCCTGCGCTGCCAACGTCACCACCTGGTTGAGGAACAGCACGCTCAGCCAATCAGTGACTGGGACAGGATGCCACTCCAGTCACTGATTGGCTGAGCAGGCTGTCCATTGGCTGGGACAGGCATCACAATTTAGGGAAAAATGGCCTCCGGCAGGGGTCCTGGGGCCAGTCAGACGGCGCGTTGTTGGCATGGGGAGAGGTAAGCAACGCTTCATTGCTATGTTCTGCCCTGAACATAGCATAGATTTTGACTTGTAGTGACCTTTTTGTACATCATTTCTACACTACAGTGATTCTACAATGTGGAGAGAGAAGATTTCTTGTTGTACATTACCTGAATGCCGGACAGGAGTCCAGAACATATATTGGTTCCTCCACTTCCTACTCTGGGAAGGAGAGCTTTCAGCTGCTGACGTTCTGTATCACTTTTAACTTTGATTAAGTTGGATTTTATAACGGCAGAGTTTGAGAATGTCACCATCCCAGCATCGGAACCAGTCTCAATGATTTGTATAATAAAAACCTCGGCAGCCTGGTAGAGACGCTGAATACGATTAAACTGAAAAGAAAGACACAAATATATATATAATAGGTCATTTCTGGAGGTCCAGGAACACTGAGACTTTACAGGGGGCACTCACACTCGCCATGCTTCCCGAGGTGTCCAGCACTAACGTCACCACTCTCTCCGAGAACTGCAGAAGGGTGAAGGTGGGATCAGGAATAAGGAGTCCGGGATTGGGTGGAGTAGACTTGATATCGGTGGAGCTCATGATCACGTCCCAGGTGCTGCGAGAATTGCACTTCCTGTTTTGCATGTTGGGAGCTTCAGGGTTATGGTTACTGTCATCACAGAACTTAGTGACCTAAACAGCAATCACAGGGTTAATTACTTCCAAAAGGAAATACACGACTGCTTGATGGAAATAGCCGTGCTTCTACTTACATCGGGAAGAAACTGCATGTACATGAGGGATTCGGTGGCAATCTGCGACTGCTGCGGCACATACACACAACCTTTCTCATAGAGTCCGGTGTTCGGGTCAAAGTTACACGACGTGACCTTACAGGAAGTTCCCTGACATTTCTGAATTCTGTATTCACCAAGAATATCACCAGAACACCTGGAAATGACATCAACAATGCGAGACGGTTATACCTGATATCTACTCGGATAGATGCACACCGGACTGGCCTTACAGTGAATGATACGCTCTTATTGTTATTGTATTGTTGCTTATTGTGTTATGGTGCAGTGTCAGTGCCTCAGTGTTAGTGCAGTATGGTATGGCTATACTATACAAATGACTATACCATACAGTATGTCACCACCATATACTGCATATAGTGCTACACAATCCAAAGTGTATGGCGTCCTCAACCCTTCTCCCATCCCTGATTGACAGTCAGACTTTGATTTGAAATTGATTTGTTCATTTGTAGTATGAAATCATAGGACAACTTCTTCAAATGATCACTGTCACTTCAACAAATGTGGCATAAATCAGTAGTACAGATGAATATGGGAATCTTTGTGATCTTATCACAGATTAATGCCTCTTTCTTGACTTTTAAGGCCCATTTACTGCATCTCCCAATCATAAATTAATCATTGACTCTGCAAAAAATATGTTCAAGTATGTCTAAGTATTATATCTGCATAAGGGTTTAATTGACAGCTTAGACTGCTCAGTACAGATCTATAATGTCCCTTATGCTGCTTATTATGGTGTGCTATAAAGATATAGGGAAGAAGATCCCCATTTCTGTGTATGCACAACATTAAGTTTATGCAGTGTCCCAGAGCGGGTGTGCCACTGCTGTTTAGCAAGTATTTAGATGCTTGGAACAAACTTCCAGCAGATGTGGTTGGTAAATCTACAATAATAGAATGTAAACCTGCCTGGGATAAAACAAAGGATAATAAGAAAGGAAATACTAATAGGGCAGACTAGATGGACCAAGTGGTCTTTTTCTTCCAACAATCTTCTATGTTTCGGGGTCAGTATTATTCTGCGTCTATGCTGTGGACTGAAGGCCGCATTCTGCACTCCCACCACTAGATGTCTCACTATATTCTATGCTCTACATGGAACTGCTGAAGGGAGGTGTAACAAGGGTTAACTGTGGATGTGACTTATGTCATGTAGTTTTCTGTGTACAACACTGTTTTGTGAAACTGACTGAGAGCCTATGCCTGCACTCGGCACCTCACAGTTGTCCCTCCTCTCTCCGGCTAACCTATCAGAGGTTAGACAGACATTCTTTTTGAAACTTTTCTTCCAATCTCCTGCCAGCTCCCTGAAGCCTTATAAAGTGGTAAAGCAGGCCATGTGATCAGAAGTGTGTAGTAAGTAGTTGGAGAGTACTATACAGTGGTTCCAATGAGTGAGGTAATTGGTATTTTCTTAAGAAGAGTTCCAGCATAAACCATGCTGGGCTAGTAACACCCTGGGTGAGGCTACACGAGACGGGGGAGAAAACTTAGTCAGGAGAGAAAACTTATTCAGGCTGAGGGACTTTTGTTCTGTTTCTATTTCAAACCTCCTTAAAACTGAGACAGGAGTCAAGAGTCAGCAGTTCGATAAGTGCAGGTCATGTCGAAAACTCTGCTACAACGTGCTAGGTTTCATTAGGGGGTCTCCTCGACGGCTAGCGTTAACCACGAGTTAGGGCCTGTGTTCCTGGATTTGTGTCACTCAGTGCCCTTGGACAGCAAGAAGCGGATAGTCATAGCTGTTGACGCAGCAGGTATTGTTTTATCACTAATTACACCAGATGGTTCGAGCTTCTTCAGCTGAGAGCCATAAGGGTCTGGATAAGTCCCCCTCCCTGCAAGTAGCCCACTGTCACCAAAGTTAGGTCTATAACTAGTAACAAGAGACTTTCTCAGGTACAAATCAAGTTATTAAACTAGCAGTGATTATCTCAAGTTGCCTACAGTATACCTGCATTAAGCAGTGATCTAAAACCTCAAGTCTCGGATCTCAGTTAGTAGCCTCAACTACTGTATTTCTTCACCTTATTGGAAAGACTGTGATTAATTGTGTACCGTGCCTTTAAGAAGTTTACAAGTAAAAGTTGCACCTTTTTTTAGTCTATCCTGGACTCTGTAGTTCCTTGCGTAACACCTGCACTATTCAACTTCTATTAGGCGTGTGTTTGTTACCCGGGGAGGACACATACCACTCAGGCCCCGTGACTTTAGCCCACACCCACTAACACAGGGACAATGAAGAAGAAGAGGAAGAAGAATCTATATTTATACAGTATTGATGCTGACATAAGGAGGTGGTGGAGCAATAAGAAGAGCTGATAAGATGTAAGAATAGATTGTACTATCACTCACTGAGGTCTTTTAAGGTAATAACTCTCTGTCAATCTAATAAGACTATGATATGAAAACTTACTAATGCTTATTACCTGGTTGTAAAACTTAACTTTTATTACAGTACATTATACATACAATAAAAATCATAACAGCTTAAAGAGACTCTGTCAATAGGTTTATGGTGTCCTATCCCAGGATAGCATAAACTAGTGACAGAGAAGCTGAACAGAATGATGTATCACTTACATTGTTCTGTGCGGCTGATCCAGAGATCTCCTCCTGAATAATATGGACGATACGTAGTCCTCTCCATTATGTGCATGAGCTCATTAGTCCTGGATATTCATGAGAAGCAGAAAACTCCACCCACCAGCTGCTGATTGGCTGTTGACTGCCTTATACACAGTATGTATCAGCATCTGGAGGGCGGGGGAGGGGTGTGGCAAGAATACTATTCTCCTGCATATTAGGAGAACGGGTGAACACAATGATGTAAGTAATACACCGATCTGTACAGCATTTCGGTCACTAGTTTATGCTGCCCTCATTTAAGGGGGAATAAACCTAGTGACAGATTCCCTTTAAAGATACTAGTTATACTGTATTAGTGCACAGTTATGTTCCTATGAGCCCTGACAACCTCCCTAAACTGAGACTCAGAAAATCCCTGCGTCCAAAGTTTTCCTGACTTCATACAACATACTGATTTAAATGGCTCACCTTGTAGCTTCCACTTTTTGAGTATCCGCAATGTAGAAAGGAGTGTCCTGGTTGTACTCATCAAACACCCCCCACCGGAGATGAGCCCATTCATGAACAAACACTTTACCTATCAGTAAAAAGTAAAGAAATTGTAAATATATTTTTTTTAATTTATAACAGAGCAAAGATGCCAAGCGATCAATAGAATGAGTGTAAAGAAGTGGATGCTCAACTATTATAGGTAAACTTGTTAGGTTCATGTAAACCAGTGTAGACCACTGCTTTTAGAGCAGAGTGGTGGTTGGCAGGAGCAGTAGTACCCACCCCCTGACACTGAGGGCACTGGGAGGTACGAGTCCTAGACCTATGTCTCTGGGCGTAGCTAACTCCTCAAGATTGCCCAAGGTAGTTGAGCATAATCAGCAGAATACTTCGGCTCTTAAGGCAACTTTGCTCTACTTGGGATCAGTCCCTCTTCCTTTCCTTTAGGAGGTGACTGCCCTGATTTTTAAGTAGGATCACAGGCGTAGACAAGGGTTTACCCTACTTGACAGAGATACTTTACCATGGGGGTTATAGACTTAGTGACCAATCTGTATTGGGACACTACACTACAAGTATAACCAGGGGCAGTCTTGGCATTTCTGGGGCCCCAAGCGAAGTTATGTCTGGGCCCCCCCCCCCTCGACACGCATTCCAAAGGGGTTTTAGGAAGGGTTTTCCCTGCGATCACAAGAGGCCGCTCCCCTTGTCCTGGCGCCGATGCTCCAGTGATGTCACTGGAGCACCGGCACCACAAGGACAAAGTGGCCACTTGTGACCGCAGGGAAAACCCTTCCTGCGGCCACAAGAGTGACTGATAGGAAGGGAGCCAATGTCTCCCGCCCTGTCAGTGCTGGTGCATGTAACTATGAGCGCTCATTACGAGTGCTCATAGTTACAGTTCAGATGGCAGCAGTGAGCGGGGCAGCGGCCCTGTCCAGCGGTCTTGAGCACAAGAGCGGGGCGTGGGGGCCCCCCTGGATGTTGGGGGCCCCAAGCGAGCGCTTGGGGTGCTTGGTGCCAAAGACCGCCACTGAGTATAACTATAGTAGCTGAGCTAGGAATACCCTTTAAGGTAGAGGTGATCAATGAAGTTGTTAGCTTTGAGATCCCCAACGGCTCCAAATTTTTGACAAGAATGAGAACAAGACATAATACTGTACATCTATCAACATAAAGTAAAGGATAAAAGCTTCTCCTCTGACCTCGGGGTCCGTACGATGAGATGAGATCGTCATCAGTTATGTATTCTGGGGTAAGATGAATGTATTGGCCCGGTTCCCCACAGCCTCCATACTGTTGTGTATAAGGATCATTTCCAAACTTCACGATAGGATCAGCGATGATAATATCTGCCTAAAATTATAAGCACATAAATACATCATCATGATGGTAACAGGGTTGGATCTTCAATGCATCAATGAGATTCCCTACTATAATGGCGCTCAGTAATGCTAGCGCATGCGCAGCTACCCAAGTCCTGTCCTGGTGCTTATCCAATGAATATGCTGTATACTAAACAGTGGGTGACTTCCCCAGAGGGATCTCTTGGTTTGCAGGTCCGCAGCTTATATGTGAAGGGTAACTGCTCGTGTGAGTATTGACCCTTGGGAATTTATCTACACTTTCATCTACATTTCCCATCATGCCTGGACACCCAAAGCTTTAGCGTGATTCCCAGGCATGATGGGAATTGTAGTTTTGCAACAGCTGGAGGCAGGGGCGGATTAATTTTACCATAGGCCCCGGGCTTTTTACCAAGCCTGGGCCCCCCACCCCACTGTAACTACTGTATGGCAGCACTAGCCTGGTGTTCATAATACAGGATAGATAATGTCATAATGCCCTGATTTGTGCAAAGTTGTGGTAAAAAAGCAGCAAATTTTTGCAAATCATGGTCGAACTGTAGCCAGGTGACAGCACACCACTAAGAGTATAAGTCTTTTTAGGTGGCCATGGGGCCCCCCAGGGGCTCGGGGCGCTAGACTACCGCCCTAAACGGACCTTTTATGATCCGCTACTGGCTGGAGGACCGAAGGTTCCCCATCCCTGATCTAAAAAATTGCACATTTTTGTGCAAAATTGTAAATTTTTGCACAATGCTCTCAAATTTTTGGTCAGTAAGTTGCTAATGTACGAGCAGATAAGCAACTTATTAAAACTTAGCGATCATTATTCACTTTAAAAAAACTCTATTGACCATTCATTCCCAGGAATTACAGCTGCAAGCTCACAGAAACAATTAAAAAAACAAAAAAAACATAGCTATAAAATCTAAACGCATGGCAAACACCTTATCTCTCTTTTACAGTCTACAAATACACAGAATCCGCCGGTCGATCCCTTTAAGTCATCCTGCATTATATCGTTACCTTATCATAGGTTTCTGTTTTGGGTCTTGAATAGTTTTTTGCAGACCAGGAAACGGGAATCAGAATCTTCACACTGCGTATATACAGCCTCTTGCCCGTGGCATCGAATAGAAAACCGGTAGCTTCTTTTACCATATCCTTTAGGAAGAAGAAAAAAAAAATCGGAAAAAAAATAATTTCTAATTCTATGTGCAAACTTTCATAGTAGAGTTTAACGCAAGGAGACCATCAAACACCAGCGTTCAGTATACATCCCGTAACTTATCTTGTCCCGGTCATGGGTCGCAGTCAGTATTACGCAGTTACACACCTTAATCTCCCAGCATGCTTTGCTGAGTCAAAGTCAGAACAGAATTTCATTAAGGTTTGGTGTATATGCCGGTAGTGTACAGCGACCAGTGTAGAGAAAACCAACAATTCTACTCCATAAGGGTATGTGCACACTACGGATTCCGAGTGGAGAACTTCAAGCAGATTCCGCCGCGCGCATCCATGGGGACAATGAGGGACATTTATCAAACTGGTATAAAGTAGAATTGGCCCAGTTGCCCCTAGCAACCAATCAGATTCCACCTTTATATTCTTGACAGTTTCTTTGGAAAATGAAAGGAGGAATCTGATTGGTTGCCGGGGGCAACTGGGACAATTGTACTTTACACCAGTTTGATAAATCTCCCCCAATATTTATATTTAAAAAAACACATTTGTTTTAAAAACTGACCCGATGTCTGGTTACTCTTCCCCAGGTTGTCAGGGAAACAGCCGTGCAGCAATGACGTTACATGGCAGCCATCATAGCTTTTTTTTTTTAAAAAAGATTGTATAGCGCCAACTGATTCTGCAGCGCTGAATCCAGGACCCCAGGGCTGCGTGTCTACAATGCTAACCACTGAGCCACCAGGCTGCCCATGATTCATCTCCTTCTGCCTTCACTCACATTTCTACTGCCTGTATCCAGCTTTTCCAGTATCCTGATATCCGGACTCTTTTATGACCTTTGCCTTGACTAATGAGTAATATCTGTTGGGTCCATCCTGCCTAAACCAGTTTAGAGCCACATAGGTAGTGTGGATAGTCCAAGTAGGTAGGAACAGTATCATGGGTGAGAGCATGACCGCACTGATCCCTACCTACCCATAACAGAATCACAGGCTGTACGTATTACTGGGGCACTGATCCCTACCACTGATCCCTACCTACCCATAACAGAATCACAGGCTGTACATATTGCTGGTGACTGATCCCTACCACTGATCCCTACCTACCCATAACAGAATCACAGGCTGTACATATTACTGGTCACTGATCCCTACCACTGATCCCTACCTACCCATAACAGAATCAAAGGCTATACATATTACTGGTGACTGATCCCTACCTACCCATAACAGAATCACAGGCTGTACATATTGCTGGTGACTGATCCCTACCACTGATCCCTACCTACCCATAACAGAATCACAGGCTGTACATATTACTGGTCACTGATCCCTACCACTGATCCCTACCTACCCATAACAGAATCAAAGGCTATACATATTACTGGTGACTGATCCCTACCTACCCATAACAGAATCACAGGCTGTACATATTGCTGGTGACTGATCCCTACCACTGATCCCTACCTACCCATAACAGAATCACAGGCTGTACATATTACTGGTGACTGATCCCTACCACTGATCCCCACCTACCCATAACAGAATCACAGGCTATACATATTACTGGTGACTGATCCCTACCTACCCATAACAGAATCACAGGCTGTACATATTGCTGGTGACTGATCCCTACCTACCCATAACAGAATCACAGGCTGTACATATTGCTGGTGACTGATCCCTACCTACCCATAACAGAATCACAGGCTGTACATATTACTGGTGACTGATCCCTACCACTGATCCCTACCTACCCATAACAGAATCACAGGCTGTACATATTACTGGTGACTGATCCCTACCACTGATCCCTACCTACCCATAACAGAATCACAGGCTGTACATATTACTGGTGACTGATCCCTACCTACCCATAACAGAATCACAGGCTGTACATATTACTGGGGCACTGATCCCTACCACTGATCCCTACCTACCCATAACAGAATCACAGGCAGTACGTATTACTGGTGACTGATCCCTACCTACCTATAACAGAATCACAGGCTGTACATATTGCTGGTGACTGATCCCTACCACTGATCCCTACCTACCCATAACAGAATCACAGGCTGTACATATTGCTGGTGACTGATCCCTACCTACCCATAACAGAATCACAGGCAGTACCTATTACTGGGGAACTGATCTCTACATCATGATTGTAAACATAAAGAAAAATACAGCTAATAATAGATGATATATTAAAATCCTAGCATGCTCCCCCACCTCGTTTCTGATCCAAAGAGGCCGCCTACAGATCGGGGCCAAGATTCTCTAATAAACTGGGAGGGTGACATTTTATAAAACATTTACTGTCTTGTTTGTTCTTTTTTTGTCTAGTTACAAAGAAAAAAAAGATGTTTGATGTTTTGCAATAATCACAATTGTACTTCATCAGGATATTGGGGGCTAGTACTATAACTGTTCCTATTACTTCATCAGGGCATTGAGGGCTAGTTCTGTAACTGTTCCTATAGCTTCATCAGGGCATTGAGGGCTAGTTCTATAACTGTTCCTATAGCTTCATCAGGGCATTGAGGGCTAGTTCTATAACTGTTCCTATAGCTTCATCAGGGCATTGAGGGCTAGTTCTATAACTGTTCCTATAGCTTCATCAGGGCATTGAGGGCTAGTTCTATAACTGTTCCTATAGCTTCATCAGGGCATTGAGGGCTAGTTCTATAACTGTTCCTATAGCTTCATCAGGGCATAGAGGGCTAGTACTATAACTGTTCCTATAGCTTCATCAGGGCATTGAGGGCTAGTTCTATAACTGTTCCTATAGCTTCATCAGGGCATTGAGGGCTAGTTCTATAACTGTTCCTATAGCTTCATCAGGGCATTGAGGGCTAGTTCTATAACTGTTCCTATAGTTTCATCAGGGCATTGAGGGCTAGTTCTATAACTGTTCCTATAGCTTCATCAGGGCATAGAGGGCTAGTACTATAACTGTTCCTATAGCTTCATCAGGGCGTTGGGGGCTAGTATTATAACTGTTCCTATAGCTTCATCAGGGCATTGAGGGCTAGTTCTATAACTGTTCCTATAGCTTCATCAGGGCATTGGGGGCTAGTACTATAACTGTTCCTATTACTTCATCAGGGCATTGAGGGCTAGTTCTATAACTGTTCCTATAGCTTCATCAGGGCATAGAGGGCTAGTACTATAACTGTTCCTATAGCTTCATCAGGGCGTTGGGGGCTAGTATTATAACTGTTCCTATAGCTTCATCAGGGCATTGAGGGCTAGTTCTATAACTGTTCCTATAGCTTCATCAGGGCATTGGGGGCTAGTACTATAACTGTTCCTATTACTTCATCAGGGCATTGAGGGCTAGTTCTATAACTGTTCCTATTACTTCATCAGGGCATTGAGGGCTAGTACTATAACTGTTCCTATAGCTTCATCAGGGCGTTGGGGGCTAGTATTATAACTGTTCCTATAGCTTCATCAGGACATTGGGGGCTAGTAATATAACTGTTCCTATAGCTTCATCAGGGCATTGAGGGCTAGTACTATAACTGTTCCTATAGCTTCATTAGGGCGTTGGGGGCTAGTATTATAACTGTTCCTATAGCTTCATCAGGGCATTGAGGGCTAGTTCTATAACTGTTCCTATAGCTTCATCAGGACATTGGGGGCTAGTACTATAACTGTTCCTATAGCTTCATCAGGGCATTGGGGGCTAGTACTATAACTGTTCCTATAGCTTCATCAGGGCATTGGGGGCTAGTACTATAACTGTTCCTATAGCTTCATCAGGACATTGGGGGCTAGTACTATAACTGTTCCTATAGCTTCATCAGGACATTGGGGGCTAGTACTATAACTGTTCCTATAGCTTCATCAGGACATTGGGGGAGAAGTTGCTTGAGACCAACTGGTCGGTGTATGAGCATGGATTGTAGGAAGGAGTCTTCAAAACATTCATTGAGGAGCTCAGGCTCTGTGAGGCTCCATTACAATAGAGCCCCAAAGGTTCAGCAGAAGACTACACTATTTTAGGGTAATTTTATTAGCTGCCACAATAGTCCAATAGTCTTATACGTTGACCTATAATATATTGGACCTTATTAACAATAGGTTATATGTGTACAATGATAGCAATAAAGGTTACTCAACTAGACCACTTCTATAGAGATTGAGATGGGCTACATAGTATGTTCTTCTGGGGGGCCATTGAACCCCAACCATAATCTGGTGACACATATTCCAATTATAAAACATGAGGATATGGCAGAAAATAGTATTGCCGTTGGATCTTAGTTTTCCGATATTTGTTTGTTTGTTTATTACTACTACAGTATCTAGATGGATACATTGAAGCACAGAACATCTGGTCGGATAAGAGTTTCCAGACTCAACATTTAAATATTGATTCTTTACAAAATTTGTATACAATTTGAAAACAAAGACTGTTGGAATATTTTTTCACTTGAATGAGGAAACTCCTTCCCTCTTTCTCTTCGACTTTTTCTAACCGTGAATGATAGAAGATGTCCACTAGGCTGTGTTTACACACAGTATGTCCGTCAGTCTTTTTTTCAACCAAAACCAGGAGTGGAACTGACAGGGAAAAATAATGGAAAGATTTGCACAGTTTCAACAGTTTGTGAACCTAGCCATGGACTTTTATGGAATTTGGGCCACCAATCGATACATGTCCTTCCGTTAATGAGAATTTTGTTGAGCACCCAGTGGTTGGGCCCCATCAATATTTAGCACTTGTATTTGTCCAAGTAAATAAAAAGGGACAAGAAATCCCTGAGCATGGTCACTGGACGGGACAAGATAAGAGCTTAGAAGCTTAAAATAATTAGACTTCTTACCTTAATATTCTCGATGATCTGCAGATCTTCCTTGACATTCGGATTGATAGCGATAACGATATCATCATATCCTCCATTATTGAGTTTAACTATAGAACTGGCATTACCGGCAAAAATGTAAAAAGCTACCAAAACTAATACAAACATACTTCTTGGCGTCATTGTCAACAATCGTGAAAAGTGCCGGAACGTCTGAACATCGTTTCCTCTTATGCTTTATTTATATACTCCTATACCTTATCAGATACGATGTCCGGACTTTGGTTTTGACATGAGCGAGAGAGGGATTATCTTTTTACAGCCACATAATCTGAGATGAGTCACCATTGACTAAATAAAGGAAAATAAAGTATGTTTCCTTATTCTCCGCCTTTGAGACAATAAAATTACCTTAAAGCGCAAATCAATGTCACATCAATACGCCAGGTGTGACCAGGAATGCGTTCACGGATTTCAACATAACTTGTGAACTGTAACAATGCTATAAAAACAAAGGTTCCGTCTAAATCAGCTTGGTTGGTTGGTTTTTACGCCACTCCCGTGCACATCTATACGACCAGTCTCTGCATCAGTGAGAGCTTCTGATCCTATGAGGAAATAAATGAAATTATGCAAATAATTGTTCTACATGATGGATTTGACCCAGATTGAGCTGGAAACATTATAAAAGAAGCTTTTAAAGGAGAACTAAAAGAAGAAAAAATGCAGTGTGGGCAAATATCTATACTTACCCTTCCCTGTGCCCCTGCAGTGCTGCATCACCGCTCCTGGACCTCTGCTCCTTTCGCTCAGCCAGTCAGTGACAGGACTGGGACATCTCTGCAGTCACTGACAGGCTGAGCCGTGATAACACTGGAACACCTGAGAAAATGGAGACCAGAGGGTGAAAGCGTGGTGGGGACACGGCGCTGCGGGGGCATGGGGATGGGGCAAGTATAGATTCCTAATTATGTTCCCCCACCTCCCTGCCTGCACCTTTTTTTTTGTTGCTGGAGTTCTCCTCTAAGTGAAACTGTATGGCGACCTCTGATGAAGCCGGCTCAGGGAAACTAGTTGGGTACCATTTGGATTCCACAGAAATTTGATATGCTTGATGGGCAGCTGCCTCTAAGCCTAGTTCTGCACACATGTGTACGTGTATGTTCTCTGTTTAGGGCTACTAAAGTATATTGTACAGTAGTAGACCACACATCAACTTTGAGGAGCTTAATTCGCCCAGTTTAACAAGTGTATAATATGGACAGGATATATGATGATGTCAGTTCGGGTTATTAGACCAGTAGTCACCTGTAATATGGACACAGATGCCCATGTGAAATGGGCCAAGGGCAAAATGGTCTCCCAAGTTGTCACATCTAGTAGCTGCAGCAGAGACTAAGAACGCTTGAATGGGTTGGAGACCAGAGGACTGGATGGGCTTGACGCTACATGGGAGTGGTGGGAAAACAGCAAACCAAGAGGATTTATAGGGAAACTTTGGTTTAATAGTATTTTTTACTGTGCACAAGTTGAAGTAACAAAATAGGTTGAACTCTATAAACTGTTTATGGGTCCTTAAAAGGGGTTGTTCGCTCAACTTTCACTTTTGGGCTATGTTCCCACTGTGTAAAAATGATGTCCGTCTTTCTGGGCGGCCGTCATCTTAGTGCCAAATGATGACCACAAATAATGATCATGAGCATGCGGCCGTTATTACCGATTTAGCGGTAAAGTGACTGTTGCCCGGAAAGACTGCCATAATTTTAACGTAGCAGGAGCATAGCCTTGGTCTGTCTTAGGAGGTATATTCTTGGAGACGAGCAGGGACGGGTACCAAGTAAATTGACACCCACTCTAATCTCTAAAATTATACCAAGACAAGCTGAGGGCAGATGTGACGCGCTAGGGAGCAGAACACCGGATACCCTTTTTGCTCCCTGAATGATTAGGTTTACTGTTGTTAGGCAGCTTTCTTGATTGGCGCGCAGTCACTTCTGCTGCCGGAAGATTGAGTTACTCTGGATACTCAGTAGGGCTTGTGCACAGAACTCACTGGACATGGTCGTATCCATGGTCACCCAATCATCTAGCAGCAGGAGCGACTGCATGCCAATCAGGAAAGCTGTCTAATGCCAGGTATGCTTCATCTACAAGATTATATTAAAGGGGTATTCCGGCGATCCCCCCAAAAAATAAAATGCTCAAAAAGCATATAAGTGCACTCGCTGATGATGTGACACCTTTCTCACATTACACAATCTACACAGGTACCTTACTAAACACCCCACATACAAAATAATGATTTAATTAATTATTTATTTATTATTACTATACTTTTATCGGTCTAATTATTTATTTATTGTATACTAATTGATCTGTACATTATTTATACAATTTTTACTTTTATGATTCTTTAAAATTGACCGATCACTTATTGGTATATGATTTCACTTTATATAATTCAGTTGTTTTTGCTCTTTTTGATTTTGTATATTTTTTTCACTGATCACTTACGCACTGCGCACTTTATTCACTTTTTGCACTATTAGGACTCTGTCACTTATTCACTTATTTACATATGTTTAGTATGACTGGTATATTGATAGGCGGTAATGGAATGTTTTAGGGGGATTATATACTATGTTATATTTTAATGTGTCAAATATGAATATTATGAAATTTTAATGTGATGTCGTGACGATTTAAGGGTAGCCATGTGGTTCTGTAACTGTCTCTCCTGTTTGTCTTGTGGCTGGGTCTGTGTTTTTTCTGTGCCAGGTTTGTTCATTTATTCATTCTATGGTGGTCTCTCTTTTGGATGGCTCGCTGCACTGCGCAGGCGCCGTTTTCCGGCGCAGGCGCTGTGTCGCGGGTCGCCCCTGTCCATATATCTTTTTACTTTATTATTTTTTAGACACCACTCTTCCCGCCATGCATAGGTTGTCATTTCTGAATAATATTATTGTAGGTCAATGGCCTTCGGAGTTGCGGTGCGCTATAGTGACTCGCGCATGCACACGGCACCTCCTGGCGGCCATATTGGTTGGGGCATCCGCGGCGGTGACGGTGGTTCGTCGCTGACGTGGCACTTTGTAATATATGAGATTTGTTGGCTAAAGCATGCACTTTATTTCTTTCATGACACTTGCATGACCCATGTTGTCTCCCTTTCCATGTGTTGTGTTGTCTGTCTTGTGTTGTCCCCCTCTGCATAAAATATATATTTTTTGAATTGTTGTGTAAATTATATTTTCAAAGTGATTGTACAAAATAAACTTTATTGATTATTTCGAAAGATTTGTGGTTTGGCTCGGATGTCTCTTCGGGGGGAAGAGTTTCTTTCGGGGTGTTGTGTGATCTGTACATCCTTGAGCATTAGATTTTCTTACTCTCTGGAGTGGTTTCAGCAAAAGGTTTTTGGTTTCACCTTTCTCACATGTCTACACTGCTCCTAGCTCCAGAATTTTACAAATGATCCCAGCTTTACATCATGGCATCTGGCCGGGAAACTACATCTCCCAGCATGCATTGCACCGCAGAGCCAAATGTCTGGTACCTGCCCACCACCGGCTCATTCTGCTTTGGCCGGGTGATCACAGATAGGTGTGAGTCAGTTACAGAAGACATTTTACAGCTTACCTGGCCCACAGTAGAGAAAGAGATCATGTGACCTCTGTCTCAGAAAGGAGGGGGAGGATGTAGGAGTGGAGACAGAGTGGACCAGGCACTAAGGATTTTCAGCAGCTTTAGGGTGTTAGGATGTGCTGGAGACAAACGGCCCAATTCAAATAATAGAAACCTATTACACACAAGCTTAGATTATGGGTGGGGATTGAACGGTGACTCCTAACTGGAGTCTCTCTTTAAGTATTTGTTTCTTCTTCTTATTATTATTATTGTTGGCTTAAGAAGCTGATTTAGTAGATAATTTAAGTTCTATTTAACTTTGTTAACTGCTTCTTTTTCCTGTCTAAATACAGTACAGAATATCTTTAATAGATTGGTCTTTTTCTCATCTTCCTCCACTATTACACCCAGATTATTTCTGATGGGGTCAGCGTTTTAACACGTTTCATTGTTTATAAAAAGGTGACACTATTGGGGATATTTTTACTTTCTGCTGCAATCCTTCTGTTTCAATCTTTGCTGCTTCTAGCAATCTTTTAAATATTACAATTTTAATGAAAAAAAACAAAGAACAGATACAAAAATAGATGCATTTGGGTGCATGCGTTTTGATCCATTTTTCCATTGACTATCCGTTATAACAACAACAAAAAAAACAACAAAAGCGCATCTGTTTTTGTTAGTGTACACAAAAATGTGGTCGACCACGTTTTTGTGTTTGCTTAAAAAAAAAAAAAGGATGTTTTGATCCAATTTTTCATCCTTTTTTTTTTTTTTAATAATGGAAGTCACACAAATGCACACAAATTAATCCTTTTTTTTTTTTTTTTTTTTTATTGCATAAAACAGATGAAAAAAAAAAAAACATTTCAAGAACGCAGTGTGAACCCAGCCGTAAGCATGTGGAGGTTTATCAGCAGTAGTTGTACAAGTAGCAGCATAACTCAGGGAAATGTCAGCAGATAAACATTTACTGCTCTATATGACAGGATAGGAAGTCACCACACCGATAAAGCAGATAACGTTCTCGCCTGTATGTGTATGTTATCCTTACGTGGAAATACTGGAGATTATTGGAAACACCATTTTATTGATCAGTAGTAACGTAATATAAGGAATATTATATATACAGCTAAGCATTTACTGCTCTATATGACCGGATCTGAGGCCATTCCTCTGATGAAGATAAGCTCGCCTCTATAGGTAACCACTTCCAGACTGGGACAGATTCCCCTTAGTGATCGGATACATTTATTTTGCTGGTACTTTTTGGGGAAATTATGTTTTGTTTCAGTCATTTTGATATGAAGGATATACAGTAAAGTGCAACGTTTTGGGCAGGTGTAGAAAAATGCTGCAAAAACACCTCCCATCAGGCTACAAATGGGATGATATTGCACCATGACGGCCCGATCTCACATCATCCAAACTGTCTAAGATTACATGATGAGACAGAAGGATCAGCGGCAGAAGATCCGGGGTTAGCTCTCTAAAATGATGGCACAACCTGTAAAGCAATCTGTAGCCTCATAGTGCCCACCCCGACCCTTCGGTTTCCTTATACTGATGACCCGCTTTCCTGGCTATACGGATGGCGCTCAGAACATATTACAGAAGAGCTGGGAGGGTGCGTGATCTGTGTAAGTGGACACAGGTACCGGGGCAGAATGGAGCACTGGTCCTGGTAAGGGGAGGTAAGTATGCTCTATTTCATTATTGTACAAACCAAAGAGGCTACAGTGTGATCAGAATTTAATAATTCCATTACTGTTGGTTCTGGTGTGTTTTTTTTTGTAACTGTGTTTGGTTCTAGTACTGTATGCTAAAGTTAAAGTTTGTAGGAACCTGGTTCAAAATGGCAGCCACATATTGTACATTGCATCACAAAAAGCCTGGGTGCAAGGGTTTATCCTTCTCTCATGACATCACAGTTTGTTCTTCATGACAGAGGACAGTGTGAAGGTAGTAGTATAAGCTGTGTAGCTGTGAAATCGCTCCTGTCCTTTCACTTTGTGTCAGTGCACACTGTCCACCACTCTCCTGGGTGAAGTTAATCCTGTGAAGCACCTGTTAGGTTACATCAGGTGGCCTGTCCTAAAACCGTGTCCGGCAGCAGAATAAGTGTCATTGTCAATCACACTTATTCTGTTGCCAAACACTGACGTAACCTAGCAGGTGCTTCACAGTATTAACGTCACCCAGGAGAGCTGTGCACAGCAGTCGATTCCTGATACTGAACGAGTTATTCATCCACCAACGTCCACAGTTCTCCTCAGTGCCATTTCCATAATATTAGCAGTTAAATATGATATTATCAGAGGTGTTTTTGTGTGGGTGTAGTCATCCATACACAAACAGCCGTTATTTGACCTTATTTTTATCTAGTTGAAAAATAGACTAAAACTCAAAAATGGGAAAATATGCTTCATATCCAATAGACAACCAGGTTTCATTTGTTTCACAGAATGATAGAACGTCTAGGTACGAGTACTGTATGAGAACTGGAACTAAATAGAGAACCATTCGAGGTGAACTAAAACTCTGTGACATGGAGATTAAAGAATCTTCTAAAGATTAGCTGTAATGGATGCAAGGTAAACAGTGAATCCCGGTCAGGCTTTACCCTTGTCTTACTTCCTTTAATGGATTAGTATAAACTGGGGATTGCCACAACATGTTCTCTTCTTCCTCGTCTTATTAAAGTGCCACTGTGGTCTATTGAAGAGTAGAGTGCGACCTCTAACCCAGGGCGGGTTGAATGGTATGTCTGTCCCATGGTTCAGTGAGGACTATATAAAATATTATTCATTGCCAATAAAAAATATTGAACTTTTGTGACCTGTGTATCAATTATTTACCAAATTATTACAAATTATTTACCATATAATCAGTTTGTCTGGTGAGGATAGGATTACAAGGATCAAAGGTTTTTATTCTCTCTTTTACCCCACAAGTCACATTTTATTCTGCCTGCCTGACTTACGTACGTGGATATTTCTGTATCTCAGACATACGTCAGGTGTATACAGATCCGGTGTAGTATACAGCGCCTCAGCATTACCGGTCAGAGTACTGACTGCTCTAATGTACAGGTAGAGAAGTGGTCATCCTGAGCGCAGAAACAGGACACAGCATAGCACCTGAAAGCACCAGGGACCAAAATCAGGACAAGCCCTCCCGGCCCCGACAACTCTTGTAGCACCTTTGGTTCTCCATGATGCTGTTCTTGTAACTTTTCCCCCCAGACATTGCATGTTATAGTATACGCCTTTTTCATGATTTTTCTCATGGCAAGTTATGGGACTCCTCCATCCTGTCATTCAATTATTTCTGTGAAAGAATGTAAAAATAAAAAAAAATACAACAGGTAAATAAAAAAGCACAATACAATACACATGGGGGGGGGATTTATGAAGACCGGTCTTATATTAGGCCCCGCCCCCTTTCCCCTGGCAGGATTTACTAAGAGGCGCTCGCTGGGCACCCGAACCTGTGCCCGGTGTACGAAATCTACACCTGCTTCCAAGCCTTGTTTTTTGTTTTTAAATTATTTTACATTTTGACCTTACAAGAACCCTGTGGAGGTCGGTGGCAGAAAAATAACACAAACTGTTTTTTTAAAAAAATCCCTATACTTTGGTGCTCAAATTTAAGCAGAGAAAAACATGACACTATTGATCATCTATGAACCGTTGGTGAGGGATTAACTCTTCGTAAACTGTCGTCATTAATAAAAAATAAATAAATAAAACCTTTGACACAGGGACATGTCAAGAATGAGATGGGAGCAGCAGGCGGTGACGGCAACGGATTACACTCCCTGCCTAGCAGTGATCTCCATCCAGGCAGCTCCAGTATAAGTCTATGGGGGGGCGCTGAATGGAGATGATTGATAGCGAGGACGTGATGTGCGCTGCTCCCCAATCGTTCTCCTGATTGGTGGAATCTCAGTAATTGATGAATCAAAACTTTTAAAGAGTTTTCTTTATTGGCAGAATTTCCGTCCATCCTGACTCTACAGCACCAAACCTGGGCTGTTCTTGAGGATTTCGATGCACAAGTAGATGTCTACCCTCTCGGTATGAGCTACTTTGTGCTATGGATGAACAAGGCGGCTGTCGGCCACTGGCAGAAAGAGTCACACCCTTGGGCTATGTTCACACACAGTATTTTACTCAGTATTTTGGTCAGTATTTTGCAACCAAAACCAGGAGTGGATTGAAAACACACAAAGACTATGTTCACACACTCTTGAAATTAAGCAGATGGCCGTCATTTTATGGCAAATAATTGCTGTTATTTTAAAACAACCGCCGTTATTTTCCATTAAATGACGGCCATCCACTAAATTTCCACAGTGTGTGATCATAGCCTTGAGCTCATATTTTTCAAATATAGCAGAATATTCAGTTACAAAAGGAGCAAAGTCCATAGCATTGGATTTTTGATACAAAGACTGACGGAAATACTGACCAAAAGACTGACGGAAATACTGACCAAAAGACTGACGGAAATACTGACCAAAAGACTGACGGAAATACTGACCAAAAGACTGACGGAAATACTGACCAAAAGACTGACGGAAACACTGACCATAATACTGTAATATGTACAAGGCTTTTACTCTATTTCCATAAAATCATATATAAACCTGGCAGTCTTTTATGACAAGGTTCTGCGTATTTTCTGACGTTTTGCGAAGGGCGGATGAAACGCGGGGGCAAAGTGCAGGTCGGGTGACATCACCGGCCATGGAGAGAAGCTCTTTCACACATTTTTGATGCCTGGGTATTTTTTTTTTTTTTATTTATTTTGAGCATTGGGGTTTGTAATGCAGCATACTAGGATATTTACCTATTACCTTATATATTATGTATCAGATATGACGGTGAACGGACCGATGTGTGACCATAATATGCACGGACACAGAGCTGGGACTGGTTTATTTTGTGCTGGTCTTCTTTCTGTTTTATTTTTACTGTATGTTCACGAAATGTCATTTTAGCTAAAATAAAAATTGCCGCTGAATTTTTTTAAAAACAACGGCCGTTGTTTTGAATTTTCAACGATTCCAACTGAAGTCTATGCAAATAATAACCGTCCATTCACACAATGCATAGAACAATCGACCGTCAAATTAACGCATATTACATTTATTCGCAGTCGTTATTTTGAGTTGTTCACACGTTAATTTTTTGGAAGGATGAAGGAATCTGCCCATGCATAGTATAGAGTTTATGAAACGGGCGGAGACGCGCGTGCCCGGCGCAGTCCGCGAGCAACGAATTCCGCAACAGATTTTACGTCAAATTTCCTCATTGTGCACATACCCTTAGGGGGAGATTTATCAAACTGGTGTAAAGTAGAATTGTCTTATTTGCCCCTAGCAACCACTTTTTATTCCACACAGATTATTTAAAAAATGAAAGGTGGAATCTGATTGGTTGCCGGGGGCAACTGAGACAATTCTACTTTACACCAGTTTGATAAATCTACCCCTTTGTTTTATTTCCTGGCCGCCATTCTGCCATTTTTAACATGAATTTAATTTATCTTCTAAATAGCCGCACCCAAAAGGGGCCATCTTACACCCAAACCTGAATCTATGGCCGTTATTGCAATAACGACTGGTAAAGTATGGTAACAAATGGCCGTTAAAAAACATTGTGTGAACAAAGCCTGTGTGTGTGACTTTAATAAAGAGGGATTTTATAACTTGTGCAATTTTTATTTTCACCCCCCCCCTCTTTTCCTATAAAACATCTTCCCCAACTTCAGTCTCACATGGACATCAGTGTCTCATGGACATCAGTCTCACATGGACATCAGTCTCACATGGACATCAGACTCACATGGACATCAGTCTCACATGGACATCAGACTCACAAGGACATAAGACTCACATGGATATCAGTCTCACATGGACATCAGTCTCACATGGACATCAGAGTCACATGGACATCAGTCTCACATGGACATCAGACTCACATGGACATCGGTCTCACATGGACATCGGTCTCACATGGACATTGGTCTCACATCGACATCAGTCTCACACGGACATCAGTCTCACATGGACATCAGACTCACATGGACATCAGACTCACAAGGACATAAGACTCACATGGATATAAGTCTCACATGGACATCAGTCTCACATGGACATCAGACTCACATGGACATCGGTCTCACATGGACATCGGTCTCACATGGACATTGGTCTCACATCGACATCAGTCTCACACGGACATCAGTCTCACATGGACATCAGACTCACATGGACATCAGACTCACATGGACATCAGACTCACAAGGACATAAGACTCACATGGACATCAGACTCACAAGGACATAAGACTCACATGGATATAAGTCTCACATGGACATCAGTCTCACATGGACATCGGTCTCACATGGACATTGGTCTCACATGGACATCGGTCTCACATGGACATTGGTCTCACATCGACATCAGTCTCACACGGACATCAGTCTCACATGGACATCAGACTCACACGGACATCAGTCTCACATGGACATCAGTCTCACACGGACATCAGTCTCACATGGACATCAGACTCACATGGACATCGGTCTCACATGGACAGGAACTTCTGACTTTTTTAGTGCTAGAATATATATATATATATATATATATATATATATTATACATCTGTAAAGTCCTCCTGGTTCTCTTCTTCTATAGACTTGTTGCTCACTTTCCTTTGCGCTCTAAGCTCCTCGTGTAGCGCCAGTTCCATCCCGCACAGCGTCTTTCTTGGGTCGTTGACTTGTTTACTCTGAAATCCCTTCCAACCTTTTATGATGCGATGACTGGACCTTCTCCTGGGCTGCAGCCTATAACATGTGTAACGTCTCTCTGATCCTTGTGATGGAAGGCGGTGATATCTGTTATCTGTCACTCCTTATCTCCGTCCGCACTGTCCTCAATGTGACGTCTCATCGGTGTTTACAGCCTGACGAGACTCGGCTTCTCTTTTGCTGATGTTGTAGTCACCTCGCCGCAGTCCGTGATAGAGACAGAACATGTCACACGTCGCCCTGAGTTACAGAACACAATGTTTTGTCGCTTCTCTGGAATTATTCCGGACGTTATCAGGACAGGATATTATTGTTATTATGGGGTAAAGTACAAAGGATGAAAACGGTTTATTATAAGATTTCATCATTTCTTATGAACTATTTTCCCTAACTCCATAAATATTTTACTACTATAAACAAAACTAGGTTGGTACAAGTTGGGGACCTCAGCCAAATGGATTCATATTATTATTATTATTATTATTATTATTATTATTATTATTATTATTATTATTAATAATAATATAATCAATAATAACAATAATAATAATAATATTTTACTACTATAAACAAAACTATGTTGGTACAAGTTGGGGACCTCAGCCAAATGGATTCATATTATTATTATTATTATTATTATTATTATTATTATTATTATTATTATTATTATTATTATTTATTATTGCTATTATTTAATAATAATAATAATAATAATAATAATAATAATAATAATAATAATAATATGAATCCATTTGGCTGAGGTCCCTAACTTGTACCAACATAGTTTTTTTTTTATAGTAGTAAAATATTATTATTATTATTATTTATTATTGCTATTATTTATTATTATTATTAATAATAATAATAATAATATTATTATTATTAATAATGATAATAATAAATAATAGCAATAATAAATAATAATAATAATAATAATAATAATAATAATAATAATATTTTACTACTATAAAAAAAAACTATGTTGGTACAAGTTAGGGACCTCAGCCAAATGGATTCATGTTATTATTATTATTATTATTATTATTATTATTATTATTATTATTATTATTATTATTATCATAATTATTAGTAACAATAATAAATAATAGCAATAATAAATAATAGCAATACTACTACTACTACTACTAATAATAATAATATTTTTCTTACTTAAAACTTTTTTTAATAATATTTTATCTACTGTCTCCATTTCTTAAATATTTGTCTCTGCTGAGCACTGAATTTTTGTATATTAAAAACGTTAAAAAAAAAGAAGAAACGTTTTGCCTTATTTCCAAAAAAATGAACACGTCAATTAATAACAGCTGCTGTTCCATGAACGGCGGCCGTTATTGATCTTCCATGGATGCAGTCTGTTCATCTGTGGTGTGTATGGAAATCAATGCTGGTGGAGGGCCTCAACGGTTGTACAGGGCTCCATATGTCAATCAAGCAGGGGCTGGGAGATGAGGAAAGCGAGGAGGTGTGCCGGGCTGTGGCACTTGAGCAGCTTGGCTCCGCTTCCATGACACTTGGCTATGCAATGATGTCTGTGGACCTTAGTATAGAGAACAGCTAACATATAACCTTTAGGGTAGCTTCAAACGTACCGGATCTGCTACGGATCCTGGTAGTGTGAAGTTGAATGGGTCACATATTTTAATTTGGCTGCCAGTATGTGACCCGGCCCCTTTAACCCCCCCCCCCACATACGTCTGCAGCCCCCGGCCCGGAGCATACATTACCTGCTCAGCACCGCAGCCAATCGGTGTACGGCAGCACTGATTGGCTGATGGGGACCGACAGGAGCCTCACACACAGCTGCAGCGCTGAGCAGGTAATGCATGCTCCGGGCTGGGGGCTGCAGGCGGTGAGGGGGGGGGGGGTTAAAGGGGCTGGGTAACATAACTGAAGTGGAATAAAAATTCTGCTGCGGATATGTAATCCCTTAGACCTTCACACTACCAGGATCCGCAGCGGATTTCCCTGCAAACTCACAGCGTGAAATCCGCTGTGGATCCGGTACTTGGTAGGGTAGCTTCACCTGTACCGGAACGCAGCGGAATTTCTGCCTTGGATCCACAGCAGATTTGATCTAAATAACTGAAGACAGGATAAAATCTGCTGATGATCCTGTACGCGTGAATGCACCCTTAGGCTATGTTCACACATCATAAGAGACCGGCCACTCTGTTACCTGGCCGGGTCACGGAACGGCCGGTCTCTGAAAAGGTCATCCCGGCCGGTAATGCAGTACTGGCCGGATGATCTTTGCAGCCGCAGAGTTCTGATGCGCGCCCACATCAGAACTCTCCGCTGCACCCTATGGAGCGTACGGCCGGAGCCGCTCGCTCCATTGTGTGCACTGACAGGGTATGCACTGACATGTCAGTTTTCTACGGCACCGCGAGAGATCCTGGCCAGAGCGTATACTACAGTATGTGTATACGCTCCAGCTGTGATTCCATAGAAGACTAAGCACGATCGCACGAATGGCTGTACTTTTTACGTTGTGTGAACATAGCCTTAAGCTTGTGCAGTGACCTAAAATTAGCTTTATTGCAGGAAATTACAAAGTTTAGAGAGATTTTGGCAAGTTAAGAACATAAGTGTAGACGTTATATGAATTACCCAATACAATGGAAGCGTTTTATGGCTCCGACCGCTCTAATCTTCCCATATCCTGCTAGAGCTATAAAGGGAAAACTTTTATAAGGAATATTAAACCATAAAGACCATCACCAGGTATTCCTCTGAATCTCCAACAAACACCCTGACTCACACACCATAGGCGTCAGTCGTCTTATGGGCGCATTGCTGGGTGGAGATGGCGGCACAGGAGACTCTTGGACCGGGTCTGAGACTGTTCATGATCAACATTATTCTACTTATGTAGCAAAACAATTCAGAGCAATAAATGATGATTCTATCACCAGGTCCAAGGATCTAGGATTTGAATTTCCCTTAAGCCCCTATTACACGGGACGAGAAGGAAGTGAGTGCCCCCCTCGCTGCTGGTGCTATTACATCTGCTGACAGCGGGCAGGTAAGAGCAGGGGGGCCGCGGGGAGTGGCGAGGAGGGTTGTCTGGGCGATCATTAGATTGTTCGGGCAGCTCAAAGAAGATAGCGGCGGTCTGCTGCCACCGCTCCTATTCCACTGCTGCCCCCATTTTAGATCTTCACCCATATCCCATGGGAAAAAGCTGGATCCTACATGCCCTGAATGTGTAGGCTTAAAGGGGTTGTCCAGCGAAAATCTTTTTCTTTCAAATCAACTGGTGCCAGAAAGTTATATAGATTTGTAATTTTATTTCTATTGAAAAATCTCCAGGCTTCCAGTACTTATCAGCTGCTGTATGTCCTGCAGGAAGTGGTGTTTTCTCTCCAGTCTTACACAGTGCTCTCTGCTGCCACCTCTGTCCATATCTATCTATCTATCTATCTATCTATCTCCTATCTATCTATCTATCTATCTATCTATCTATCTATCTATCTATCTATCTATCTCCTATCTATCTATCTATCTATCTCTCTCTCTCTATCTATCTATCTAATCTATCTATCTCCTATCTATCTCCTATCTATCTATCTATCTCTCTCTCTATCTATCTCTCTATTTATCTATCTATCTATCTTCTATCTATCTATCTATCTATCTATCTCCTATCTATCTATCTATCTATCTATCTCCTATCTATCTATCTATCTATCTCCTATCTATCTATCTATCTATCTATCTATCTATCTATCTATCTCCTATCTATCTATCTCCTATCTATCTATCTATCTATCTATCTATCTATCTATCTATCTCCTATCTATCTATCTATCTATCTATCTATCTATCTATCTATCTATTATCTATCTATCTATCTATCTCCTATCTATCTATCTATCTATCTCCTATCTATCTATCTATCTATCTATCTCTCTATCTCTCTATTTATCTATCTATCTATCTATCTCCTATCTATCTATCTATCTATCTATCTCCTATCTATCTATCTATCTATCTCCTATCTATCTATCTATCTATCTATCTCCTATCTATCTATCTATCTATCTATCTATCTATCTATCTATCTATCTATCTATCTTCTATCTATCTCCTATCTATCTATCTATCTATCTATCTATTTCCCTATCTCCTATCTATCTATCTATCTATCTATCTATCTATCTATCTATCTATCTCCTATCTATCTATCTATCTATCTATCTATCTATCTATCTATCTCCTATCTATCTATCTCCTATCTATCTCCTATCTATCTATCTATCTATCTATCTATCTATCTATCTATCTATCTCCTACCTACCTATTTATCTATCTATCTATCTATCTATCTATCTATCTATCTATCTATCTATCTATCTATCTATCTATCTATCTATCTATCTATCTATCTATCTATCTCCTACCTACCTATTTATCTATCTATCTATCTATCTATCTATCTATCTATCTATCTATCTATCTCCTATCCCATTTATTACATAAAAAAGAAACAAATGATATAAAAATATACAATATATTATTCACCGTTTCCCTGGTCCAGATCGTCCCCGGTCGCAGTCCAGGATAACACAATCCTATCATCTACAATGGTCGCCTCTAGATCGGTTATCTTCTCGGGTTTATAGATATTGGGTTGAGGAGCTGAGGGCACATCAGATACCAGAAAAGACCCTCCTGAGACCGTCCTGCTGAACTCTCCAACATGGAGGTCATCTGCAGCAGTTTTGGGTCGTAGAGTTTTCATAGTGACGGCACCTACAGAGAGAGATGTCCAGAATGGGAAAAGACCATTGAAATATTTGGATGAAAGGTTAACCCTTTCCTGCCTGTCCTTGTAAATTAAAGGGTATTCTAAGGGCCTTATTACATAGAACAATAATCGTCCGAATCGGCCCTATCCGGACGATTATCGCTCCGTGTAATAAACACAACGATCAGGTGATGACAACGATCATTGGCTGATCGTTGATATGGGTTTGGAGCCATAATTGTCGGGCGCCGACCACGCATCGCCATGTCTCTATGACCTGTCAAAAGTTTTCTGAAGTGACAGTGACCCTTTAAATGTCTCTTACCATTTACCATAAATCCTGGAATATACAGAGCGCGGCTCTCGGGGAGGACCCGACGACTTTTACCCTTTTTATCGCTTTTGACCCGAACTTTTAAGCCGTATCTTCCATTCGCTGAGAACTGGGTGAAGTATCTAGAATAGACGCCGTCGTCCTTCATAATATCTGGGCCTGGAAACGAAGAAAAGGGAAGAGACTGAGCGCAAGAACAAGGGGCACAATCTGAGATTATTGGGGGGACGATCTGAAGCAACATGAGAAAATATCATGATCGTTGATTTAGATCTGAACCCAAAACTATTGCTCATCGTTTGCTGTAATTCCGCGTTCGTTCGCTCAAGTTCCACATTTTTTCACTAAACATTCAGTGTAATTGCACATTGCTCATTGTTTTCCTGGGATCAGAAGGAATAAACAATCATAGTAACGATCGCAATAACGATTATAGTAACGATCATAACTAACGACCATCGTTCTGTGGTGAACAATTTCAGGTGAACGATAAACAATCTCGTTTGCGATCCTTTAACGTAAGTCGTTAAAAAACGCTCGGTGTAATAGGACCCTAACACACACCGCATTACCTGCTCCATTGTCCAGCAGCTCCAGGGTCACTATTTGTCCACTGACCGTCTCTATTGTTGCAGTGACCTTTGCTCCGATGACCGGCATCAGTCCTTGGCTCACTGAGGTGTAGATAACCATGGGGTGGGGATATTGGTTTATATCTTTGTTCATATGAGCTTTTACAACAATTGGAGGAACTTCTTCATCTGAAGCCTTAGAGGTCACAACTAAACCCAAAACTTCAGCTGCACTACGGGAATTGCAGAGACTGTTCTGCCAGGGTCCGCTCTAGGACAGAAAGAAAACCCACATTAATAAATTCAGCACAATATGGAAGATCACTACAGATCACTGGTTGTTTTAGTGCACATCATATTATAATGTTCTTCTTTGTACTTTGTTGTGCTATGCTGCCACCTACTGGTGAATATTCTTAGCTGCAAGTAGAGGGGCTTATTGTAATATAAGGGCCCATTCACACTACAGGGTCAGTGTGAAGATTCCGCTCGGAACCTCTGCCGGCGGACTCCACTCCGAATGCCGTCTGCCATCTCTTTCAATGGGAGGCCTCACGCTAACGCACCTTTCCACGCAAAAAAATTGACATGTTCAATGCTTTGAGCGGAGAGCAGAGGTGCAGGAGACCTCCCATTGAAAGAGACGGCAAATGGAGCGGAGTCTGCAGGTATCCTATGAGGGAAGGACTATACATTTTTTTTGCCTTGGACTGTTTTGGGCAATAAAGAATTTTTGGTGGTGTTAGAAATAAATTCCAAACCATCCTTGCCACCTTTTCTACAGGACCTGCACCCCGCAGAGGGCACTGCAGCACATCTAATATGTTACCTTTTAGTGGAGAGAAACCTTATGGGCTTAAGGATAGAGGAGAGAACACAAGGACCCCTTATTCTAAATATATGTGCCCCTCTAAGAGCTCCCCTTGTATTCAGCTAGTCACAGCTAAGCTATTGAAACTGTAAATTGTGTAACGTCCTGCAGTAAAAAAAAATATATATATTTCTTAGCAAAGTGATTGCCTTGTTATACAGTTGTACAATTGTAAATGATGTGATGTGATTCCACATCTTAAAAGGCACAACCAGCCCTCAGGCTCTACGGCCTACAGGCCACCACGGAGAGACGATACTGCCTGTAAGTAATTAAAAAAAAAAAATAATCCTGTGCTGATTCATTCAGACCTCAGACAGCGAGGACTGTTGGCTATAAAAAGTTTATGATTTTAAAAGTGATTTAAAAAATGTTTTTAATTCTATTAAATGACAAATGGGAAATTGTTACCTTCGCTGTTCCCGGGATGTATAACCTTGCGGATTTGGAAGTGGTGTCACTGGTAAATTGTACAGAAGTATATGTAATGCCGTGTGGATCCTGCAGTGTAATGTTGGGTATAGCATTGTGCCAGGTAACTAGGAAGAACGTGTCCTTCCCCACTGTGTCATCAATGTAGACGGTGCCATCCGAGCACTGAGCGGGTTGTAGACTTGAGGCGGAGCTCTCCAGCTGGTAAAAGGAGAAGATTCAGTGTAAATACCAAATGTTATTTGAATCTGTAGTGTAATTTAAAGCGGTATCCCAGCCCTTAAAATATCCCCTCTCCAAAGGACAGGGTATAGGTGTCTGCTGACAGGAGCTCTGACCTCAGGGACCCCACCAATGTCTATGCATTTTATATGGAAGTGCTGGAGATACCCGAGGAAGACATTGCCAAGGACAATGCATGGAGAGTGGGTTGCAGCACCACTTTGAGACCACCAGGGTGCCATACAGTGGCGTAGCTACAAGGGTCGCAGGGGTCGCCACTGCGACCTGGCCCGCCGAGAGGGGGGCGAGGCCCTTGCCACCACACTGTGCCCCCTCCCCCGTTAATCACTCTTGTGACCGCAAGCATTGTTTTGCTTGCGGTCACAAGAGCAGACTCGTCCGGGCCCCCGGTTGATGCGGCTGACGAGGGTGTCCCGTCCTATACCCACAGTGAACTCCCTGTGTACCTGGGGCCCCAGCGCATAAGAAGCTTACTGATGTGCGGGGACCAGACGGAGACTACAGGAGAGGGGATCGACGGGGGAGTTTGTTGTTAGGTGAGTTTGTGCTTTTTTTTTGCTTTGCATAGAGGGAAGAGGGAGCCATCTATAAGGGGGGAGAGAGGGGGCCATCTATAAGGTGAGGGGGGGAAAGGGGGCCATCTATAAGGGGGCAACATGCAGTGGGGGCCCATCTATAAGGAGAGGGGGCAATCTATAAGGGGTGGGGCGAGAGGGGGCCATCTATAAGGGGAGGCAACATGCAGTGGGGGCCATCTATAAGGGGGGAGAGGGGGGCATCTATAAGGGGGGAGAGAGGGGGCCATCTATAAGAGGAGGCAACATGCAGTGGGGGCCATCTATAAGGGGAGGGGGAAAGGGGGCCATCTATAAGGGGGGGAACATGCAGTGCGGGCCATCTATAAGGATTGGGGGGGCATCTATAAGGCTAGGCAACATTCATCGGGGGCCATCTATAAGGGGGGATCAACATGCAGTGGGGGCCATCTATAAGGGGGAGCAACATGAAGTGGGGGACATCTAAAAGGGGTGGGGGGAGAGGGGGCCATCTATAAGGGGGGGAGAGGGGCCATCTAGAAGGGGGAGAGAGGGGGCCATCTAGAAGGGGAGGGGGGAGAGGGGGCCATCTAGAAGGGGGGACAACATGCCATCTATAAGGAGAGGGGCCATCTATAAGGGGTGGGGGGAGAGGGGGCCATCTATAAGGGGTGGGGGGATAAGGGGCCGTCTATAAGGGGAGGGGGAGATGGGCCATTTATAAGGGGTGGGGGAACAGGGGGCCATCTTTAATGGGTGGGGGGAGAGGGGGCCAGCTATAAGGGGTAAGGGGAGAGGGGGCCATCTATAAGGGGGGGGAGAGTGGGCCATCTATAAGGTGGGGCAACATACAGTGGGGGCCATCTATATATAGTATAAGGGGGATCACTTAGAGTCAGTCTACTCACTAAATGAGGGTGTAAAGGGGCCGATACAGACGTGCAGTTAGTAAAGAGATGAGGATGGTGCCAGAGTGAGGAGACTAATATGTCTGTCTGGCAGATTCTGTGGATTTGTGGCTCGGAGAAGTTCTAATGGCCCAGGGCAGATGGAGAAGAAAATGAAAAGGGAAGAACTCTGATCAGAGAAGACGTCCCCTGTGAGTCACCTGATGTAACTGCACTGTAATGTATATGGTGTATACAACCTGTGTAGAGCTGGGGCCACCTCTATATGACTGGATGAGGTGATAGTGATCTGTGTACAGTGGATTTCATTCAGTAGCAGCGGTGGTTGTTAGTCAGTATGTGGTAGTGTTAGTCATTATGTGGTGGTGTTAGTCAGTATGTGGCGGTGTTAGTCAGTATGTGGGGGTGTTATTTGTTTCTTGTTATCTGGTACTGTGTTTTATTGGTCTCAGTATACTGGATTTGGTCAGTAACAATATAGTGGTAATGGTAGTGGTTGTGGTGTGGCAGTTATATTTCCTTCCTATATACTGGTATTATTGGTAATGTTGGTTTAAGTGTACAGGATTTGGTCAGTAACAGTATGGCGGTAATATATATGCTGATAATATTTTCTCTTCCTACAGTATATGCTGGTGTTATTGGTAATATCTGTCTTGTGGTACATGAGGTGCTGACAGTCTGCTGTAGTTGGCAGTCCCCTAGTGAACATGGGGCCTTTTGGTAATTTGTTTGGGGAGTGGATTATGCACAATATCAGATCTCCTTCTGTAATGAAGAGTCAAAGAGGAGTTGTGGCTCAGCATTTGTGCCTCACTCTGGCACGCCTTACCACTCCTCCCTCTCTTTCATGAATAATCCTTGCTGCTCGGCCTCCATGTAACGGTTGGAGTCGTGGATCCGCTGTACCACCACTAGCGATGACGAAGCCACACCAGGTAGAGGAGTCTAAGGGGCCGCTGGTCTTCACCAGAGCCCGCCGCAAGGTAGGATGGACTTGCTGCGACAGGCGACCCCCAGGGGTCTTCTCATTACTGTATCATTTTTTAAAGTGCAAAGAATTTCCAATCAGGCCCAAATTAGTTTTAAAATTCATTTTTTATACAAAAATGAGAAATAAGAAAAAAGTCAATAACTATATTTTATTTCCATCAGGAGCATTTAACCCAGCAGAAAACTGTTGTTGTCTTTCGACAGATGACTGAGACGACTCTAGACCAACCACAGCTCCAGCACATTTGGGCTCAGAGATTCAACTAAATGTGTTTCTTTCAGACATAACCTGCCTACAGAGGACTGATCTACAATCAGAGACACTGGCTGACAGCTGAGCGAGCAGGAGGCCGGGCAACAGAAATTATTCATGAAAAAGAGGAAAGAGGAAGGAGTGGTGAGGCGGCCAGAGTGGGGCACAAACGCTGAGCCACAACTCCTCTTTAAATCTTCTTTACAGTAGGAGACTCAATAATGTGCACGGACAAATGACCAAAAGGCACCATGCTCACTGGGGGACTGACAGCTACAGCCTACTGCAGCACCTCAGGTAGGGCCCGGGAGCTGACAGATTCCCTTTTTGGCTATGTTAACACATCATTTTCTTACAGTGAAAAAATAAAGTTTTTTATAATAGCGGCATTGTCTTTATAAGAATGGCTGTAAATAATGATCAGGATCCTTTCTTTTTTACGGCTGTTATTATTTAAAACATTTCATTTTTCACTTCAGAAAGGTGTGTGAACATAGCCTTAATGTGCTTCCTGGTTCAGAACAAAATCTTAGTCATCAGCACAGATCCATATAATCTCTCTGTCGGGTCATATTAAGACAATGAACATTTATCTGTATAAAGTGTTTAGTGATGTCTCCATTATTAGCTGTAATTGAGCTAAAGGCATCGATTAACCCTTGTGGCCCTCCTGAATCTGCAGCCAGTAATAATAATCCACCTGTGAGGGGGGGGGGGGGGGAAGGATAGCCATTTAGTTTTAGATTATGCTGTATGTAAACTCCCTATTATCTGTGCAGCGCTCCGCAATCCTCATGCATAATACACTGCAGTACAGTAGTAGGAATCACTTGTACAAGTCTCTTGGAACTATAACTAAAAGTTTTCATGTAAAAAGAAAGTTTTTGAAACTAAAAGCCCCATGTATTAAAAATTCAAAAAGCCCCATCCCCATTAAAGGGCTTATCCAGTGCTACAAAAACATGGCCACTTGGTTCCAGAGACAACACGACTCTTGTCTCCAGGTCAGGTGCAGTTTGCAAATAAGCTCCATTCACTTCAATGGAACTGAGCTGTGCAAAACTCTGCCCAAGCTGGAGACAAGAGTGGGGCTGTCTCTGACAGAAAGTGGCCATGTTTTTGTAGCGCTGGATAAGCCCTTTAATCACAATGACATTGTTGGTATTACCACATTTGTCTTTCAACTCGTCAAATCTAATGTTGTTTTTCCCACATGGTAAATATTACAGATGAACGAATATACAGTAATAACTACCATATTTTCCAGCTTATAAGAAGATTGGACCTATAAGGTGAGTTCATTTTTTTTCATTTTTTATAGTGGTCGCCGCATTCAGTGGGGGAGGCAGGCGTTTTTGAGCTCCCCCCCCCCCTCCCCTCACCAGACGTGGTTACCATACCCGGTGTGTCTGGAAAAGCTGGATCCAGTCCTGGGAAACTTTGTTTATTCTCCCAGAGTTGGATCCAGCTTTTCCCAGCACCCGGGGAGGAGCGGCAGTGAGTTAAAAGGCAGCAGGTTAATAAGCCGACTGCTGAGCTAATGAAGAGAATTGCTTAGTTATTACCTTATATTTGCTCATCTCTAGAAAATATCATCGCCATCAAAAAGGTAAAAATCACCAACTGCAGAAATATAAAGTATATCAGAGTATTATCCACAACCCTGAGCCCATGTAGAGTAATAGGAAATTTATAGAATAAAGTAACAACATCTACAGTGTCTCTTAAAAAAAAAAAATAATAATAATAACAACAATAATAATAATAACAATAATAATAATAATAATAATATTATTAATAATAATAATAATAATAACAATATTAGTAATATTAATAACAATAATAACAATAATAATAATAATAATAATAATAATAATAATATTAACAATAATAATAATATTAATAATAACAATAATAATAATAAGGCTGGAAACGTTGTAGAGTCACACAGTATTTGGGTAGTGTGCGCCATTCCTTATGTCCGGATCTATTATAGGGAGTACTGTACTATATAGGAGCTCACCTGTTATTTGTTTGTAAGTTTTGGTTCTTCAGCAGATCCGAGGAATATGACGTGTACTATGGCGCCGCTATCTATAACTTGTGGAAAATAAAGTGGTGTATCGTGGTCATCTTCCCCCGCTGATACTATTAGGATTTCTGATCCATCAGCCTTCTCTCCATTGACCTGTGCAGTAACAGGATATGTGGCTATAAATTATACACCTGGATAAGACACGTCAATGCTCCCTTTTCTAATTCCAGAACAGCTCTGTATATAATGTAACCGGGTAACTCAGGATTGCTTATGAACATGGCCTTAAAGGGGTTGTCAGGTGACAGAAATTTTTAATTAGGTATAATGACTTTTACTATCCCCCGACACACAAATACAACAGTCCTTGATCCTTTTTGATCAGCAGTTCCTGTGAAAATCTTTTTCTTCAAATCAACTGGTGTCAGAAAGTTGTAAAGATTTGTAATTTACTTATATTAAAAAATCTTAAGTCTTCCCATACTTATCAGCTGCTGTATGTCCTGCAGGAAATGTTTTATTTTCAGTCTGACACAGTGCTCTCTGCTGACATCTCTGGCCGGGACAGGAACTGTCCAGAGCAGGAGAGGTTTTCTATGGGAATTCATATAAAACCGAGACAGAGTTCCTGTCTCGGCCAGAGATGTCAGCAGAGAGCACAGTGTGAGACTAAAAATAACATGACATACAGCAGCTAATAAGTATGGGAAGACTTGAGATTTTTTAATAGAAGTAAATTACAAATCTATATAACTTTCTGATATCAGTTGATTTGAAAGAAAAAGATTTTTGCTGGACAACCCCTTTAAGCAAAAATAAATATGTATTCCTAAATGCTGAAAGAAGACGTACAGTCAGAGGCTATCATGGGGGTAGACAATGCAGCTGCTTGGGGGCCCGTACAGCAGAGGAGCCCTGGCCGCCCTCAGCAAAGGGTAGCCTGCCTCAATGATGCTTGCTATACCCCCCGTCTGACAAAGGCAGTATCTCAGCATGGCTTCTGCAACACCTCAGCTGCCAGCAAGCACGATCCCCCCACCCCCTTACCCCACAGGCAGTGCCTCCTGCACTACAATGTACCATGAGCCCCAGGAACGCCAAGGGAAGGTAAGAGCCACAGAATGCACTGTGCAGGGGAGACTGTGCCAGAGTCTGCCAGACTGCTTAACCCCTATGTACTGCAGTTTGAAAGTGACACATACTTGCTACAGCACAAAAAATGGGTTAAAGAGCAGAAGACAAGGAGACCTTTGCTTTCCTGCTCTGCAATGATAACCCCTAACCTTTGTTCTCCAGCTGCCCGCTGGTAGAAAAGTGTGAGGGGCTCCATGCAGAGATCAGGGGTCATCAGTGCAGAGCAGGGAAGCAGAGATCTCATTGTCTTCTGCTCTTTAACCATTTTTTTTGTTTCAGCATGTAAGTGAAGTTTGTGTCACTTTCACACTACAGTACATAAAGCGTAAAGCAGAAGCCATATTCCCCAACTCCCAGGCCTACTGTCAGTGCCTAAAGGAAGAGGAGAAGTGAGGGACTGGGTAGAAGCCAGGTGCGTATATATATATATATATATATATATATATATATATATATATATTTGTTATTTATTTATTTTTTACAAAAGAGGCATAGCTTACAGGTTTATTGCTGGGGTGGTCACTGCGGAGAGGATTACCTAGAAAGCATACTACAAGGGCACATAACCTGCATGTAGAATACATGGGGGGACTACTGGGGGGGGACTACCAGTCTGGAGGATAGGTATATGGGGGATTCTACTTATTGCGTGAGAGCTATGTAGTGTCCCACTATGTGTTTTTCTTTTCTTCTTACACCTTGGTGACAGGGCATCTCTCTAGTGACACAGGTCAGGACAGGAGGCTGCTGTTCCTTACTCCAACCACTAGATGTCACAATCTCACAGCACAGCTGCAGATAACACTAGGTCTAGCTACACACACAATTTTCCCTCTATAGTAAATACTTCCTTTTAGTATTTAGTAAGAGTAGTGTCTAAATCCCATACCGTAAAGGGACCTCGATGGGTGCGTGCACACGCATTTAATTGGCTGCTCCACTCCGGGCTTCCTAGCAGCCAAAATCAGACCCTGACGGACCCCCAACCCTAATCCGAACGTTTAGTTTTAGGGTTAGGGTTGGGGGTTATGTCCCACTTATTTGTCATGGTCTAACCCTCCCCACAGCCCCAACCTTAACCCTAACCTTCCTGATTAGCACCAACCCCGAAGATTAGGGTTGTTGTGTGGGCAGGGGATAGTTAAGTAATATGTTGGTAATAACCCTAATCCGACCCCCAACCCTAACCCTAAAACTAAAAGTTCGGATTAGGGTCAGGGGTCCGGCAGGGTCTGATTTTGGCTGCTAGGAACGGAGCAGCCAATGAAATCTGGGCAGGGCTTGTCTGGAGAGCTGTGTGCGCGTGCCCAGCGAGGTCCCTGTACGGTATGGGATTTAGTCATTAGTCACCAGTTAGTAAGTTGGTGTCTCGCTATAGGCCAGGTAAGACCTGTATATAGTTGTTTCAGCACTAGTTACCCAACCACTATGGGTCACTAGACCAGACTCCTAGGGAAATCAGAGACAAGGGAGTCTTCACCCTTGCCTATACCATGGACTTACTAGCTAACAACTGGACAGTCAACCACCTTAGAGAAAAGGGACGGACAACTCAGGACTGGACCTGCATAGAGCACAGCAAGCCGCTCTCTACTGACTGACACTCAGTTTTGTAGGAAGGACACTACAAGCCAGCTCTACCCAGAGCAGAGACCTGGGACTTGTACTACCCCAGTAGGATGGGTAACCCGACAATGTGGGGCAGAAGGCGGTTAGGTAAGATACCTAGAATCATCCATACATGAGTACGAGGATTTCTTCAAACACTTCTCGACACTTCACCACATCCTGGCAGAGTACCTAGTATATTAGGAAAGGGCCCTCCTATCCGGTCCTTTTCTCCTCTTACTCTTCCTTCTATCAACTCACCTATCTACCTGTTAAATCAGTAGAGATTGTTTTGCACTAATTACCTGAGCACTCTCTGTAACTGTTTGCTCTAAGTACCGAAACACTGATTGTCACTATCCTTGACATTTTCCAAGTAAAGTTTTAAAGTTGTTTAAAGTAGGACTCTACCATCGTACTTGCACCTACACTCCATTTCTCACACTATCTCTAATCTCTACCGCTCCTGGCCACCGTGAAAAGTAGCCCCCAAAACACCAAACCCACCAGCAGGCCCACTCCACCCCAGATTAACCCCCCCCCCAACCACCTGACCCCTAGCTACACCGCTGCATCCTTCCCACAGATATCTGTTTGTACTTTACCTCAATGGCAGCCAGAAGTCCGGCACATATATTTGTTCCTCCGCCTGATTCTGTGGGAAGAAGTCGCTTCAGCTGCTGACGTTCTGCATCACCTTTTATTTGGACTAATGGGGATCTAATGGAGGCAGAGTCTGAATACGTCACCAGTCCAACATAGGAATCGCTCTCGATGATTTGTACAAGAAAAACCTCTGCCGCCTGGTACAGATGCTGGATACGACTATACTGAAAGCACAAGAAAAACACAAAGGTCACTTCTTTTAATTGCATTTTAATATGTAGGGGTTTTTTTTTTAGTTTTTTTTTTTTGTTTGTTGTGTGAACAAGACATGTTGGGCCCCATTCTCACCATATTCTGTACCTTCAAAAAGGTGGGCCACTATGTCTTTATGTCACCTGCCGCAAGCTACTCAAGTCAGGTGTCACACTCTGGGTTGAAGGCTGCTGTTTTACACTTTTGCCACTTGGTGTCTCACTCTCCCCTACTTTCCTGCACAGCTTAAGGTTCTTAAAGGGAACCTGTCACCCCCCGTGCCGGGGTGACAGGCTCCCGACCCCCCGTTAGAGCCCCATATACTTACCTAATCCCGCCGGGTCCCGCTTCTGGAGGTGGTCGGGTGACGGAGATCTCAGCCGCTGCAGCCGCTGAGAGATGAGTCCAACACCCATAGAGAATGACAGGAGAGTCCAGCGCTCCGTCATTCTCTATGGGTGTTGGACTCATCTCTCAGCGCGCGCGCCGGGCTGCAGCAGCTGAGATCTCAGTCACCCGACCTCCAGAAGCGGGACCCGGCGGGATTAGGTAAGTATATGGGGCTCTAACGGGGGGTCGGGAGCCTGTCACCCCGGCACGGGGGTGACAGGTTCCCTTTAAAGGGGTTATTCAGTGCTACAAAAACATGGCCACTTTTTCCCCTACTGTTGTCTCCAGTTCAGGTGCAGTTTGCAATTAGTCTTCATTTACTTCAATGGAACTGAGTTTCCAAACCCCACACAAACTGGAGACAACAGTAGGGGGGAAGTGACCATGTTTTTGTAGCGCTGGATAACCCCTTTAAAGGTTAACTGTGTTCTATGTTCTGTTTTATGTTCTGTTTTATGTAACCAATCAGTAACTTGGGTGCTTCGCACTACATCACCTATCAAACACTTAGATTCCTGTTCGTCTAGCACTTTCCCAACCAATAGGAGGTTAATCATAGTCACCCCTATTTAAGGTCGCTAGTTCCTGGTGGGAGGATCTTTTCCTGGTCTTTTCTAGTAGATGGTGGAGAGAGAACAGGCCAAAGTTAGTGTTCTGGCTGTAGTTCGCACCCGGGCCTGGCCCAAAGTCCAGGGCCCCTGATCTTCCAAAGTTGGAGTTTTGAGGGAGAAGATTATTAGTTGTTGGAGTTGGTGAGAGAGAGCATGCAGTGCTAAACCTAGAGGGGGGGTAACTGTCACCTGGAAAACCTTGTCTATGCCTGGGGTCACCATTCTCACACCTAGTCAGGACAAACTGTCTAAAAGGGATTTGTCTGCAGCGGAGATAAGTGCAACACAGCCGAGGAACCCCATTCAATTCCTGCTCGACCTTCTCAGGGAACCTTGAGAGGTTAGCTTCACCCAGTCATTCAATCCTGGAACTCATGCTACCAGACCTGACACTCCATGGGCTGCCCCTGAAACCACTTACGATGCTCATGTGTTCAGAAGTGTCCAGCACTAAAGTTATCACCCGCTCTGAAGGCTGCAGAAGTGTGAAGCTGGGGTCAGGAATACTGAATCCCGGATTGGGTTGAGTAGACTTGATATCGGTGGAGTTAATGATCACGTCCCAGGTGCTTCGGGCATCGCACATCCTGTTTTGCATGTTGGGAGCATCAGGGTTATGGTTACTGGCATCACAGAACATAGTGACCTAGACAGAAATTACAGGGTTAATTTACACGCCGCTACACGACTGATTAACAGAATATTAAGTGTATCAGTACTTACAGCAGGAAGAGCCTGCATGTACATGAGGGATTCGGTGACAATCTGTCTATAGTCCGGCACAAACACACAACCTTTCTCATAGAGTCCGGTGATCGGGTCAAAGTTACACGACGTGACCTTACAGGAAGTTCCCTGACATTTCTGAATTCTGTATTCACCAAGAATATCACCAGAACACCTGGAAATGACATCAACAATGCAAAACGTCACATTCATTCCTAAAGGATCGGCCCTTAACTTCTGGAGTACATCGGCCTGTGTAAAGGGGCCCATGGTGGAGAACAGGGGAGGGGTTCAAAATCTATATAATCTATAGATGGAGTGGTCTATATCACACTTCAATATCTTACATACTAATTTAAATATCTTACCTGGTGGCCTCCACTCTAAGATTCCCCGCAATGTAGAAGGGATTCTCCCGGCTGTACTCATCGAACACCCCCCACCGGAGATGAGCCCACTCATGAATAAACACTTTACCTGAGAGTTAAAATAAATAAATAGTATAAATCCTATTTGTCTATTAACCTCCTCCCGCCACCGCACTGTTAATTAATTAATGCCCAATGCTGCAGCGACGTTAATTAATGATCCAGGATGACACAGGCGCAGGAGCTGCGCCTGTGTCATCCGCAGCGGATCCCGGTCATAGCCGGGGACCCGCCGCAACTCTCAGCCTTGGAGCCGTGCTCCGGTGCTGAGAGTTAACCCTATAGATACTGCGGTCAGCACGACCGCAGCATCTGTAGGGCTCCAGACAGAGAATTCTCCCTCTACAGAGGGAAAATTCTCTGTCCGCTGTCCAGGGATTTCACTGTTTAGGATTTCACGGCATTGAGCGCTGTCACTAGCAGCCGGCAGTGTTATCATTTGGCTGGTCTCCCTGAGATCTGTGATCTGTTTCTCTTATGGCTCTACTAGGCATTGCTCCTACCTAGCCAGAATCCTGCTCCACACTAATGAGGGGCAACACCCCAAAACAGCTGCATGTGAATGAATACCTGGCCTTGGTTTTTCCTTTGTCATTACATTGACTTATAGGGCCACTTTATATGGTGGGTTTGGTGGTTTCCCTACAGGAGCCCCTCCCCCCCCCCCCCCCCCATGGCCGGGTCCTTCCCGGAGGGATATCTGGCTAGTCCTGTGTTTCAAGCCTTTAATGAGGCTCCCCGGGCTCTTCTTTTGCAAATTTTTGTGAAAGATAATAGCCATGTTTTTGTAGCACTCAATAACCCCTTTTAAGTGCTCCACCCTGTGCGTTACTATTTCCTGATGGTAGTGGGTCTCAGGAGAATTAATGGGGTTATCCAGGCTTAGTGAAATATGGAAGCAGGAAGATGATCTGGGGGTGCCTGGACAGCAGAGAACGGGATATGTAGGAGAGCAGCAGAGGACCGTGGGTTTGTAATTTTGTATTTTTTTTCTATTCCCCCCACTATACCCCTCCAGATTAACTTAAAGCCTTCATTTGTAAGGAAGTAACTGATCCAAATGGAAAAGGTAAAAATCTTCTCCTCTTACCTCGGGGTCCGTACGATGAAATGAGCATGTCATCAGTCATGAAGTTTGGGGTAAGGTGAATGTATTGGCCTGGGTCTCCACAGCCTCCATACTGTTGTGTATAAGGGTCATCCGCATGCATCAGGGTAGGATCAGCGATGATAATATCTGCCTGACATTAACACAGAAAAATATCTGTTACAAGCCATTAAAGGGGGTTTCCCAGCTCACTTTCTGGTTCAGGGAGGATGGTATGCGAAGGTGCTTAGCTGAATCAGCTCTGCATCGCTCAGCATCAGCTCGTCATCAGCTCAGCATTGCTACACATGTCTCCAGGGACAATCCAAGCTCAGTGAGAGACAGTGGAGGAGGAATAAACTATACTTGCTACTCCCCAAAGTCACATAGTATATGTCTCAGCCCAGGCACCCCACTCTGAGCTGAGAACAGTGGTCGGGAACATAGGCAATGAGCTGATGACTTTACAGGGAGAGATGAGCGAACCGGCCGAGGTTCGGGTTCGTATGAACCTGAACTCTTGGCTTCTGATTCTTGCTGTCTGCCCGCTCCCTGGAGAGGGTGGATACAGCCTGAGGACCGCCTAGAAAACTGGGGTACAGCCTACTATGGCTGTATCCCAGTTTTCCAGGCAGTCCTCAGGCTGTTTGCTCATCTCTATTCACAGGCAGACAAAGGGGAAAAAGAGGGGACACCGAAGAGACCGCATTGGGACACCGGGGGAGCACGAAGAGATAAGCATGGGATGTTTGTTATGTTCACCAACTGGGCAGCAATGTATAAAAAAGTTTTAAACGCTGGATACCCCTTAAAACTAACATAAAATGCAATAGTCATTGCCCTTGAATATCATTGTATTTCTGTACCTTATCATAGGTTTCTGTTCTGGGTCTGGTGTAGCCATGTGCTGACCAGGACTTGGGAATCAAAATCTTTACGCTACGTATATAGAGCCTCTTGCCAGTGGCATCAAACAGGAAACCTGTGGCTTCTTTCACCATTTTCTATAGAAAAAATAAAATGGGTAAAATAAAATGGACAAAAAATAAAATTAATAGGTATTTATTAATGGTCGCTATAAATTTATATTAGTTGGATGTCCAGAAATATATGTGACGACGCTAAGAAGCTGATAGAGTTCAGTAGAAAGTGACAGCACATTCTTCAATGCTTTGTGGTGTATACATTGTATTTTGTCCTGCGCTGGTCTGAACACTGCTCTATTTCACTCCTTGTCTGTTTCTTCTGCTGACTTCTGGGCTACAGACGTTGTAATTGGCAGTTCCTTCACCACTAATATTCCTTCCTTACCAGCCTCTGATCTGAGTGGTTTGGATGTCAGTGGACTGGTCCAATCACGCCCTGGACTGGGATGCTTTTTGGGATTTGGCTTGCTTTATGTGGATTTATGTAGATTCTCTTGCTTGCACTGTATTTGCAATTTGTTTTATTTACCCATTTCCCCTTATGACCACTCTTCAATGTTTGTCTCGTTTCAGGGTGCACTTTGCCATAGGACCAGTTGACACTGACCATCTATGGTCGGATGGACATGTAGGTAGGGACAGTTGTGGGACCTAGCACTAGGGCTCATACCTAACATCATGGATGTGTGATGAAAGGGAACTAAATGTCTGAAGTGGTAATTTTTCTTTTTGTGGAGACTCCCAGCTGCTGTAGGGAGGCTTATAAGTTAGTCAGTGCTCCCCGGGAGCATTGTAAGTCATCCAAATCCTTGACAAATCATCCAAATCCTTGACAGAGCCTTGACAATGACCTCCATTGCCATTCTACCCCCCCCCCCCCCACCCCCTATAGACAGCATTTCAAGCCCATCCCATTTACCATACTCAATAATTCTTACCTTAGTATTTTCAATGATCTGCAGATCTTCCCTGACATTAGGATTGATAGCGATAACAATATCTTCATATCCGCCATTATTGAGTTTAACCAGGGAGCTCCCACTACCGGCAAAAAAGTGAAAAACTAAAAATAATGCAAAAACATTTCCTGGTGTCATCGTCAGTGATCAGGAGAAACATCTGAGCTTGTTATATGAGCATTGATCCCTGGTATTTATATACTCCTGCACCTTATCAAATGTTGTGTCCGGACTTTGGGACACATTAGTATAATAGGATTATATGTTTACAGCTTTGTAATCTGAGTCATTATTTTCACAAAGAAAAACAAAGTTGCCTTATTTTTCACTCTTGAGACGGTAAAACTACAGCAGTGTGAACTCCTAGCACATCAGTATGTCAGATGTAACCAGAAATATAGTCATTCACTTCAAGGTAGGATTTGAGCGACTTTTTGTGCACCGTAAAAAAATTTTGTGCACCGCAAAAGCCTGGACTGCAATGAAACAGGACCTGCAGTTACATTATATGGTCGGTTTTTACTATGCTGGCTCCATAGACTTCACCATGTAGGGGAGGCAGAGAATTCAGGCCTGGTAAGTTCAGTGAGGTCATTGTGGGGCAGGGGACGGTATAGAAAGAGAGGAGAAGTCACCAGGTCATCTACACAGAGAGCAGGAGCAGAACACCCAGGTGCCCTGATGTCGGGTAACGCATATACTGCTGAAACTCTCAGCATCTACATGGGCTGTTATTAGAAGTGAGATCTTCCAGTAATTTTACCAGCCCCCTGGGCCCCATAGCAGTTGCATGGTCTGCTTACATGGATGCCACACCTTTGTATATTTGGCATTCCTGTGTACGCACCCACCTAAAAAATAAAGATAAAGAGCGACTGACATTATAATAAAATATATGAATGACGATTATCATAAAAGCAAGAAACTACGCAGTCAAATTGTTGCTCATATCTCCTTTACTTATTATTGATAAATTACAGCTGGTGATCATTGATAATAATTGATCTGTAGTGCTGGCAGCCGTGGCTTTACATAGCCCAGATCCCAAAGCGTTTCTAATTTGCTCATTCAATTTATACATCTTAGGGCTATGTTCCCACATAGTAACCCAAACCAGGAGTGGATTGAACACACAGAAAGGCTCTGTTCACACACTGTTGAAATTGAGTGGATGGCCGCCATTTAATGGCAAATTATTACAGTTATTTCAAAACAATGGTCATTGCTTAACAAGAACGGTAATTATTTGCCATTAAATGGCGACCATCCACTCAATTTCAACAGTGTGTGAACATAGCCTTTCTGTGTCCCCAATCCACTCCTGGTTTTGGTTACTGAGCAAAAATACTGTGTGAGAACATAGCCTATAAGTGATTTTAAAGGGTATTATGGTTTTAGCACATTAAGATTATTCAAGGTATAATAAAAAATTATACATATTGACACTTTTCCTATAAATTCTGCATAGTATTCTAGATGAAGATTGTGGTCATTTAATCGGGACCTCCATTGTTTATGTCAAAGACATAAAAATCTGTTCTGCCTTTGGATGGAAACGCAGGTTCCGGTATGGTATGGGTCATATTAGATGGCTCAAGACCCTCTGTAAATGAGCGCCGATCTCGGTGATCAACAATTGTCTGTACAGCCTTCACAGGACTCAATCAGCCACATGGCCAGGCCATACGTTGATTGGTTTGTGTGGCTCTTTCCTCCAACCAACTGTCACTAGGCTAATTGCAGTATAGGACCACACAAACAACCCAATGATCATTTGTATGGCTCAGCCAATGAATTCTCAGGCCTGATGACCAGATCAGCCGTTGGATGAGCATGTAATAGAGATCTAAAAGTTTTAGTTGAAGGGTTAAAGGGGCAAAAAAAAATTGTGCCCCTATCCACAGGATAGGGGACAAGTAAGCCATCATGGGAGGTCCGACCTCCATGCCCAACTGCCATCTCCAGTTCGCCCGCCGGCTCCTTTGTTTTGAATACAACCACGGGTGTGGCACATGACCTGCAGCTCTATTCATTCTCTATGGAGCTGCCAGAAAGAGCCAAGCACTGTACTGGGCTCTCTCCAGTGGCTCCATAGAGAATGAATAAAGCTGCCACAGTGGAAAACCCATTTAACCAATACAATAAAAAATAATAGCTACACATAAAACTTTTTATTATATAATGAATAATCTGCATTAGCAAATACAATTTCCTCTATTTCTTTATTCTTCTTCCTTTGGCAGCAGATTATATTATTAAGGTGATAAGGGTTACTGCGGAGCACACAATCAATGTGATCACAACTCCATTCATCCTATTGGAACAATCATTTGTTGTTGGAACTGGTGTTGTGGGAGCCGGTGTGGTGGTAGCCGATGTTGTAGTAGGCGTTGTTGACAGAGCCGGTGTCGGTGGGATGACCAGAGCGGCCTGGGCTATGTTAGAAACATCTGATCTCTTATCGGCTTTATCAGTAGCCACTAAAGCAAAGTAAAGAATTGTGCCGTTTTCTATCACGTTTTTTTCTATCACGTTTTCTGGTTTGAACCAGAAGAATTCCCGGTTTCCAGCTTCTTTTGGAGAGACACTGGATATGTCCACTTTAGTTGATCCATCAAAGTTCTCTCTGAGATCTTTAGGGTTGAAGCTCATCCTCAAGTCATAGCTCGTAGCTGGTGACAAAAATGTAAAAAATATATCATGTGAGTCATCCAGATAACCTCAAAAGCTTCTAATTCTCATGAAAACCGTTAATATTAAGGTGAAAACTTTTTGAGACACGTAAAACTCCTCTATTTTTATTTCCGTTGTGCTCTGGAAGGGACAAACATTTTATCTCACATTGGGTATTGTGAGGTAAACTTGTCTAATGTGTTACATTATTTTTATGCTTATTCATATGTGTTAGCTTAAAGGGAACCAATCAGGTCATATACGCGTATAAAGCTAAAACAGATGAAATATTTGTTAGAAATGACAGTAAATGCACTGATTGGTTCCCTTGGGTAAATGGGCACTGTCATTGAAAAAATTAGCGTAAGGTGTAAAATGCCCATCTCTACCATCACTCTCACTGGTGTGAACCTACTGTGTCATCTAACCAGTTTGACTTCAAGACCTCCAACCCTCTCTCTACAAAAACACAGAATAGTCAGCACCCCACTCACACTTGTTCACACTATGCAGTTTGCATGCTGCTGTGGCCAACATACACACAAAAATAGAAAATTCCATTAAAAAAATTAGGTTCTTAGCAAACCATTTGATCAAATGGAATGTACCAACTCACCCACCTAAGAGCTAAAAAATGAAATGCTGACTGATCTTACTCTCCGAGCCCTCCTAAGTATTTTGAGCCGTCTTCTGTCTTTCTAGCTGCTGCCAATCCAGAGTTACAAGTTTTTCTAAAAGTCAATCTGTATCCAAGATGGTGACGGCCAGGAAACTAAATTTTTTATCATGCATTTTCCTGATTGGTCTGTTTGCATTCTTGCCCTCTTAGCTTTCTTTCCTGCCTACTGCTTTCAATACTATTGCACAGTAAACACAGGACTGTTTTTTGCTTATTTTTCCCCACAAATTTTGCATTAGAAGTGTGCATGGTGTAGCTATGTGCAGCACTACGGGCATCTGTTTACCGAGGAGTGGGGGGTGTAGTGTAGGTTCAGATCAATAGTGTAGGTTCAGATCAATAGTGTAGGTTCAGAAGGCCGGGCAGCAGAGATTATTCATGAAGAAGGAGGAGAAAGGTGAGTGGTGAGGCGGCCAAGGTGCGGCACAAATGCTGAACCACTACTCCTCTTTGACTCTTCATTACATTAGGAAATGCGAGATTGCACATAATCCACTCTATAGATAAATTACCAAAAGGTGTCATGCTTACTAGGGAACAGGTTTTTTTATTTTTTTATGTGTAATTCTCAAAGGATAGTTAATGCTGATACATTGACTTAAAATTTTAGCACTGAAATCCAATAAATATATTGCATAGAAATGTCTTACCAGTTCCTTGGTCCAGTTCGTCACCGGTGGCGGTCCAGGCTAAATCAACGCCTCCAAGACTTATCCATACATCTAAATCAGTTATTTTCTCTGGTTTGTAAATGTCCATCGGAAGGTTCGCCGGTATATTAGATATCACAAAAGATCCGCCGGATGCAGTTCTGCTGAATGTATCCACCACCAGTTGTTCTTCATCGATTACAGGTCTTGGAGGATTCATGGAGACCACTCCTAAAGAAATCGATAAAAATATGTTTGTGTTGTGTTAAGTGGTGTTTATGGTTTTGTCTTTAGTTTATTCAAATCACCACCCCACCCCCCCCCCCACCCCCGATACACACTGTAGGCTAGTCAACGCAACCTGGGTTCGGAAAGTATTTTTGGCTTCTACCTCATTGGTTTTTTTCCTTAAGGTGGTTTCACATGGAACGATTATCTTTGGAAAAATCGATAAATCATTCAGATTTCAACGATAATCGTTTAGTGCAATAGCAGACAACAATTAAACGACCAACGACAAATCGTTGGTCGTTTAATAGAATTGGAACCTATTTTTAATCGTTGATCGTTTGCAAATCGTTCGCATGTAATAAGGTGTTGTTCGGTCGTTCGCGGTAGTGGCTAACGCAGTAGCGACGACAGAATGAACACAATAATGATAATAAATAACGATCATCTTTCTGTGTAATTGGATGAACAATTTCAGGTCGTTCGCCATAGCGGTTGTTTGAGTTTGAGTTGTTAATCGACGGAAAAACGCTCTGTGCAATAGTACCCTTACTCTGGATCAACACTATAGGCAAATAGGCTGAACTTGATAAAATTCATTTATTTGCGGCACCATTTTTCTACAGATGTAATACTGAAGGCATCTCTTATGTTTTTTATGTGTTTAATGTTAATATAGTAATAAAGTAATTATATATATATATATATATATATATATATATATATATATAGTATATGCTCTTACCATTCTCCACATAGCCCGGTATATAAAGAGCCCCATTCCTGGGAAATGTCAAACGGCTTTTGCTGCTTTCGACTCGCACTTTTAAGTTGTATCTTCCGTTAATTGAGAATTTTGTAAAGTACCTTGAGTAGACGCCATCAAAGTGATCGATATCAGCACCTTGGGGAAATACAGAATAATTTTTTGCATAATAAATAGAAGTACAGAACTGTTTCTATAAACGTTACTTGGCAGAAATTGTGTTAAATGTGGTGCTCGCAGAGGTCCCGCCCCCTAGGTGTGTGGCCACGCCCCCTGTACCACCCACTACCCAGTATAGAGGGCCAATACGCACATAATGTATGCACAAACTAAGCCGTATGCAACTATTTTCCCTCTTCTGCACCAACTGCACTGTAAAATGAATTTGTTTAGGCCCTGATTCATCATGAGAAACACACAAGTGGCTCAGGTAGTGCAGCTCCTCCAGGATGGCACATCAATGTGAGCTGTGGCAGCATAGTGTCCAGAGGCTGGAGGCACTACTAGGAGACAGGCCAGTGCACTAGAAGACATGGAGGAGGCCGTAGGAGGGCAACAACCCAGCGCTACCTCCACCTTTGTGCAAGGAGGAACAGGAGGAGCACTGCCAGAGCCCTGCAAAATGACCTCCAGTAGGCCACAGATGTGCTGGTGTCTGTACAAACGGTTAGAAACTAACTCCATGAGGATGGTATGAGGGCCCGATGTCCACAGATAAGGGTTGTGCTTACAGCCCAACACTGTGCAGGACGATTAATGGAAAATGGATACTATTATATGGAATACAGCAGCATCTGTTTGCATCATGTATACTCTAAACAGAAAGAAAAAGCAGTGTGAACCTACCCTAAGTCTATTAGTTGTCCATCCACTGGCACATTACATACCATTGGCAATCCAAACTTGAAGGGGTAAAAAGTTCTGATATCAATAGCACTATCTTAGCCAACTGCAAACCTTGTAGGTTACTCGGTATGGATCCACTTTTACTTTGTTATGTGCATTTTTAGTGAGCTGTATATATATATATATATATATATATATATATATATATATATATATATATGTTTTAATTCCCACGTTACCTGCTCCGTTATCCAGCAGTTCTAGGGTATGTGTTTGTCCATTAGCTGCTTCAATGATGGCGGTCACCTTTACATTAGTCACTGGCACCAGTCCTTGAGTAACAGAGGCATAGACCACTATTGGGCTGGGGTAGTTGATGGTGTCCTGGTTTATATGGGCATTTACCACTACTGGTGGAATATCTGCGTCTGCAGCTTTGGAGGTTACAGTGATTCCTATTGCTTGGGATGATGACAGACCATTACATAGACTGTACTCCCACAGTCCCCTCTAGAAGGAAAGGTTAGGAACATGTTAACAACACAGTTAAAGGAGAAGTGCGGTAATTAAAAAAAAAATTCAAATGGAAGAGGAAGGGGACACACACACACACATAATAAACAATCATTACTCACCTCTCCCCGTGCCTATACACCAATGGATTGCCTCTCCAGGACCCCCACTGGGCTCTGGGATCTCTACCACAGTCGACGTCAAGGCCAGTCAGCCAGTCAGTGACCGGGGCTGGACACCGCTGCCGTCACTGATTGGTTAAGCGGGCTTTCCATCAGCCGGGTCGGGCATTTTCTACCAAGTCATGACGTCATCAGAACTCTGAAGTGACGCCTTTGACGTGCCACTTCACAAGCACAGGGATAGGTAAGTTACAATTGTTTATTATGTTCTACCCTGCCCCTGCCAAATGAAATTTTTTTATACAAATTGGCAGACTTATTTAATTATAATAGAACATCCTCATAGAAAGTAACATACTTCTGAATTTCTCAGCAACAGCCTATCATCCTACTACACATGCAGCAGCCTCAGCACTACATCCTCCCACCACATATTTAGCAGACTCAGCACTACATATAGACATATAGAGCAGGCTCAGCACCATACCATCCCACTAAATATAGAGTAGGCTCAGCACCATACCATCCCACTACATATGGAGCAGGCTCAGCACCATGCCATCTCACTATATATGGAGCAGGCTCAGCACCATACCATCCCACTACATATGGAGCAGGCTCAGCACCATACAATCCCACTACATATGGAGCAGGCTCAGCACTATATCATCCCACTACATATGGAGCAGGCTCAGCACCATACAATCCCACTACATATGGAGCAGGCTCAGCACCATATCATCCCACTACATATGGAGCAGGCTCAGCACCATACCATCCCACTAAATATAGAGTAGGCTCAGCACCATACCATCCCACTACATATAGAGTAGGCTCAGCACCATACCATCTCACTACATATGGAGCAGGCTCAGCACCATATCATCCCACTACATATAGAGTAGGCTCAGCACCATACCATCTCACTACATATGGAGCAGGCTCAGCACCATACCATCCCACTACATATGGAGCAGGCTCAGCACCATGCCATCCCACTACATATGGAGCAGCCTCAGCACCATGCCATCTCACTACATATGGAGCAGGCTCAGCACCATACCATCCCACTACATATGGAGCAGGCTCAGCACCATACCATCCCACTACATATAGAGTAGGCTCAGCACCATACCATCCCACTACATATGGAGCAGGCTCAGCACCATACCATCCCACTACATATGGAGCAGGCTCAGCACCATACCATCCCACTACAAATGGAGCAGGCTCAGCACCATATCATCCCACAGCATATGGAGCAGGCTCAGGACCATACCATCTTACTACATATGGAGCAGGCTCAGCACCATACCATCCCACTACTTATGGAGCAGGCTCAGCACCATATCATCCCACGACATATGGAGCAGGCTCAGCACCATACCATCTCACTATATATGGAGCACGCTCAGCACCAAATCATCCCACTACATATGGAGCAGGCTCAGCACCATACCATCTCACTATATATGGAGCAGGCTCAGCACCAAATCATCCTCAGCACCATACCATCTCACTATATATGGAGCAGGCTCAGCACCATACCATCTCACTATATATGGAGCAGGCTCAGCACCATAACATCTCACTATATATGGAGCAGGCTCAGCACCATATCATCCCACGACATATGGAGCAGGCTCAGCACCATACCATCTCACTATATATGGAGCACGCTCAGCACCAAATCATCCCACTACATATGGAGCAGGCTCAGCACCATACCATCTCACTATATATGGAGCAGGCTCAGCACCAAATCATCCCCCACTACATCTGAAGTATCTTCGCCACTACGTCAGCCGATGACATATGGAGCAGGCTCAGCTACATACCATCCCACTACATATGGAGCAGGCTCAGCACCATACCATCCCACTACATATGGAGCAGGCTCAGCAACATACCATCTCACTACATATGGAGCAGGCTCAGCACCATACCATCTCACTATATATGGAGCAGGCTCAGCACCATAACATCCCACTACATATGGAGCAGGCTCAGCACCATACCATCTCACTATATATGGAGCAGGCTCAGCACCATACCATCTCACTATATATGGAGCAGGCTCAGCACCATAACATCCCACCACATATGGAGCAGGCTCAGCACCATACCATCTCACTATATATGGAGCAGGCTCAGCACCATGTCATCCCACTACATATGGAGCAGCCTCAGCACCATACCATCTCACTATATATGGAGCAGGCTCAGCACCATGTCATCCCACCACATATGGAGCAGGCTCAGCACTACATCCTCCCACCACATATTTAGCAGACTCAGCACTACATATGAACATATAGAGCAGGCTCAGCACCATACCATCCCACTACGTATGGAGCAGGCTCAGCACCATACCATCCCACTACATATGGAGCAGGCTCAGCACCATATCATCCCACTACATATGGAGCAGCCTCAGCACCATGCCATCTCACTATATATGGAGCAGGCTCAGCACCATACCATCCCACTACATATGGAGCAGACTCAGTACCATAACATCCCACTACATATGGAGCAGACTCAGCACCATACCATCTCACTACATATGGAGTAGGCTCAGCACCATACCATCCCACTACATATGGAGCAGGCTCAGCACCATACCATCCCACTACATATGGAGCAGACTCAGTACCATAACATCCCACTACATATGGAGCAGACTCAGCACCATGCCATCTCACTACATAAGGAGCAGGCTCAGCACCATACCATCCCACTACATATGGAGCAGGCTCAGCACCATACCATCTCACTACATATGGAGCAGGCTCAGCACCATGCCATCTCACTACATATGGAGCAGGCTCAGCACCATATCATCTCACTACATATGGAGCAGGCTCAGCACCATATCATCCCACTACATATAGAGTAGGCTCAGCACCATACCATCTCACTACATATGGAGCAGGCTCAGCACCATACCATCCCACTACATATGGAGCAGGCTCAGCACCATGCCATCCCACTACATATGGAGCAGCCTCAGCACCATGCCATCTCACTACATATGGAGCAGGCTCAGCACCATACCATCCCACTACATATGGAGCAGGCTCAGCACCATACCATCCCACTACATATAGAGTAGGCTCAGCACCATACCATCCCACTACATATGGAGCAGGCTCAGCACCATACCATCCCACTACATATGGAGCAGGCTCAGCACCATACCATCCCACTACAAATGGAGCAGGCTCAGCACCATATCATCCCACAACATATGGAGCAGGCTCAGGACCATACCATCTTACTACATATGGAGCAGGCTCAGCACCATACCATCCCACTACTTATGGAGCAGGCTCAGCACCATATCATCCCACGACATATGGAGCAGGCTCAGCACCATACCATCTCACTACATATGGAGCACGCTCAGCACCATATCATCCCACTACATATGGAGCAGGCTCAGCACCATACCATCTCACTATATATGGAGCAGGCTCAGCACCAAATCATCCTCAGCACCATACCATCTCACTATATATGGAGCAGGCTCAGCACCATACCATCTCACTATATATGGAGCAGGCTCAGCACCATAACATCTCACTATATATGGAGCAGGCTCAGCACCATATCATCCCACGACATATGGAGCAGGCTCAGCACCATACCATCTCACTATATATGGAGCAGGCTCAGCACCATACCATCCCACTACATATGGAGCAGGCTCAGCACCATACCATCTCACTATATATGGAGCAGGCTCAGCACCAAATCATCCCCCACTACATCTGAAGTATCTTCGCCACTACGTCAGCCGATGACATATGGAGCAGGCTCAGCTACATACCATCCCACTACATATGGAGCAGGCTCAGCACCATACCATCCCACTACATATGGAGCAGGCTCAGCAACATACCATCTCACTACATATGGAGCAGGCTCAGCACCATACCATCTCACTATATATGGAGCAGGCTCAGCACCATAACATCCCACTACATATGGAGCAGGCTCAGCACCATACCATCTCACTATATATGGAGCAGGCTCAGCACCATACCATCTCACTATATATGGAGCAGGCTCAGCACCATAACATCCCACCACATATGGAGCAGGCTCAGCACCATACCATCTCACTATATATGGAGCAGGCTCAGCACCATGTCATCCCACTACATATGGAGCAGCCTCAGCACCATACCATCTCACTATATATGGAGCAGGCTCAGCACCATGTCATCCCACCACATATGGAGCAGGCTCAGCACTACATCCTCCCACCACATATTTAGCAGACTCAGCACTACATATGAACATATAGAGCAGGCTCAGCACCATACCATCCCACTACGTATGGAGCAGGCTCAGCACCATACCATCCCACTACATATGGAGCAGGCTCAGCACCATATCATCCCACTACATATGGAGCAGCCTCAGCACCATGCCATCTCACTATATATGGAGCAGGCTCAGCACCATACCATCCCACTACATATGGAGCAGACTCAGAACCATAACATCCCACTACATATGGAGCAGACTCAGCACCATACCATCTCACTACATATGGAGTAGGCTCAGCACCATACCATCCCACTACATATGGAGCAGGCTCAGCACCATACCATCCCACTACATATGGAGCAGACTCAGTACCATAACATCCCACTACATATGGAGCAGACTCAGCACCATGCCATCTCACTACATAAGGAGCAGGCTCAGCACCATACCATCCCACTACATATGGAGCAGGCTCAGCACCATACCATCTCACTACATATGGAGCAGGCTCAGCACCATGCCATCTCACTACATATGGAGCAGGCTCAGCACCATATCATCTCACTACATATGGAGCAGGCTCAGCACCATGCCATCTCACTACATATGGAGCAGGCTCAGCACCATACCATCTCACTACATATGGAGCAGGCTCAGCACCATACCATCCCACTACATATGGAGCAGGCTCAGCACCATACCATCTCACTACATATGGAGCAGGCTCAGCACCATGCCATCTCACTACATATGGAGCAGGCTCAGCACCATATCATCTCACTACATATGGAGCAGGCTCAGCACCATACCATCTCACTACATATGGAGCAGGCTCAGCACCATACCATCCCACTACATATGGAGCAGACTCAGTACCATACCATCTCACTACATATGGAGCAGGCTCAGCACCATACCATCCCACTACATATGGAGCAGGCTCAGCACCATACCATCTCACTATATATGGAGCAGGCTCAGCACCATATCATCCCACTACATATGGAGCAGGCTCAGCAGCATACCATCTCACTACATATGGAGCAGGCTCAGCACCATACCATCTCACTACATATGGAGCAGGCTCAGCACCATACCATCCCACTACATATGGAGCAGGCTCAGCACCATACCATCTCACTATATATGGAGCAGGCTCAGCACCATGTCATCCCACTACATATGGAGCAGGCTCAGCAGCATACCATCTCACTACATATGGAGCAGGCTCAGCACCATATCATCCCACTACATATGGAGCAGGCTCAGCACCATGCCATCTCACTATATATGGAGCAGCCTCAGCACCATACCATCTCACTATATATGGAGCAGGCTCAGCACCATGTCATCCCACTACATATGGAGCAGGCTCAGCAGCATACCATCTCACTACATATGGAGCAGGCTCAGCACCATACCATCTCACTATATATGGAGCAGGCTCAGCACCATGTCATCCCACTACATATGGAGCAGGCTCAGCAGCATACCATCTCACTACATATGGAGCAGGCTCAGCACCATACCATCTCACTACATATGGAGCAGGCTCAGCACCATACCATCTCACTACATATGGAGCAGGCTCAGCAGCACATCATCAACCACAGTAAATTCACTTGAACAAGAAAAAAAATTGTAAAATTGACTTCTATCTAATTATCACTTATATTTGTGACATTTACGTACCTCAGCTGTTTCTGTAACTTCCATGGAGGCAGTCTTGGTCTCTCTGTCACCCATAAAATGTACTATTGTATATTGTGTTCCTACTGGATCCAGCACATTAATGCTAGGTAATTCAGATTGCCAAGTAATCCAGAAGAAGGTGTCATTCCCCACCGTCTCATCAATGAAAACGGAGCCTTGTAAACATTCACCGCCTGTTATTGTTGATGCCGTGTTCTCCAGCTGTATATGGAATAGAAGCAAGTCACTACACCAAATATACGGATAACCAACACTCGGACGTCCTGGAACCAGCTCATCCTTGGAACGACAATAAAATGCCCAAAGCCTCGAAAAATACATGAATAATACATAATAATACATAATAACAATAATAATAATAATAATAATAACAAATGACACATAGTAAGGTCTCATTTAAAACAACCAAACACCACATATCATATCCAAGAAATAATACATTACCTGGACAGTCTTTCTACTGATGTCCCCACTTCCAGATGCCATTGAGGCAAAAGCATCAACCAAATCTTGTGCATGAAAACTGTCCGTAGCAAAAAACGTTAATCCACCTGTAAAATAAAGTCGGGTTTATAAACCTAAGGACGCCCCATCTTCACTCACCAATCAGCATCAGGATTTTCTTGTTTCTGAACATCATATTAATATCTGATCAGTCTTAGGCCGCGTTCCCGCATTTAGGGTGCCTTCACACGTACCAGATCCGCAGCGGATTTCACACTACAAATTCGTAGTGAAATCTGCTGCGGATCCAGTGTCATTTAACCCTATGACAATACATACTCGCAGTGGGATTGACATCCTGCAGCGAGAATGTAAATGAACCCCCTCGGTGGCCGGAGCATAACTTACAGTGACAGCGCACCGATCCTCCCGCCCGCAAAGACCACTGTTAGATGGAGGATGGGTCCGCTGTCACTGTAAGTTATGCTCTGGCCGCCAAGGGGGTTAATTTACATACTTGCTGCGGGATGTCAATCCCGCTGCGTGTATGTATTGTCATAGGGTTGAATGACACTGAATCCGCAAATTTGCAGCGTGAAATCCGCTGCGGATCCGGTACATGTGAAGGCACCCTTACTGTACGACACCACGTGCAGCAGATGCCAGAAACTCATGCAGTAACCAATAGGCGTATGGCCAATAATCCTGCTAACAGCACATAACTACTGGGGAAGAAATGGGGGAGTGGTTTCGGCCACATACAGTACATTTCTCTACATAGAGAAACATTGTCTGAATCGCGTTTTTCAAGGTTTTTAACAGCTTGAAATTAGGGATGGTCCGAACCTGCCGAGGTTCGGGTTCGTACGAATCTGAACTCTTGGCAATGATTCCCGCTGTCTTCCACCTTCGGGGAGAGGGTGGATACAGCCGGAGGACCGCCTGGAAAACTTAAGACTTACCTGTTTCTGTTGCCATTTCTTCAAGGGCGGCCGTTGCATTAGGTCCAAGCATGATGACATGAATGATGACTTCACTCTTTATTATCTCATCGTAACAGCCTGATGGGAAACTGGGATCTTCTCCATCTGACAATAATATTATCTCACTGCTGTATGTGGAACTGCCACCAGATCGTATAATAACCTAAAATTAAAATTAACAAAAAATGCAGACCCTGTACGGTACCTTCTTAGACATATGATGTAATTGTGAATTTTTTGGTTCTGAACAGAGGCGGCACATTGCACAAGTGGGAATTTAAAGGGGTTATCCAGTGCTACAAAAATATGTCCACTTTCTTCCAGAAACAGCCCCACTCTTGTCTCCAGCTTGGGCGGGGTTTTGCTGCTCAGTTCCATTGAAGTGAATGGAGCTTAATTGCAAACCGCACCTGAACTGGAGACAAGAGTCGTGTTGTCTCTGAAACAAAGTGGCCATGTTTTTGTAGCACTGGATAGCCCCTTTAAACCACTCCATTTACACACTATGGACTATAATGGAGGTGGTACGGATTAGGGGTAGTATGGGGAGGGGGGGAATTGGGCAAAGATAGTTTAGTGAAACATGTCAGATGAAATAAAAAGGCAAAAAAAGTCAGAGTTACACAAATTTCAGAAGACAGTTGGGTTGGCCGTGTTTGGGCTTCCCGATCACCTCTAATGGCAGGGAAACCCCCTAGCACAAGGTATTTTATAAAAAATACCACTTAAAGGGATTTCCATGTAAAAATTATGGATGGCCTATCCACAGGATAGGTCACCAATAACTCACTAGTGGGTCGCTGAGACCAGGCCCTTTCCCCAATTAGCTTACAATGTACTGAATTACACGATTTCAAGAAAAAGGCAAAAGATATATTACCTCCAAAGCTTTCATAATGCCCTCACATATGTTTTTGTCCCCACTCGCTTTCCTTTTAATGGCGTTTCTATGATGCCACCGTTGTTCATTAGTGATTATTTGCACCATGGGATAAAGGATTGAAGCTAAACTGTTAAACTCCACAAGTCCGACATGGGATCCCATCTCAACTATCTGCAGGATTATTGTTTCTGCAGCCCGGACTAATCTCAGATCTCGTTCATTCTGTAAATGTAAGAAATTTTTAATAAACAACATAAATAAAACTAAAAGCCAACTAAAAATATAAGAAAATTTATGATGAAAGATAAAATTGTATAGTCTGCTCTTGGTTGGTACTTTGAAAGCCAAAAGTCAGCATGGAACCAGGGGCATAAAAATCATGGTTGCAGGGGGTGCAACTGGGCTCAAAAGGCAAAGGGGGCTTACCCATCTGGGACACACATCCCTGAACAACCACAGCTAAGTAATGTAAGGGGGAATAGAGGTGCTTATACTTGGGGGCAGTAAGGGGGGCCTAACTACTATATGGGGGCAAAGTGGTTGTGGTCTTAACCTCTATATGAGGCAGTGTGGGGCCTTAATAATGTAAGGGGCACAGAGGGGGCCTATGCTATATGGGGAGAGTAGGAAGCTGATCTAGCATATAGGGGACATAAGTACACCCTTTACTGGATATAGGTGCACCTCATATAGTAGATTTCATTCACTAACAGTGTAGGGGTATTATCCAGTCTCTATACGGTGTAATGGTAGTGGTAACGGTGTGGTTGTAGTATGGGTCTCTTATAGAGGTATTATTCGCATTGTTGGCCTTGGTATATTGGGTTTGGTTGGTTACAGTATGATGGTACTATGTATGTTGATATTTGCTGCTTGTATGCTGGTGTTATTTGGTAGCTCCATGACTATGACTAATGTATTAAGAAGTGAAGGTTGGTTCAAAATCTGCACTGGAGCCCATAGGACCCTACTTACTCCTCTGAGTGGAACATAAACAGGGAACGACTAAGATGAAAATCTTTGCAGCTCTTCCATTTTCTGGGATCCGCTCCTGGTTCTGGCTGACAAATGCTTATACATAATACTGACCTGTATGTGATCGTAGACTAAGTAAGGCAAAGAGAGAAGAGCAGATAGAGATGATCCAAACACTTACTGCAGCCATGCTTCCCGAGACATCAAATACTAAGATCACCATCCTTTCTGATGCCTGAAGAAGAGTGACGGTGGGTTCTGGGATATTAGTATTAGATGATGCCGGAGTATTCTTGATATCAGCTGAGTCCATGATGACCTCCCATGTACTGCGATGGTTGCACATTCGGTTCTGCTGATTTATGGCTTCTGTGTTGTGACTCTGAGCGTCACAGAATTCAGATACCTGAGAACATTCACATTTGTTAGGACAGATGTCATTTATGGATGATTTCTAGAGATGAGCGAACCTCGAGCATGCTCGAAGCCATCCGAACCCGAACGATCGGCATTTGATTAGCGGTGGCCGCTGAACTTGGATAAATCCCTAAGGCTATGTGGAAAACATGGGTATAGTCATTGGCTGTATCCATGTTTCCCAGACAACCTTAGGGCTTTATCCAACCTCAGCAGCCCCAGCTAATCAAATACCGAACGTTCGGGTTCGGATAGACTTGAGCATGCTCCAGGTTCTATCATCTCTGATGATTTCTTAACATATTTCCCAAACTTCATAGATAGATAATCAAAGTGTCACTCGGTAGGGGTCAGGGTTATGAAAGGTTATAGGAGTCACTGAGGTAGGCAAAAAGTCCTCTTCTTCTTGTCATGTATCATATGACGTATTGGGTAACCCAAAACAAATTACTTAGGATTTGGAATCGAAAAATAAAATATCTATCTAACTTCTTTATTCACCATCTATGGAACTTGTAGTTTTTATTGATAGCCAATGGCAGCCCCAACAATTGAGCACTTATAGAAGGGGGCTCTCTATGTCTCTTCATCACTGCCCTTCGATGCCTTTGGACCTCCTAATGGAAGCAACCATATCTACAACCCCCTACAATACAAAGATGGAAATCTATTGGTGAGTCTCGTAGCTGCAATTTTTCTAACAAATTTTAGATATTTGTATTTTTTCCTTGTTCTTGATGAATTTTTAAAAAAATTATGCACGGCTTGAATAAGTGAAATGTATTCACCTGGTTCAGAGCAGATGCATCCTTGCACCAGCAGATGGAAAATGTTTGAATTTTTGTGCAGATAATAAATAGGGCGTACTGGCCCAATAGAGTGAATATAATACTACAAAAGGACAAATGTTAAAATAACCACAGAGAATAAATATTCAACTAGTGATTACTCATTAGTAAATACCACTCCATCTCGGAAAATGGGTGTATATTCACTTTAAAATAGGTGCAAAAGCCATGAATAACGTCCCCCACTATAGTTTAGCAATTTTAAAAATCCATCCTTGATGGATTTTTTGTTACTCTGGGGTCACGGCCAAAGACACTTGTGGGTCATAACATGACCCCATTCACTCGTAATCCACTGTGAATTTTTGTATACAAATCTATAGCAAGATATCTGTTTTGGATCCAATCTGAATAAAAGAGTGGCCTAAAAGGGTTCTTTGGTCGGCGCCATTTTTATGTATAATGTCTACTTCTGATTGTTTCCTATATCCTTCTATAAATCACCGTCGGTGTTGGTATTAGGTCAGATATGATCATGATAGTGTCTATGGATATAAGGAGCTGACTATAACTTACACTCGTCACGGCCTGCAGATACATTATGGAGTGCTTGCTAGTCGCATTTTTGTAAGGAACAAACACACATCCGTCTTCATACAGTCCAGTTTTCTTGTTCCTTTCACATTGACACATGTCCCCTGTGCAGTTTTCTTTAATATGTACACCTTGTAGTTCAACAGAGCACCTGAGGGGGGGGGGGAAAGATCATCTACAATGTGTTTGTAAAGTCTTGAGACCCTCTCACTCAAGTTTTCTCCAACAAATTGCACTGCATCCCCCATACAAAAAATTATGGGAAAACAGAATTTTAGAACATTTAGCAAATTTCCTAAAAAGGCAAAAATAAGATTCACATGGCCGTTAGAATTCAGACACTTTGCTATGACACTTGACTTTTAGCTCTCAATTATTGTGGAGATGTTCTTGATGGTAGTGACTGGTGGTAAATTCAGAACTTTTTCTCTATAATGAATAGTAGCTAACATCAAGTCATGGGAAGGAAAGAGTTGCCTGTAGAGCTCAGAGACAAGATTGTGTGGAGGAGGAAGTAAATGCCTGTAGAGCTGAGAGACAGGATTGTGTGGAGGAGGAAATAAATGCCTGTAGAGCTGAGAGACAGGATTGTGTGGAGGAGGAAATAAATGCCTGTAGAACTGAGAGACAGGACTGAGTGGAGGAGGAAGGAACTGCCTGTAGAGCTCAGACAGGATTGTGCGGAGGAGGAAAGAGCTGCCTGTAGAGCTCAGACAGGATTGTGCGGAGGAGGAAAGAGCTGCCTGTAGAGCTCAGAGACAGGACTGTGTGGAAGAGGAAAGACCTGCCTGTAGAGCTCAGAGACAGGACTGTGTGGAGGACGAAAGAGCTGCCTGTAGAGCTCAGAGACAGGACTGTGTGGAGGAGGAAAGAGCTGCCTGTAGAGCTCAGAGACAGGACTGTGTGGAGGAGGAAAGAGCTGCCTGTAGAGCTCAGAGACAACATTGTGTGGAGGAGGAAAGAGCTGCCTGTAGAGCTCAGAGACAGGACTGTGTGGAAGAGGAAAGACCTGCCTGTAGAGCTCAGAGACAGGACTGTGTGGAGGAGGAAAGAGCTGCCTGTAGAGCTCAGAGACAGGACTGTGTGGAGGAGGAAAGAGCTGCCTGTAGAGCTTAGAGACAACATTGTGTGGAGGAGGAAAGAACTGCCTGTAGAGCTCAGAGACAGGATTGTATAGAGGAACAGATCTGGAGAAGGGGACGAAAAAAAATTCTGCTGCTCTGAAAATTCCTAGGAGCACAGTGGCCTCCATAATTCTTCAATAAAAAAAAGTTCGGAACAACCAGGACTCTTCCTAGAGCTTGACTAACTGACTAAACTACAATAAGTCATCGAGGGAGAAGGCCTTGGTAAGAGAGGTGACCAGGAAACCAATGGTCTCTCTGGCTGAGCTCCAGAGATCCTGTGTGCAGATGGAGGAACTTCGAGAAGCTGAGACATCACTATGGCGTCCACCAACCTGATCTTTATGCAGAGCAATCAGAAAGTCGTCACTAGACAGTAATAGCCTCCAGTTTGTAAAACAGCAGCGAAGGGAGTTTCAGATGGATACATACTCTGCTCTAGAACACTCAAACTTTTTGATTTTTGCCCCCCCATACTAAACTTCATGTTTCCAGGTTCTGCTTCATCACCCACTCCATACCATCCCTATAGTAAAGCATGGTGGTGGCGGCATTGGGAAGGAGGGGGCAGGGTTAAGGGAAAGCTAAGTAGAACTAGATATTCTATATTATATAAACCACTTTTTTCTGTTTTTAAGTTTCCATTGAACTATTGGTAAGTAGAAAATGCAAAGCAGCTTTCCATACCTTGTAGCTTCTATATCTATTTTTTGAGTATTATTATTGTAAGTAAAGTAGAATGGCCACATTGAATTGTACTCATCAAAGACCCCCCATCGGAGGTGAGCCCATTCATGGACAAAGACTCTTCCTGTAACAACAAAGCAGGAGTCATGATGATATCCAAACAATCACATACACAAAAATTACATTATATATATAGATCTACAAATACACAAATATTCAGAGAACATAAACAGTAACAAATTATAAAAAAAAAACATTAGAGGCAGCAAATATTTTTTAAATAATCAGTGTTGTTCCATACAATGGCATAGTGTGGGGGACAAAGGGAGAATTTGCCCTGGGCACAAAAATCTTAGGGGCGCACTGGAACAGTTTGATTTTTGCATTTTGCCGTGATCTGAGCATGAATTGCTGTTTTTGCAATGGGGGAGAGGGGCTTAGCAGCAGTTGTCGAAAAGGGGCAAAAGCAATGGTCTATATGAGAGAGGGACCATGGGCACTAGTCGAGAAAGAGATAAGAGACCATAAACAGTAATCCCTCTGACACGGGGGGGGGGGGGATAAGGAGCTTTGAATCAGTGTATGGTCTGATTTGGGGGTCTGAAATTTGTGGTTTGGTTGGAGCCCATCATATTCTATTTTTGCCCCAATGTGATCTCTCTCTCCATTCTAAGGATCTTTTCTATTCAAAGCATGGTATTTGGGGGTACTGAGCAGTGCCATAGGGGCACAAGAGGCAGAAACAGGATGATAGTTGGGGTTGTGTTGCTATACAGGTTGAGATTGACTTCAGAAGTAAGGAGCAACACAGAAGGAAGACAGAGGTTACTATAAGGTACTCACAGAAGGGAGGACAGTGGACACTATATGGTACTCACAGAAGGGAGGACAGTGGATAATAAAGGGCACTCACAGAAGGGAGGACAGTGGATAATAAAGGGCACTCACAGAAGGGAGGACAGTGGACACTATAGGGTATGCAGAGAAAGAAGGACAGTAGGCACTATAGGGTATGCTCAGAAGGGAGGACAGTAGGCACTATAGGGTATGCACAGAAGGGAGGACAGTGGACACTATAGGGTATGCACAAAAGGGAGGACAGTGGACACTATAGGGTATGCACAGAAGGGAGGGCAGTGGACACTATAGGGTATGCACAAAAGGGAGGGCAGTGGACACTATAGGGTATGCACAGAAGGGAGAAGATACAGATGGCAGAGAATTGGATGACTATTTTAGGATTGTGCTGAGTCAACTTTTTAAAATAACTTTGCTAAAATATGAATAGAGCAAGAAGATGATATGGTATACACCATAATATTCCTCCTTCCATTCTTTCTATATACTATACTTATTATGCATTGGAGAAGGAAAACACAATTAAAAAACAAAATATTTTTACCTCTGGGTCCATACACTGGCAGCAGGTTATCATCTACCAGGAAATTAGGGGTAAAATGAATATATTTGCCTTTCTCCCCACATTGGCCGTACTGTAAGGTGTAGGGGTCATCTCCATTCTTCATGTGTGGGTCGGCAACAATTACATCAGCCTAATTTTACAAATGATAAAAATAAAAAATAAAAACTTCATATTATTTTACATTAACTTTTCCAAACTCTTTCTGGCATGAGTGTCAATTTGAATCCTTTGAGGGGGGAAGTTTTAACATGGGGTGATGGAGGTTTCTAGCATGCAGGCCCTTCAAGTCCAAGGTATTTGAAATTTAGAAAAATTTAAATTTTATAATTTTTTTTAAATGAATCTGGTCCCACCAGCTGATCCTGCCTACTTGCCTCAACAGTACTAGGTAACTGCGGACAACCATGGAGATGATCCCACCTTGCGATAAAGGTTATAACACAGGACAATGCATAATTACATACAAGGGAAGGTGAATAGTCCGAGGTCAAAACCGAACAGGCAGCAAAGTACAAAAATAGGATCCAGGAGAATAGTAAATTAACAGATCTGAAGTCAGGGAATCTTTTATGCCGTTCACTGTGTGGGAACAATAATGTTATGTTATTTTATTAGATTGGACAATTCCGCACGCTTTGATATATAATATGTTTTTTAAAATATTTTTTTATTTTTATAATGGGGAAGGGGGTAGTTTAAACTTTCATGGGGGGGGGGGGTTATAAAGGGTTTTTTTTTAATACTTTAAAACCTTTTTTTTTATTACACTTTTTTTTTACACTTACTTTCAATTTAAAACATGCAATCGATAGATTGCATATACTGATCAATACCATAGCATAGCATAGATCAGTGTTATCGGCGATCCATGCATAAAGCCTGCCTGAGAGAAGACTATATCCAAAGATGGCCGGACCGACAGGACGGAGGTAATTGGATTACCCCTGCCCGTTGGTACAAGCGATCGGGACCCGATTGGGTCCCGACCACTCAGTGACAGAAGCTTGTTCTGTCACTGAGTACCCTAAACACCACAATCTTCTTTGTTCATAATGATCAGCGCTTAGACAGTACGAAATATCGTACGGAAATTCGTTTTAAGCCTTTCTCACACATTGGTTAAATCGGCGAATGACTGTTCACACGGAACGATCTGCGATTTTCTTTGCGAACGATTAACGACGATTTGAGAAGCTGTTGAAAGATCAAAATGAATGATTTCTCGCTCGTTGTTTGATCGTTCGCTGTGTTTACATGTACGATTATCGTTCGAATTCGATCGTTATCATGCGAATTCGCACGATAATTGTTCCGTGTAAATGCAGCATAAGGCTTTAATGGCAAGCAGCTGCTTGTCATTACTAGGCTAGATCGAACATCCTGAAAAGCAAGGTTCGATCAAACTCGAACCTAGCCGGACCTTCCGCGTTTGATTGCTGGTGTCTTCCTGATCCGTGCGGGACCGCTTGGCATTCTGGGATGCAGCCTAGGTAATAGGCTGAATCCTGCAATTCCAGGCAGTCCCGGGATGCCTCCTCCTTCTCCACGGACCGGTAAGGCATCAGCAATCAAATGCGGAAGGTCCGGCTAGGTTCAAGTTTGATCGAACCTTGCTTTTCAGAATGTTCGATCAAGCCTAGTCCTTACCTCCGGCCCCGGACACACTGATATGCAGCGCTCCCGCACACATCTACAGCCCCTTCAGTCAGGAACATATATATACGGATTGCTGACGTGAGGGGGTTAATATATAACACAAGACAGAGCAGATTTAAAAAAAACTGGCCTTGGTCTGTAAAGGGGATAATGTAACTAGTGAAACTTTTTGAGTTTCTTACCTTTTCATAGGATTCTGTTTTTGTTTTCTGATACTTTTTGTTTCCTCGCCAAGTCATCGGAATTAAGATCTTGGCGCTCTGGATGAAGAGTCGTTTTCTCGTAGCAGAGAACAAATAACTTGAAGCCTCTTTTATCATTTTCTGTTCAGTAACGAAAAAAAGTAACAAAAAAAAAGTTAAAGGAGAAGTCCGGAGAAAATAATAATTTAGGGGGGACATAATAAAGAAGCACTACTTACCTCTCCCCGTGCCCCCAAAGTGCTGCGACATAGGCTCCAGGATCCCCGCTAGAACTCACAAATCGCCATCGTAACTCAGGAAAAAATGCTTGTCCCACCCCAGTCACTGATTGGCTGAGCGGTCAATCCATCAGCAGGGTAGTAATGTCCCTGGAGAAGGAGATCCCCGAGCCCAGTCTCCTCTCCTGAATAATCCTCTAAGCTATTTGATGACCACATCCATGTTGATGTTTGGTTTAGTCACAGTCTAGCATAGAAGATGGTTCAGGAGAGGACATAATGGAGCTGGAGACTGAACCGTCAGCCTGCAATGTATGAGACAGTATGGAATATGTTGGCGCCGTATAACAATTGTTGTTATTAGAATGGGAAACAATAAAATAAATTTCTAATGTTCTTACCTGTAAATTCTCAATGATTTTGGGATCTTCGGGTACGGCAGGATTGATGGCAATGACGATATCCTGGTATCCTCCATTATTAAGCTTCACCTGAGAACTGCTGCTTATAGCAAGCAATGGGAATAGTAAGAATAAGGGTAGGAGGGGGCCGAGTCCCATCTTCTTCCATATACTCTCAGTGCTTAGAGTGAGTCTTAAGAAAGTCCATATATATGTAGTGCTCCTTCTTATCAGGACATCCCTACGGACTTTGTTACTGTAGGTTACATTCTTTTGTCTATTTGTGACTTATTAATGACTATAAGTCAGCAATATATATTTATAAACAGGAAGCGGAAACCGAAGGAAGAGGCGAATCTATATCCGATAAGAAGAAATAGAACTAAGTCATAAAATATATGGTTTATATATCCCATGTTACTATATTTAACATAGGTGTGGGCGGGTTCAAGTAGGTGTTAAGGGGTTAAAGATAAGATATCAATATTAGATAGAAGGTCTGGGCGCTGCTGCTGTCTCATCACTATCCGCACGCTGCAATATTTTCATAGCAATCGTGCTGGATATTACAGTCGTGTCCCGTTTAGGGATTAAACTTCGTAATAGGTTATGTGCTAAGATCACGCGGCTTTAAGAAAGTAACTTTACCCAGAAATATAAAGGGGGCAGCGGACTATTATGCTATAGGTAAAGTTCACAATGTAAATGTTGTGAATAAAGGGGTTGTTCACCAAAATTCTTTTCTTTAAAATCAGCTGGACAAAGGACCCGGGCTTGGGGAACAGCCCGGGGGCCAATGGTAAAGTTAAACCACCCCTGCAGCTGATAAGTACTGGAAGAGTGGAGATTTTTGAATACAAGTACATTACTAATTTCTGTATAGCAGTATACAGTATAATTATACAGAGTAATAGCAGTATACAGTATAATTATACAGAGTAATAGCAGTATACAGTATAATTATATAGAGTAATAGCAGTATACAGTACAATTATACAAATTAATAGCAGTATACAGTATAATTATACATAGTCCACACCAACCAAGAGGAAACGGCTGGCACACCAGTCAATAAGTAGAGCAAGCCCGGGCTGTGTACTGAAGCTGGAACCGCTGTTATACCATCGGGTGGTGCTCTGCCAAAGACATGATTAATGCTTAATAAGCATGATAAATGCTTAATGATTAATTAGTACTTTATGCAGTACATTGTCACATTTCTACGTTTCATGGATGACATTTTTATTGTTTGGTCGGGCACAAAAGTCCAGTTTGAACAATTTGTGGAATATCTAAATGAGGGAACCAAAATGAATATGAAATTCACTTCCATTTTTGGGGATCAAAAACTGGATTTTCTTGACGTGAGGGTGGAAATTGTAGATGGTAAACTAATCACTTCAGGTTTCCGGAAAGAGACGGCTACCAATTCTTTACTTCATTTTGATAGTTACCATCCCCCTCACGTCAAGAGGTCTTTGCCCTATAGCCAATTTCTTCGCCTTAGACGGCTCAATTCGACAGACGAGAAATTTCTCAAACAGTCACAGGAGCTTACTGAACGGCTTAGAGAGAGAGGCTATTCAGCTGGTGTAATATTGGAAGCCTTCGAGAGGGCTAAGACACAGCAAAGGGAAAGAATCCTTGGCAATAAAAAGAAGTTAAAAAATAAAAATGATAAACGTTTTGTATTTACATTCACACATACTTCTATGGACAGAACGATTCAGTCAGCTATTAGAAAGCATTGGCACTTAATAGAACATGACCAGGACTTAGGAGAAGTGGCACATAGACAGCCTTTGTTTGCGTATAGGAGAACACACACAATAGGAGATCATTTATCAAAACCTATTCACACAGAGGGTAAGAAAAATCGCACTTGGCTGGACAGGGACCTACCCAGGGGAAATTTTAGATGCGGTCATTGTTCCTATTGTAGGTACAATGCCGAGTCTAAATTTATTTCTTTGGGAGGCGTCAGCTGGGAAGTGAGACAGTTCATTACTTGTCGGTCTGGTTTTGTGATATACGTGCTAGTATGTCCCTGTGGTATGTTTTACATAGGGAGAACCATCCGCAATTTGCAGATCCGTTTCAGGGAACATTTGCGCTCTGTGGCCACAGGAGTAGGAGCAGCCAGATTAATAGCACACATTAGGGAAAAACATAACAGTGATCCCACTGTGCTTAAATTTTCAGGCTTAGAACTGATTCGAAATAATCCAGACGGAGGGGATCGGCAGAAAGTTTTAGCCAGAAAAGAGGCGACATGGATCATCCGGACTGGAGCCATGGGCCCTCTGGGCTTAAATGATAGAAATGAAATGTCAGCTTTTTTGTAGAACCCTTCCTGATTATTGTGCTTGTGAAAAATTCCCTTGTGGCTTTTTGGTTACTTTTGATTTTATTATATATAACTATGTGTGTTTTTATCATTTTTTGCACTGTTATATTATATATTATCTCCGTATGCTGACGTATTTAAGATGCGCCAGTGACGTATGGAAACATGAGCCTGTTGATGCGCGTGTAGCGCGAAACGATTCGTAGCTCTTCCTGTGGATCGCACTGTTTGTCCTATGTTCTTGCCTATGAAATAAAGCAATTTTACCTATGGGAGAGTGCCGCTACTGTGTCTCTACGTAGAAGGTAATTATACATAGTAATAGGAGTATAGAGTAAAATTATACAGATTAATAGCAGTATACAGTACAATTATATCAAGTAATAGCAGTATACAGTACAATTATACAGAGTAATAGCAGTATACAGTACAATTATACAGAGTAATAGCAGTATACAGTACAATTATACATAGTAATAGCAGTATACAGTATAATTATACATAGTAATAGCAGTATACAGTACAATTATACAGATTAATAGCAGTATACAGTACAATTATACATAGTAATAGCAGTAAATAGCAGTATACAGTACAATTATACAGATTAATAGCAGTATACAGTATAATTATATCAAGTAATAGCAGTATACAGTATAATTATACATAGTAATAGCAGTATACAGTACAATTATACAGAGTAATAGCAGTATACAGTATAATTATACATAGTAATAGCAGTATACAGTACAATTATATCAAGTAATAGCAGTATGCAGTATAATTATACAGAGTAATAGCAGTATACAGTATAATTATACAGAGTAATAGCAGTAGACAGTACAATTATACAGATTAATAGCAGTATACAGTACAATTATATCAAGTAATAGCAGTATACAGTATAATTATACAGAGTAATAGCAGTAGACAGTAGAATTATACAGAGTAATAGCAGTATATAGTATAATTATATAGAGTAATAGCAGTATATAGTATAATTATACAGAGTAATAGCAGTATATAGTACAATTATATAGAGTAATAGCAGTATACAGTACAATTATACATAGTAATAGCAGTATACAGTACAATTATACAGAGTAATAGCAGTATATAGTATAATTATACATAGTAATAGCAGTATACAGTATAATTATACAGAGTAATAGCAGTATACAGTACAATTATACATAGTAATAGCAGTATACAGTACAATTATATAGAGTAATAGCAGTATACAGTAGAATTATACAGAGTAATAGCAGTATACAGTACAATTATACATAGTAATAGCAGTATACAGTACAATTATATAGAGTAATAGCAGTATACAGTATAATTATACAGAGTAATAGCAGTATACAGTATAATTATACAGAGTAATAGCAGTATACAGTACAATTATACAGAGTAATAGCAGTATACAGTATAATTATACAGAGTAATAGCAGTATACAGTAGAATTATACAGAGTAATAGCAGTATACAGTACAATTATACAGAGTAATAGCAGTATACAGTAGAATTATACAGAGTAATAGCAGTATACAGTCAGGGCTGTATGTACCACTAGGCACCTGTGGTCCGGTGCCTAGGGCAGCACCTTGCAGGGGGGCAGCACAAGGGAGCAGGGGGAAGAAAACAATTTTTTTTTTTTCCCCACATCCTGTTTAGACTTTCCAGCAAATCTGGTGTTTTTCAAAAGGGGGGTGGGAGTTTGGGGTATAGTGATATTGGTTAGGTCTGGTGTAGAGGTGCTAAATATAATGCCTGGAGCTATCACTTACCAATCTACCAATCTTGTGGTGAAGTTTGTTGATGTTTTAAGCAGTTAAAAACCATGAAAAATGTGATTCAGACAATAATTTTACATGTAGAGAAGTGCATATGGCCGAAACCACGCTCCCATTTCTTCGTGATGCTAACTGGTGCGTCAAGATGGGGCGTCTTCAGGTTTACTGCCTAGGGCAGCAGTAGCTAGTAGTACGGCCCTGTATACAGTACACTTATATCAAGTAATAGCAGTATACAGTACAATTCTGTAATGTTGGTGTGGGGGCGGGGGGATACCACACTAAATTGTTTGTAAAACAATGGACTAAAAAAATAAAATGCACCAAAAAATACTAATACTATAGTATGACACTTTTTTGTCTCCTTTGACAAGGGGGCATGGCTTACTGGAAAGTGGGAGTGGTTTTTCCTAAAGGTGATGTGATGCCATTCTGTATGAGTCAGAATAAAGGGGCGGGATTTATAAAGACTGGCGTATATGTATGCCTGCCTGTGTTAGCTAAATCCACATGTCTCACACCAGATTTATTGAGAGGCGCACAAAAAGTCTACATTTTTTGTGCAAACCGATAAAGTTCATAATGAGTTCATAAAGATGGCGGCCATACAATTTAACACACATCCCCCTGTGTCCTCTTACAGATCTCCAGTGTTCCCCACTGATCACAGCCGCCTCCAGCCCGTCCGTCCAATCACTAACTGAGACAGGACATTGCAGCAGCCAGCGATTGGCTGAGCAGGCTGTTACTCTCGTTTTCAGGAAGTGGAGGCGGCTCAGCAGGGGACTCAGGGGGAGCACTGCCTGAAATCACTGCCGGCAATCATTTAGCTGTTTTCCTTCATTTAGGTTCGGTTCTAGTGCTCAATATCTCAATAACTAAAAGGAGCTCTGCTTATGTTCATCAATGACTTTAAAGTGACTCTGTACACACAATCTTTTCCCCCCTCCAAACCGTTTCTACCTTCGGATAGCTGTTTTTAATCCAAGATCTGTCCTGGGGTCCGTTCGGCAGGTGATGAAGTTATTGTCCTAAAAAACTACTTTTAAACTTACAGCCTTGTGCCCAATGGGAGTGGCCTAGACTGTGTTTGCATTAGGCTGGCACACCCTCTCTGTCCCTCCTCCCCACCCTCCTCATCATTAGGAATGCTCCAGGCAGATTGTCTCCTATTCCTCACCTGTGTCAGCACGGCACATGGGCTGGATCGTTAAGGCACCTGTGCAATGTTCAGCATGGAGAAAATGTTCCAGTGTCATTCCTAATGATGAAAAGGGAGGGGTGGTGCAAAGTTAGGGCACAGATATTTTAAGCCACGCCCGTTGGGCACGGGGCTGCAAGTTTCAAAGTTGTTTTTTAGGACAATAACTGCATCACCTGCCAAACGGACCCCAGGACAGATCTTGGAATAATAAAAGCAGCTATCCGAAGGTACAAGTGGTTTGGGGGGGGGGGTCAGATTGTGGGTACAGAGTCGCTTTAAGGAATCTAGAAAAAAAGTGGATGAGTTGTGGATGAGATCATATTATGTGTCGTCTTGTTTGATCCAATAAAGGGGACTATCATTCTAGAAGACAAAAGTGAGGACTGAATATAGAAACTCTTTGTAGGTTTTGTAAATAAAGCACTTTGTAATACGAATTGAAACCTTGTACATTGTGCAATTGTATTATAAGTTATTAAGTGCAGAGGACACTCCGAGGGTGGAGGGTGGTCAGGATGCGAGAACAGTGAGTAGGAGGCGAGAGAAGATAGATGGTTATAATGACTAAGGTGTATACGGGAGCATCTCCGGTGGGGGAGTTTGATGGCTTTATTACAAAACTTTACAATGGAGATAAAAATAAATAGCAACATATAAAGCCTTGTCACGCTCCCCTAGTCCGCCCATCGGTGTGTGTGTAGCTAACCTTCCTGTTGAACTGCAGCTGTGTCCTGGGGAAGTGGGACACCTAGTGGTTGGAGGAGTGCACTGCAAACTATCTACCCTGCAGCTGTGGCACCTGAAAGAACTGCTTTTACCTGGGTGTATGCAGGGAAACCCGTAGTAGGACACTACCCATGTAATACGAGGAGGAAGTCAGCGCTGACCTCACAGGTCGGTGCTTGTATTCCCCGACAAATCCTGCCGTGTAATACGGCTTCAAATCCATGGATTTAAATCTCCTGGTTTAAAATAAGAAGCCATATTGTATATCGGATTGTGGAATCAAAATAAATCAGAAAAAGTTTTTAGGGAATAGAAAAATAAATGATGGCTGGAATAGAGAGCAATCCAAAGTGGCATCCAGTTCTCAGTTGACCAGTTACTAGGTGGAGCCGCTGCTTATGGTTATTAAAGTGCCCCTGTCATTGTAACTTTCAAAATCTAAACTAAAAGTAGATGTGATATATAGCAAGTTTACAGTATACACTCATCCTGTGTTTAGTCTGTTTTTTTCAACCAACACAAGTCAGAAACTCTGCCTTCAGGAGACTGGACCTGGATACAGTAAGTATAGCTGTTATATAGCAGCCTTCAGGAGACTGGACCTGGATACAGTAAGTATAGCTGGTATATAGCAGCCTTCAGGAGACCGGACCTGGATACAGTAAGTATAGCTGGTATACAGCTGCCTTCAGGAGACTGGACCTGGATACAGTAAGTATAGTTGTTATATAGCTGCCTTCAGGAGACTGGACCTGGATACAGTAAGTACAGCTGCTATATAGCTGCCTTCAGGAGATTGGACCTGGATACAGTAAGTATAGCTGTTATATAGCTGTTTTCAGGAGACAGGACCTGGATACAGTAAGTATAGCTGGTATATAGCAGCCTTCAGGAGACTGGACCTGGATACAGTAAGTATAGCTAGTATATAGCAGCCTTCAGGAGACTTGAACTGGATACAGTAGGTATAGCTGGTATTTACTGTAGCAGCCTTCAGGAGACTGGACCTGGATACGGTAAGTATAGCTGTTATATAGCAGCCTTCAGGAGACTGGACCTGGATACAGTAAGTACAGCTGCTATATAGCTGCCTTCAGGAGAGTGGACCTGGATACAGTAAGTATAGCTGTTATTTAGCTGCCTTCAGGAGACTGGACCTTGATCAAGTAAGCATAGCTGGTATATAGCAGCCTTCAGGAGACTGGACCTGGATACAGTAAGTATAGCTGGTATATACTGTAGCAGCCTTCTGGAGACTGGACCTGGATACAGTAAGTATAGCTGGTATATACTGTAGCAGCCTTCAGGAGACTGGACCTGGATACAGTAAGTATAGCTGTTATATAGCTGCCTTCAGGAGACTGGACCTGGATACAGTAAGTATAGCTGTTATATAGCAGCCTTCAGGAGACTGGACCTGGATACAGTAAGTATAGCTGGTATATACTGTAGCAGCCTTCAGGAGACTGGACCTGGATACAGTAAGTATAGCTGGTATATACCTGCCCTCAGGAGACTGGACCTTGATCAAGTAAGCATAGCTGGTATATAGCAGCCTTCAGGAGACTGGACCTGGATACAGTAAGTATAGCTGGTATATACTGTAGCAGCCTTCTGGAGACTGGACCTGGATACAGTAAGTATAGTTGGTATATACTGTAGCAGCCTTCAGGAGACTGGACCTGGATACAGTAAGTATAGCTGGTATATAGCAGCCTTCAGGAGACTGGACCTGGATACAGTAAGTATAGCTGGTATACACTGTAGCAGCCTTCAGGAGACTGGACCTGGATACAGTAAGTACAGCTGCTATATAGCTGCCTTCAGGAGACTGGACCTGGATACAGTATGTATAGCTGTTATATAGCTGCCTTCAGGAGACTGGACCTGGATACAGTAAGTATAGCTGTTATATGGCAGCCTTCAAGAGACTGGACCTGGATACAGTAAGTATAGCTGTTATATAGCAGCCTTCAGGAGAGTGGACCTGGATACAGTAAGTATAGTTGTTATATAGCTGCCTTCAGGAGACTGGACCTGGATACGGTAAGTATAGCTGTTATATAGCAGCCTTCAGGAGACTGGACCTGGATACAGTAAGTACAGCTGCTATATAGCTGCCTTCAGGAGAGTGGACCTGGATACAGTAAGTATAGCTGTTATATAGCTGCCTTCAGGAGACTGGACCTGGATACAGTAAGTATAGCTGGTATATAGCAGCCTTCAGGAGACTGGACCTGGATACAGTAAGTATAGCTGGTATATACTGTAGCAGCCTTCAGGAGACTGGACCTGGATACAGAAAGTATAGCTGGTATATACTGTAGCAGCCTTCAGGAGACTGGACCTGGATACAGTAAGTATAGCTGGTATATAGCTGCCTTCAGGAGACTGGACCTGGATACAGTAAGCATTGCTGGTATATAGCAGCCTTCAGGAGACTGGACCTGGATACAGTAAGTATAGCTGTTATATAACTGCGTTCAGGAGACTGGACCTGGATATAGTAAGTATAGCTGTTATATAGCTGCCTTCAGGAGACTGGACCTGGATACAGTAAGTATTGCTGTTATATAGCAGCCTTCAGGAGACTGGACCTGTATACAGTAAGTATAGCTGTTATATAGCTGCCTTCAGGAGACTGGACCTGGATACAGTAAGTATAGCTGTTATATAGCAGCCTTCAAGAGACTGGACCTAGATACAGTAAGTATAGCTGGTATATAGCAGCCTTCAGGAGACTGGACCTGTATACAGTAAGTATAGCTGTTATATAGCTGCCTTCAGAAGACTGGACCTAGATACAGTAAGTACAGATGTTATATAACTGCCTTCAGGAGACTTGACCTAGATACAGTAAGTATAGCTGTTATATAGCAGCCTTCAGGACACTGGACCTGGATACAGTAAGTATAGCTGGTATATAGCAGCCTTCAGGAGACTGGACCTGGATATAGTAAGTATAGCTGTTATATAGCAGCCTTCAGGAGAGTGGACCTAGATACAGTAAGTACAGATGTTATATAGCAGCCTTCAGGAGACTGGACCTGGATTTCTGGTAAGTCCAGCTTTGTTTTACAGCATGATAATAATAATAAAAAAAAATAATGAATAGATATTGCAAACTTGCTTTATATCACATATACTGTTTATTTAGATTTTGAAAGTTATAATGACAGGGACACTTTAATGATTTGGTCCCTGTTGTTTTAACAGCTTCCCTCCATGTAAGGCTGGGTTCACACTACTTTTTTTGTAATACGTTTTTTTCATCCATTTTTGCAAAAAATAAATGGAAAAACGAATGCATTCGTTTTGATCCATTTTTCCCTTGACTTCTTTTTTTCCTTTTTTTTTTTTTAAACGTAGATAAAAACGTAGCTGACCTCATTTTTCTGTACGTTAAAAAAAGGATGCGTTTTGATCCGGTTTTTTTGTTTGGTAAGTCAATGGAAAAACGGATAGTCACAAATGTATTGTTTTTTTCTATCCATTTTTTGCAATAATAGATGAAAAAAAATAAATAAAAAATTGCAAAAACGTAGTGTGAACCCAGCCTAATTTGCCTTTACGAAAAAAGGAAGATGGTCAGCACTCTAGACCCAAAGTTCCTCAGATTGAAGTGTGGTGTTCTTGTTAAGGCTGTGTGCCTCTTTAGGAGCACGCGAGAATGATCCCCGGACCCAAGGGCATCCAACAAAGTGTAAATATAAGAATACTCTCCAGCTCACTTTAAAAAGTTTTTAAACCTTTATTTGTGCAATGTTTAAAAGGCCGACGCGTTTCGGGCTCTCTTGCCCTTAATCATGGCTCTGTATCGGATGGTCCCAAGACGACTCGTAAATTAGAAGGTCGTCACCCAAACTATAGGGGGGGACTATCCCTGTCCATTCCCCACAGTGATAAGTACAGCGAGCAAAGTGGCGTAAGTAGTCACGCCACAAGGCGCCTTGTGGCGTGGCTACTGACGCCACTTTGCTCGCTGTACTTATCACTGTGGGGAATGGACAGGGATAGTCCCCCCCTATAGTTTGGGTGACGACCTTCTAATTTACGAGTCGTCTTGGGACCATCCGATACAGAGCCATGATTAAGGGCAAGAGAGCCCGAAACGCGTCGGCCTTTTAAACATTGCACAAATAAAGGTTTAAAAACTTTTTAAAGTGAGCTGGAGAGTATTCTTATATTTATAATTTGCCTTTAGATGCTGTTAACATGATCCCGATGATGCTTTTAACTTGTTCTTATTGAGTCAACTGAGCTTTATAGAAGACAGAAGTGAGAAATCGAGATAGAAACTCTTTGCAGGATGTGTAATAATAAAACGCTTTGTAATACGGGTTGTGGGAGAGTTGAAATCTTGTACATTGTGCAATTGTATTATAAGTTATTAAGTACAGAGGACACTCCGAGGGTGGAGGGTGGTCAGGATGAGAGAACAGTGAGTATAAGGCGAGAGAAGATAAAAGGTGTGTGGGGGGGGGGGGGGTGGAATCGGCTGAAAGACGGCATAATGACATAAGTTTACAATGAAGATAAATATAAATAGCAACATATAAAGACACATCCGACCTCTAACCCTCAAACTAACTGACTGTGCAATATAAGTCACACACTTGCTGCCTCAATTAGGGTTCACATTCTAAATTCACCTGTTTGTATGTTTCAGAGTTTTCGAGAAAACAGGAGGACCTGGAGGAAGCCAACGCAAACATACAAACTCCTCACAGATGTCGTCCTCAGTGGGAGGTGAATCCAAGATCCCAGCGCTGCGAGGCAACAGTGCTAACCACCAAGGTACCATGCTAAAGCTTATATCTCAGCACTGGAGAGACAGATTGTAATAAGAGTTATATGTGAGAAGAGTGTTCCTATCATAAAATCCTCTTCTTTATTAAGGTCATGCTCACACTATGTAAAAACAACGGCCATTATTTCTGAACATCTTTATATAGTATATATAAATCGGAGGACTACAAGTTCAGAGCACTTTCTGCTATGCACAGGTAGGTGATCTGGCATCCACTTGTTATATCTCAGAAATAGAGATGAGCAAATTGAAATTAGTTCAAAAAAGTTTGGGTTGCTACCAAACCAAACTCTTTGCAAAGTTTGGAACACGTTCAGCAAGATGGTGGCCTCGCATCTAAAAAAAAACAAACAGAAAAAAATGGTTATCTCCTTTCTCTGCACTCCCCTGGTTTTAGCCTGCCAAGACAATCACTGGTCACAACACTGTCCCATTTCAGTTAGTCAGTGATGGGCTGAGCAGGATTTTGGCAGCTGCATGTGACACTGGACACCAGAGAAGGGAGTTAAGGCAGGTTAGTAGTAATGGAAAGAAGAAGGGAGTATAGGCAGGTAAGTATTGATGGAGAGAAGGGGGCATAGGCAGGTAAGTATTAATGGAAAGAAGAAGGGAGTATAGGCAGGTAAGTATTGATGGAGAGAAGAAGGGGGTATAAGCAGGTAATTATTGATGGAGAGAAGAAGGGAGCATAGGCAGGTAAGTATTAGAGGAGAGAAGAAGGGAGTATGGGCAGGTAAGTATTGATGAAGAGAAGAAGGGAGTATAGGCAGGTAAGTTTTGAAGGAGAGAAGAACAGAGTATAGGCAGGTAAGTATTGAAGGAAAAAAGAAGGGAGTATAGGCAGGTAAGTATTGATGGAGAGAAGAAGGGAGCATAGGCAGGTAAGTATTGATGGAGAGAAGAAGGGAGTATAGGCAGGTAAGTATTGATGGAGAGAAGAAGAGAGTATAGGCAGGTAAGTATTGAAGGAGAGAAGGGAGTATAGGCAGGTAAGTATTGAAGGAAAAAAGAAGGGAGTATAGGCAGGTAAGTATTGAAGGAGAGAAAAAGGGAGTATAGGCAGGTAAGTATTGATGGAGAGAAGAAGGGAGTATAGGCAGGTAAGTATTGATGGAGAGAAGAAGAGAGTATAGGCAGGTAAGTATTGAAGGAGAGAAGGGAGTATAGGTAGGTAAGTATTGAAGGAGAGAAGAAAGGAGTATAGGTAGGTAAGTATTGATGGAGAGAAGAAGGGAGTATAGGCAGGTAAGTTTTGAAGGAGAGAAGAACAGAGTATAGGCAGGTAAGTATTGAAGGAAAAAAGAAGGGAGTATAGGCAGGTAAGTATTGATGGAGAGAAGAAGGGAGCATAGGCAGGTAAGTATTGATGGAGAGAAGAAGGGAGTATAGGCAGGTAAGTATTGATGGAGAGAAGAAGAGAGTATAGGCAGGTAGGTATTGAAGGAGAGAAGGGAGTATAGGCAGGTAAGTATTGAAGGAAAAAAGAAGGGAGTATAGGCAGGTAAGTATTGAAGGAGAGAAAAAGGGAGTATAGGCAGGTAAGTATTGATGGAGAGAAGAAGGGAGTATAGGCAGGTAAGTATTGATGGAGAGAAGAAGAGAGTATAGGCAGGTAAGTATTGAAGGAGAGAAGGGAGTATAGGTAGGTAAGTATTGAAGGAGAGAAGAAAGGAGTATAGGTAGGTAAGTATTGATGGAGAGAAGAAGGGAGTATAGGCAGGTAAGTATTAATGGAGAGAAGAAGAGAGTATAGGCAGGTAAGTACTGATGAGCACATTTTTTGAACAGCACTAAAACAGCTGAACACCTGCGAACATTTACAGTAGCTGTTTTAGTGCAGGTAAGTTAAGGTTCGGACGAAGCAGAACTTTATGTTAAAATTTGGCAAGGTTGAGAAACCGAAATTTTTGAAAGTTTTCTCATCTCTCAGTAGTTATATCGCCTGATTACAGATAAAAAGCCATATTATACACCACCTTTACTTTAGTCAATATACAGGAAATTAAAATGTCCGCTTTAATGTTTTTTTTTTTTTTTAGAAATCTGTCCCTACATTTAGATTATAGTGCAGAGTTGTAATAAATCAGAAAAAGTTTTGAGGAGAATGGGGGGGGGGGGATAGATGACAGCTGGAAAAGCAAGTGAGAACAGAAAAAGTCATGTAGCTTTTAGTATTAAAGTGGTAGATCACAAAGAAAAAATTCTTTCACATCAATTGAAAGTGCCAGATATTTGTAATTAACTTCTATAAAAAAAAAAAATCTCCAGTCTTTTCGTACTTATCAGCCGCTGTATGTCCTGCAGGAAATAGTGTATTCTTTCCAGTCTGGAGAGCAGGAGAGGTTTTCTATGGGGATTTGCTACTGCTCTGGACAGTTCCTGACATGGACAGAGGTGGCAGCAGAGAGCACTGTGTCAGACTGGAGAGAATACACCCCTTCCTGCAGGACATACAGCAGCTGATAAGTACTGGAAGGCTGGAGATTTCTTAATTGAAGTAAACTATAAATCTTTGGCGCCAGTTGATTTGAAAGAAAAAAAAATCGGTGAACAACCTCTTCAAGAAACGAGGGTTATGATGATATGGAACAGTGAGTCATATAATATTAGGTGACGGCCGGTGGGGTCCAAGTCAGAAGAGTTTTTTTATATATATATTATAATATATATCAGTGGCGTCGCTAGGCAGTTTTATTCGGGGCTCATGCCCCGAATAAAATGCCTGCTGCCCCGGATTTCTTCAGCCCCGCTCTTGCGAGCCAGATGCGGCTCTTTTGATGGCCGCATCTGGCTCGCAGATCGCGGCTGCTGCCCGCCTCGCCAGCTGCTCATCTTATCTACTGCCCACCCGTAGCGCCCGCCGTGCATGCTGCTCCAATCCAGCGGAGACCGGAAGTGCGGGGCCGCTGCGGCGGGCCGTGGCGCACGCGCTGATTGGATGCGTACACCACGGCCCGCCGCAGCGCAGCACATCCGGCGGCCGCTACGAGCGGCCAGTAGGTGAAACTCGGTGGAGGTGAGGTGAGGTGGAGGTGACTGTGGAGGTGAGGAGGCATGGGGGAGAGAAGCATGGGGGAAGAGAGGTATGGGGGAGAGGACCACGGGGGAGAGAAGTATCTGGGGGAGAGGAGCAAGGGGGGAGAAAAGCGTGGTGTAGAGAAGCATATGGGGGAGAAAAGCATATGGGGGAGAGAAGCATGGGGGGAGAGAAGCATGGGGGGAAAGAAGCATATGGGGGAAGAAAAGCATGGTGGAGAGAAGCATATGGGGGAGAGAAGCATGGGGGGAGAGAAGCATGGGGGAGAGAAGCATGGGGGAGAGAAGCATATGGGGGAGAAAAGCATGGGGGAGAGAAGCATGGGGGGAGAGAAGCAGGGTAGAGAAGCATGGGAGGAAAAGCAGGGGGGAGAGAAGCAGGGAAGAAGTATGGGGGAGAAATATGGGGGGAGAAGCATGGGAGAGAGAAGTGGGGGGAGAAGTATGGGGGAGAGAAGCAGAGGAGAGAAGCAGGGGGGAGAATTATGGGGGGAAAAGCAGGGGAGAGAAGCACAGGGGAGAAGTATGGGGGATAGAAGCAGGGAAGAGAAGCACGGGGAAGAGATGTATGGGGGAGAGAAGCAGGGGTGAGAAGTATGGGGAGAGAAGCAAGGGGAAGAAGTATGGGGGAGAAAAGCAGGGGGGAGAAGTATTGGGGAGAGAAGCATAGGGGAGAGAAGCGGGGGGGGGGGGGAGAAGCATGGGGAAAAGAGGGGGCCGGGTGGGGTAGTGTGTGTGGGTGGAGAAGGTGAGGTGGGGTAGTGTGTGTGGGTGGAAGGGGTCAGGTGGGGTAGTGTGTTTGGGGATGGCAGTCGGGTTAATTGCAGGCAGGATGGGAACTTTATTACTATGGTATGTACAGCAGGCGCATTATTACTATATAGGAGGCACAGCAGAGGGGGTATTACTATATGGAGGGTACAGCAGAAGGCATTATTACTACATAGGAGGCACAGCAGAGGGTGCATTATTACTATATGGAGGGTACAGCAGGGGGCATAATAACTATATAGGGCACAGCAGAGGGCATTATTACTATATAAGGGTACACAGCAGGGGGACATTTTACAATGTGGGGTAATACAGCAGGAGGCATTGTTACTATAGGGCACAACACTGGACATTATTACTATTTGGGGGCACAGCAGAGTATCCTACCTACAGGGGGCAACATACTTACCTACCTACTCACTGACACCAGGTAGTGGAATTACTACATTTGGGAGCCTATAGGAGGGGAAAAGGGAAGGAAATTGAAGGAAAAGTGCAGAGCCTGAGATGTTTGTCTGGCAGGTTCTGAAGAGATGAATTGCAACTGAAAGAAATCATCATGGTGGTTCGGGCCGGATGGAGAGGAAAAGGGAAAGAGAACAACTCAGATCAAAGAAGACGTCACCTGTGAGTCACTGAATGAGGTTTTTGCATTTTGTAGAACGTTATCTGGTAGGAGTTCCCCGAGGTAGAAAAGGTTGGGAAACACTGGCCTAGAGGATAGGAGCTAGGGCAGACCTCCCAGAGGCTGTGTGTACAGGGGGAGCTGTGAAGGAGCTGTCTGTGCCTGCTTAGCCACAGTTATTAAGAGTGGAGGCAATAGAGCAGGACTAATTGAGCAGTCATTGGGGTTACTAGCTTCTGCATCGGGCTCCTTCGATAAGCGCTTATGACGGCACTCAGAGGGCCCGGGCCCCGGATGTTTTAGGACCCTAGCAACGCCCCTGATATATATATATATATATATATATATATATATATATATATATATATATATATATATAAATTCCCCTCCATGTCATTTGTCTAGTGTTATAGATGTTGGAAGTGAGAAATATCTATGGAGAAACATTATCCGCTTTCCAGGATTTGTACTAATAAAAGGCATTGTGATATCGGTCGGGAGAACTGAAACCTTGTACTCTGTGCAATGACACAGGAAGGATGGAGGGTGGGGAAGAGGAGAGATCAGGGGGAGAGGAGTATAAAAGGTGGAAGATGATAGACGGCAATAATACTGAAGGTGGATGCGGGAACGTTTACGATAGATGTGAGTGAAGCAAGAGCTGATGGCATAAGTTTACAATGGAAATAGAGATAAGGAGCAGCAATAATGGCAGCTAACCCTCAAACAAGCTGACTGTGCAAAATAAGAGAGACACTGGCTGTACTATGCATAATGCCTGGAATGTAATAAAGATGGCTGCAGTTATAACAGATAGAATTAAAGGACAAAATCAATTTTTTTATATGTTATTTCATAAGCAAAGTTTGACAAATTCCTAATGTACACTAATTATGGGAAATGCACATTACATTCCATGTAATTTCTATATATACTGCACCCCCTGCTGGACCCTTCAGGTATAGACCGGGTCGTGACGTCACATTTTTCTTAGAAAAATTGAAGCCTGCCTGAGCTACTATACTAAGGGAAATAGCACTATACAGTATATGAGGGGGGGGATTGGGAAGGGGGGAAGATTACAAAGTTATATAACTTTGTAATGTGTTTCAATTACTGGGAAAAAGCTTTTCGCTGGAGTACCCCTTTAAAGGTCCCACCAAACTGATAAACAGCAGGAAGGTAGGTGTGTGTGTGTGTGTGTGTGTGTAATAAAAAACAAAGCAGATTTACGTATCCTCATGCCCCATAACGCTGCTCTGGCATCTCATTGATAGCCGCCAGTGACGTGCCCAACTAAATGATTGTCCTCTTAGCCAATCAGTGACTGGGGTGGGACATTGCCATGACGTTTCAGCTAAGAAAACCAGGTACGTGATGTATCTGGTTTCCAGCTGTGGATGACAACCGGCGTCTGTCAACAGGATCCTGGAGCTGCACAATGAGAAACAGGGATGGGTGAGTTTACTTCTCCTCAGGCATTGTATAAACATCAGGGCATAGACCATAGTACATAAAACAACCAAACACCTATACCTGAGGGACAGATATTCAAAAAGTTATGATTTAAACTGTTCAGTCACACTTCTATCCCTGACTCGTTTTTCAGGGGCATATTTTAGGTTATAGTGTTTGCTCAATTAGGCCTACTCTAAGTCCTGGGGGTATTTGACTATCAGGAGCCATGGAAAAGTGAATGCTTTAGGTGAAGTGGAATTCTGCCATCTTGTGACCAACTAGTGTTGTTACAATTGTTACAGCATTTTTTTTCCTGGTTGATAACACTAACACTGGTCAGGACCCTGATATTTTATTATTTGACCACTAGAGGCCGCCAGTTGAAGCTTTGAATAATGGTGCTGCAGTTCCACACCCTAGGGCTGGATGCTGCTGTTTTGCCCTTGTCCTTGCCCTTTTCCAAGATGGTCACTGTGAATCGTGTGGAAGCCATCTTGCTTCCTGTTTGGGGCATTTTCTCATAATTCTTGAGTATTGTGACTTGTTCCAGTCTCCTGCTCATGAGAACTATCTTCTCTCATTGGATCAATCTCATCTACTTCCAAGCTGCATGTGTGTTGGGCTCGCTTGTGTCAGCTCAGCTGGAGGTGCTAGTGTCGTGACTCCAGTGCTTGTTGTGTGGCTGGTTGTGTTCCCCAAATGGTCGGTAACCTGCCGGGCTGTGATTGTCCCTTGGGCTCTTGTCACGGCAGTCCTGAGTGGCAACTAACCCACCCAAAAGGGGGGAAATTAACCATAGGTGTGCGGTTGTGTGTGTATAGGTGCCGATGCATATAGAAGTTGACAGAGTCCCGATAGTAAAGAAATATAACAGTTTTACTGTAAGGCTTTTATATAACAGTACACATTTTCACAAGTAAATCCATTTTTACACACTCGTGTGCTTGACCTTTGTGCTGGAGAGTAGCAAGAGAGATAGGTAGTTATAGCAGTGCTTGTATAGGAGAGGAGTTTGTGAGAGGAGCCCTAACCCAGTGTAGTTATGTACTTTGCCGGAACCTGGAGGTATCTTCAATATCAAAGTGCCACTTTTACTTGTATATAGACTTAGTCTGACGACCTTTTGCCCCCTGGTATGGTCGAACCTGTCCCAGTAGGGTAGTACAAGTCCCAGCAGGTGGTTTTCTGGGTGTAGCTAGGTGTCCGAGGTGCCCCAGTTACCTATACTTGTTTTTATATATTTTTTTATTCCCTTTAATCTAATAAACAGCGACACACACAATGGGACACATTGCCCATAGGATGCAGAACAGCTAACAGCACATCTAACAGCTAACAGCACAAGGTAAGCCATAAAATATTTATTAAAGGGGAACTATCAGCTGGTTAGCCCAATCTATCCTGCTGATATGTCCCTATTGCACAGGAGACGCTGAGGAGGAAAGTATGTCACTTATCTTCCTCCTTGGCACCATTCCTGAGCAGTTCAGCGCTTGCTCCAAGAAAAGACCATTAGGAGCACTGGGGGGGCCTTAGGAGAATTGCCCTGCCCCCCATAGTGCCAATTCGGCCCATCCCCACTCCATTGATTATCATTAGAAGCAGCCTGCCAAGGGCAGTGCTCCTAAGGGCCCCTCAGAGCCCCTAACAGTCCTGCCGGACCATTGAGTAAGTTCCGGAATGCACAAGAACGGTGCCGAGGAGGAGGGTAAGAGACATACCTTCCTCCTCAGCATCTTCTGTGCACTAGGAGGCTATCAGCAGGTTGGATTCAGATGGAGAGTTGGTAATACTGGTATGTTGTTTTTTTGTTGTTTATATGTAAATTATGTTATATATATTTTATATATATATATATATATATATATGTAAAAATTGTCACTATAAGAACTTGTTGCATTATGACTTTTCTGCACAGGTGTAAAGGGCAAATTTTGCCATTTTCATACCATACTTTATATCATAAATCATGGTGCATGTTCTAGTAAAAGGTGATCTTTTTTTATCTGTAGATTGTGCTACCTGGGCGGGGCTTCACGACCAAAGCGCCACTTAGCCCCACCCACATCACCACCGTAGGCCTGCCCCTGTGACGTCATCAGCCCATAGGTCCCGCACACTCAATGGCCATTGGTATAGGCCAGCCTAAAGGTCTGGGTCCCAAGCCTATGCGCAGATGATGTCACGGGACGGAGGCGGGGCCTTACAGTGGCGATGTGGGCGTGGCTAAGTGGTGCTTTGGAAAACTGCTAAATTTACCCTGTGTAGAGAAGTCATAATGCAAAAAGAGGGTGACAGTGTCACTTTAAAAAAAAATCTATACAAAATCATCTGATATCGCTGTAATTATAGGGGCTAGAGATGAGCAAACTAAAAGTTTAATTCGGCAGATTCCCTGAACTTTAAAGCAAAGTTTTTGTTCATCCGAACAGAGCTTTTAAAAACAGCAAGTATCTAAATTATTGCAGGTGTTTAGCTGGTTAAAAAAGTCAGAATTGTGTTTTGTTTTGTTTTCTCACACTACATTCCATTAAAAAAAAAAAAAAACAACAAAACTCTGATTAATACCAAAATGATATCAATAAAATCTACAGATGATGCAAAAAAAGGAGCCTCCATACAGCTTCATAGAACATGAATTAAAAAAAAAAATAAGTTATAAGGGTCAGAAAATTACAATTTTTGTTATTTTATTAATGTTTTCTTTTTCTAAAAGTAGTAAAAGATGACGGAATGTAGACACATTGGGTATTGTAATTGTGCAAACCGGAATACGTACAGTACATTTATTTTACTACACAGCGAATGGTATAAAAATTTGTACCACACTCCCTCCTAATTTGCTAATTTAAATTTGTTTTTATTCCCCCTACACATTTTTTTACTGTTTTGCTGTGTATTTTATGATAATGTCAAAACCAAATACGATTGGCCCATCAAAAAACAAGCCTCTGTAGAGGGAAAATGAAAAGAGTTATGTCTCTTTGATGGAGAGGAGGGAAAAACAACTATAACTTTCTGTGGGTTTAATGTTAACGCATTAGCCCACACGATGCTCATGCTCTCATACTCTGATTTCTTTGCTCTTCTTCCTCTGGCAGCTGACGATGCAGGTAGTGATACTTATAATGATGCAGATGAGGATTACCGATGAGCACACTATCAATGTGATTACAGTTATATCCACCCCATCTGAACCTATAGGTCCATTTGTTGGAACTGTTGGAGACGGTGTTGTTGTTGGAGCCGGTGTTGTCGGAGCCGGTGTCGGTGGGATGACCAGAGCGGCCTGGGCTATGTTGGACACATCTGATCTCTTATCGGCTTTATCAGTAGCCACTAAAGCAAAGAAAAGAATGGTGCCGTTTTCTATCACAACGTTTTCTGGTGTGAAGGAGAAGGTTTCCCGGTTTCCAGCCTCTTGCGGGGAAATACTGGAAATGTTCACTTTAGTTGATCCATCAAAGTTGTCTCTGAGGTCTTTAGGGTTGACGCTCATCCTCAGGTCATAGCTCGTAGCTGGGGACAGAAATATAACAATATATCTAGTCAAATATTCTCAAAACTTCTCAAAACAATCTCAAAACTTCTTGTTCAGTGCAAACCATTTACATTGGAGGGAGCATTTTCTAAAACTCTTGGAATATTCATCTAGATCCCATGTCCGTCATGTGCAGTCAGAAGTCATTGTGATCCTGAGGACATGTCTTGTCTAACGTTAAAATTTTTTCTAACCCCTTACCGTCAGTAACATGTATGTATACATTCCTACTGCACATACCCCCTGCAGTAGGAATGTACATATATGTTCCTGACTGAGGGGCTTCTGGTGTGTGCAGGACCGCTGCAGTGAGAGCGGTCCCACACACAGTAGTGCGTACGGGGCCGGAGGTAATGAGAGGCAGCTGCCTACCCTGCGGCTGCGTCTCATTAACTCCTTAAATGCCGCAATCTATAGCGATCGCAGAGTTTAAGCTACTCAGTGACAGAACAAGTTTCTGTCACTGAGTGATCGGGACCCCCGCAGCCATGCTGTCTCTCAGGCAGGCTCTATACATAGATCGCCGATAACACTGATCTATGCTTTGCTATGGCATGGCATAGATCAGTACATGTAATCTAATGATTTCATATTTTACAGCGAAAAAAAGCGTTAAAAAAAGTTTAATTAAAAAAGGTTTTTAAAGTATTAAAAAAAAACTTATAACCCCCACCCCTTCCAATAAAAGTTTAAAAGACCCCCTTGCCCATTGTAAAAATAAAGATAAATAAATAAACATATTACATATCGTAGCTTGCGGAATTGTCAGATCTATTAAAATATAACATTATTGTTTCCGCAGGGTGAACGGCGTAAACGAGGGAAAAAACACACCAGCATTGCTGATTTTATTAAATTATATATCAGGAAAAAAAAAGAGAGATCAAAATTTTTCTGTTACACCAATACGATATTAATAAAAACTAGAGATCATGGCGCAAAAAATTACACCTCAACCAGCCCTGTAGGTGGAAAAATAAAAGCGCTATGGCTCTTAGAAGGCGGGGAGGAACATTACATTAATTTGACCTGGACATCCGCGCATCAATGGGCTCAGTCTTGAAGGGGTTAAGGAGGATGGCAGTATCACTTTAAGAAACTTTTTGCTACTTCTTTAGGTATGAATTATAAATTTCATAGAGGGAAGAGGAAAATAACAAATGGTACCCGTCAATCAGTAACTGCGGCGTGACAGCGCACTGATTGGCTGAGCAGGACATCAGGGAAGGGGGAGCCAGAGAAGCAGGCTGAAGCACGAACGGGTAATGTATTAAGGGGCAGCAGTGGGTTAAGGGGGCAAAGGAGAACAATACACAGTATCGCAGTGGATTTCGCTGAGGAATTGTGAAAGCGTGTGAAGGCACCCTAAGGGAATGGATCATAGTTTTGTTTTTTAATTTACTATTTTACTAAGTATATTTTAAAAAAATGAGTACATTTATTTGCCTAGGTGACTTGAATATTAGCTTTGTTACACAACAGATATATTGCACAGTAATATCTCACCGGTTCCCTGGTCCAGTTCGTCTCCGGTGGCGGTCCAGGCTAAAACAACAACTCCCTCGGCGATCTTTGCCTCTAAATCAGTTATTTTCTCTGGTTTATAAATGTCTGTGGGAAGGCTCGCCGGTATATTAGATATCACAAACGTTCCCCCCGATGCAGTTCTGCTGAATGTATCCACCACCAGTTGTTCTTCATCGATTACGGGTCTTGGAGGATTCATGGAGACCACTCCTAAAGAAAGCAAAGAATACATCTATGGGTTACATTGTTTTTATGGTGTTTGTGTTAGTGCCCCCCTTATGCACATTGTAGGAATGGTCTTTGCAGTTCATTTACTGTATTTGTATTTTTATGGAATCTGGTAGTGGCCATGTTGGTGTTTAACACGGATAAGGGAACTAAAACAGTTTCTTGGGGGAAATATCAGAAGATTAGACTAATCTAGCTGATAGCTCCCTAGTGGGAGCTAGTGATTATCAATAGAAGGGCTGGGCCAGGCAATCCAAATATCGGGCCAGATCAGTGCCCGGAAGGGCAGTGGCCACGCCCCCAGTGCTCCTAAGGGCTTACCAGGCACAACTAACAGCACGGGAATGGCGCTGAGGATGAAGGTAAGAGACATAACTTCATCCTCAGCTCCCCGTGCCCACTGAGGAGCTATGAGCAAGTTAGATTCGTCTAACCTGCTGATAGTTTCCCTTTAAAAATCTGCATGGTTTCGTTACATTAGCCCTTTAGAGTGGCGACAAAGCAATTTTAGTCCTCCTACTGCCATTATTTGGCCCCTAAGAGGTTACACTAAGTCTGCAAACTAAAAGAGGATGGTAGGGGCCAAGCCAGGACTGTTACATACAGTAGAGCAGCAGCACAGTAAGGAGGGAGTTACACTAAGTGCTGAAGCTGCCACTGTTTCTGAGATGACGAGAACCCCTGATTTACCTTTCCGGGACAGTGCAGTGTCTCTGGAGAATGGACACAGCTTGCAAGTACACAGTCTTTCTCCCTCCCTCTCCTGAACAAAGCTGTGGGCAAGTCCTGCTCCTGTATTCTGTCCTGATCTCTGTTGCTAGAGACAGAAATCCCCTGACTTTTGATGGCAGATTGCAGGGAAGGATGGAACCTAGTGGCCACGGTTTTTAGCTGTTTTCCTGTAGTAAGGACTCTAGGAAACGTTAGGAATCACAGGGGGGTAGGTTGTTTGAAAATTCAGGGATCGTTTAAGCATTATTGGATATATTGGCTGGATCGGAAACTCTGCACCTGGCCCAGTGGGTGTTCAGTGAGCAGCGAGGCAAACAATACATGCTTTCCAACAAAATATATAAAAATACATAGAATACTAGCAAAGATCTGGTAATATTTATAGAGTTTCCTACCGTTCTCCACATATCCCGGTACATAGAGAGCCCGATTCCTGGGAAGAGCCAGACGAGCCTTCGTTTTGCTGCTTTCAACTCGCACTTTTAAGTTGTATCTTCCATTAAGTGTGAAAGCTGTGAAGTACCTTGAGTAGATGCCGTCATACATAGCAATATCAGGACCTTGGAAAATACAGAACATTTATAGCATAATAAATCTAAGTATAGAACTGTCCATACTAATGCTGTTTAAAGGGTTTTTCTCTGTGACTTTTATATTGATGACCTATACTTGGGATAGGCTATCCATCTTGGATGTGTAGGGTTTCCATTATTTCCACTCCTGACAATTTTGACTGCTCTGTTTGCATGATATTGTGACGAAAAGCTGTCACAGAAAACCCCATTCCATCACTTAAAGGGGTTGTTCATCAAAAACATTTCTTTTAAATCAGCTGGTGCCAGAAAGTGCCAGAGATTTGTAATTAACTTTTATTAAAAAATCTTCAGTCTTCAAGTACTTATTAGCTGATGTATGTCCTGCAGGAAGTGGTGTATTCTTTGCAGTCTGACACAGTGCTCTCTGCTGCCACCTCTGTCCATGTGAGGAACTGTCCAGAGCAGCAGCAAATCCCCAAAGAAAACCTCTCCTGCTCTGCGGACTGGACTGGCTAAGTGGGCAATCTGTCGGGTTTGGATACTTTCACCAGGGAAGTGACGACTTTGGAACCCGGGGGAAAATGAGTTACTGAGTTCCATTTTAGCTGTTGTTTCCCTTCAGTCCTGAGACCCACTGCAATCATGTGTCATAAGCCAGACAATCACAATCACATGGGTCTAAGGGCTGAGACCCGATGCAGACTTAACCTTTGTTTAGATCTTTGCGCAACTGTACTGACACTGCATGTTAGTACAGTCGTGTGAACACTTAAACAGCACATTGTCCATAATAACTCATTGTCCAAATAGCAAGTCCATAATTATGGACCGTGCACGGAAAGTGTGAACTCCCTCTAAGTCTATTTGTCACTCATTCACCTGCACCTTACATCCAGTATGACTGTCAATCCTGATAATGACTTAACCTCTTAAGGACATAGGACGTACCGGTACGTCCTATGTCCTCACTTGCACTTCAAAGCGGGGCCGCGCGGCGGCCCCGCTTTGAAGTGCCGCGATCCCGGGTGCCGCGTGTAGCCCGGGACCGCCGCTATTAGCTAATTAGCTAATCGGAGGCAGCTGTCAAAGTTGACAGCTGCCTCCGATTACCGGAGGCAACGTTTCCCTGGGGTCTAGTGGGGGAGATCGCTCCTCCGGGACCTTGTCCCGGAGGAGCGATCTCCGTTACTGATGCCGGCCGGGGACGCGTCCAAGATGGCGCCGTCCTCGGCTCGGCACTCGTTCGTTTTCGGCTGCAGCAGCCGAAAGCAAACGAGTGCCGATCTCATGGATCTCTGCAGCATATCTATGCTGCAGAGATCTCAATGAGAGATCCAAGTGTATATACTAGAAGTCCCCCAGGGGGAATAACCCTAACCCCAGGGGGGCTTCTAGTATATGTGTAAAAAAAAAAAAAAAGTGTTGTTAATAGTAAAAAGCCCCCTCCCCTAATAAAAGTCTGAATCACCCCCCTTTTCCCAGGTTTTAAATAAAAGTAAACAAATAAATAAAATAAACATGTTTGCTATCGCCGCGTGCGTAATCGCCCGAACTATTAATTAATCACATTCCTGATCTCGTACGGTAAACGGCGTCAGCGCAAAAAAATCCCAAAGTGCAAAATTGCGCATTTTTGGTCGCATCGAATCCAGAAAAAATTTAATAAAAAGCGATCAAAAAGACGTATATGGGCAATCAAGGTACCGATAGAAAGAACACATCATGGCGCAAAAACTGACACCTCGCACAGCCCCATAGACCAAAGGATAAAAGCGCTATAAGCCTGGGAATGGAGCGATTTTAAGGAACGTATATTGTTTAACAACGGTTTGAATTTTTTACAGGCCATCAGATACAATATAAGTTATACATGTTACATATCGTTTTAATCGTAACGACTTGAGGAACATGCATAACAAGTCAGTTTTACCCCAGGGTGAATGGCGTAAAAACACATTTCCCCCAAATAAAAGAAATGCGTTTTTTTTTTTCAATTTCACCACACTTCGAATTTTTTTCTGGTTTCGCAGTGTACTTTATGCAAAAATTCAGCCTGTCATTGCAAAGTACAATTAGTGACGCAAAAAATAAGGGGTCATGTGGGTTTCTAGGTGGAAAAATGCAAGTGCTATGACCTTTTAAACACAAGGAGGAAAAACCGAAAACGTAAAAACGAAAATGGGCCATGTCCTTAAAGGGTTAAAGTGTCACCGTCATTTAATTTATTTATTTTTTTGCAGAAATCAATAGAACAGGTGATTTTAAAAAACTTTGTATTTGGGTTTATTAGCCGAAAAATGCATTTTTATCATGAAAAAGCAGTTTGAACCTCTCCCCCCTGTCTTCATGATTTTCTATGGAGAGGGGAGGGGTTAAGGGAGATGAGGCACCAAAACAGGACAACAAAGAGTTAATTTACAGCTACATCACCGGGCTATCTCCTCTGAAGTCAGCACCTCTTTGATCTCTGAATACGGCTTTCACACAGCTTCCACTGTGTAATCCTTTGTTCTCTGCTCTCTGCTGCTGACTAGTCTCCCTCCTCCCCCCTCCATAGGTTACACAGGGCCCGACTGATGTAAAAGAGTCGAGATATCCTGATAATGAGCAGTGAATGAGAGGGAGGAGGGGGGGGGGGACCTGGGGAAAGTGTTTTTAAATGCAGATAATCGCATATTTGCCTAATAAACCCAAATACAAAGTTTCTTAAAATCACCTGTACTATTGATTTCTGCAAAAAAAAAAAAAACAACAACAACAAATGACAGAGACACTTTAAAGGGGTGACATTGATTATATTGTGTTAGATTATTGTACATCATTTACTTTATGTGCTTTTATAGTGAGCTGTATATATATATATTTTTATTACCACATTACCTGCTCCGTTATCCAGCAGTTCTAGGGTATGCGTTTGTCCATTAACTGCTTCAATGATGGCGGTCACCTTTACATTAGTCACTGGCACCAGTCCTTGAGTAACAGAGGCATAGACCACTATTGGGCTGGGATAGTTGATGGTGTCCTGATTCATATGGGCATTTACCACTACTGGTGGAATATCTGCAGCCGCAGCCCTGGAGGTTACAGTGATTCCTATTGCTTGGGATGATGACAGACCATTACATAGACTGTACTGCCAGGCTCCCGTCTAGAAGGAAAGATTAAGGACACTCTGTAAAGTCTTTTTAAGAGCTTTAATCAAAGTTAAAGGAGAAGTCCGGCCATTTAAAAAAAATCTCACAGCCTGCAGGGGGAGGGGGGGAAAAAACAGACATTTACTACTTACCTCTCCTCCGGCCCGCAAAGTGCCATTTCACAGGTTTCAGGCATTATCCCCTGAGTTCTGATGAGGTCACAACTTGAGGAAAAATGCTTATGGTTGCCCGCTCAGCCAATCAGTGACTGCATTGGTATCCCACTCCAGTTACTGACATCAACTGGCTGGGCATCAACCGGGTTGTGACATTGGCAGTGCAGGAGATCCCAGAGCCCAGCGGGGGTCCCGGAGCAGCAATCCATTGCAGCTATGGCATGGGGAGAAGGAAGTTTGTGATGTTCCACCCCTGCCGGATAAATATTTTTTCAAATGACCGTTCTTAAAGGAGAAGTCCGATGAAAATTTTTATGAAAGTATTGTATTGCCCCCCAAAAGTTATACAAATCACCAATATACACTTATTACAGGAAATGCTTATAAAGTGCTTTTTTCCCTGCACTTACGACTGCAACAAGGCTTCACTTCCTGGATAACATGGTGATGTCACTTCCTGGATAGCATGGTGATGTCACTTCCTGGATAACATGGTGATGTCACTTCCTGGATAATATGGTGATGTCACTTCCTGGATAACATGGTGATGTCACTTCCTGGATAACATGGTGAGGTCACTTCCTGGATAACATGGTGATGTCACTTCCTGGATAACAGGGTAATGTCACTTCCTGGATAACATGGTGATGTCACTTCCTGGATAACATGGTGATGTCACTTCCTGGATAATATGGTCATGCCACTTCCTGGATAACATGGTGATGTCACGACCCGACTCCCGACTGTGTGGGCTGTGGCTGCTGGAGAGGATGATGGCGGAGGGACACTGAGGGACACAGGGCACTGGAGGGACACTGAGCATCGCTCTGCCATCATCCTCTCCAGCAGCCACAGGCTGCACAGCTCTGGGAGTCGGGTCGTGACATCACCATGTTATCCAGGAAGTGACATCACCATTTTATCCAGGAAGTGACATGACCATGTTATCCAGGAAGTGACATCACCATGTTATCTAGGAAGTGACATCACTGTGTTATCCAGGAAGTGACATCACCATTTTATCCAGGAAGTGAAGCCTTGATGTAGTAGTAAGTGCAGGGAAAAAAGCACTTTATCAGCATTTCCCTTAATAAGTGTATATTGGTGATTTGTATAACTTTTGGGGGGAAATACAATACTTTAATAAAAAATTTCGCCTGACTTCTCCTTTAAGATAATACATTGCCATAAAAAGTAACCCAGTTCTGAATTTCACATAAAGGCTCATTGATCCTGGACAATCTATATATTCAATGAAAAAAGATGTATTAGCTTTTTGTCCATTTTATGTAGCCACATGCTTCTTATTGTCCCAAAGCATATAGTATAGAGACAGGAGGACAAAGGGGCGATTCTGCCATGGAACACTTGATACGTGGCCCCATGCTGTTCGAACGGGGGCGGCAGGAGCTGCGGCAGCACTTTAACTATCTAGCTCTTTAACTATGAGCACTCGCAAGGAGTTTTCACAGTTAAAGCAGCAGTAGAAGGATCCATCGGCCCATTGTGCTGCCAATAACCCTTGTGGCCTCAGGCAGCTTTCTGCCTCCAGCCACAAAAAGCTACATCCTCCCCCAGCACTGCAGTGCATGAGTGATTTTTACTTACATAGGGGGCCTACACGAGGAGGGGGTTGCCTACGGGGGGATGATAACATTGAGATGGGGCTTCCTACAGAGGGGATTCCTACATGGTAAGGGGGTGCCTACATAAGGAGGGGTCTGCCTACAGGTGGTGAATGCCTACATGGGAAATGGGCTGCCTACATGGGGATGCCTACATGGAGGGAGGCTTTTAACAGAGGGTTTACCTGCAGGGGGGTGCCTACATGGAGGGGGGGATGTCTACATGGAGGGGGCTTTCCATTGGGTATTGCCTTCAGGGGGGGATGCCTACATAAAAGGGGGGCTGCCTACTTAAGTATTGCCTATGAAGGGGTAAGAGTATGATTTTAGGATAAGAGGTGGATTGTCATGGAGATGCATAGGTGTGCACAGAAGCTATAGATGCAAAGTGATGGCGTTTTTTAAATATTATCTCGTCATTTTAGATTACAGAAAGCCATTTTAATCCAACCGTCCATACTTTATGTTATATTTGTGGCCGTCACAATGACTTACCTCGGCAGACCCTGGAATCTCAAGTCGGGAGGATTTGGTGGCCGAGTCACTTGTAAATTGTGCTTGTGTATAGAGTTTTCCTTTCGGATCCTCCAGGTTTATATTGGGCACGGCGGATTGCCAGGTGACCAGGAAGAAGGTGTCATTCCCCACAGTTTTATCAAAGAAAACCGTGCCGTTTAAGCAGTTCTTGCTGGTAAGCGTTGACGCCGTGCTCTCCAGCTGTATATGGGGGAAAACACATAAAAGCCGGTCATCATACAAGGACAATCAAACTGGAAACATTATGAATGGGCCGGTTGTCACATTTTTTTGTAGGACAAGAGGTTCAGAAATTACCCCAGTTCTGGAGTCTCTAGACTGGGGTACCTAGGGGGCCACCATAGAAAATGACCAACCTGTGAGAAACAACATACTGACCGAGTCAGTCAAACTACAACACTCAGAATGCCCTACACTTATGAAACTGATAGAGATTATAGGCTTCTCACTCATACAATATAGTCGTAATCTCTGCGCCCCCATATAGTAGTTAGGTGCCCCTCTGTGCATCCATCCTCAACTCCCCCCTCTTCCCCAGTAGATAGTATCCTCCATTTTAGGCATCCGCATGTAGGAAATGCCCCTCAGTAGTTCCACCCCCCACCCCCCCCCCCCCCAATAGGTAGTATGCCCTGCTGGTAATCCCTCTGTTACATATTCCCTCTGATAGTCCCCCAATAGATAGTATCCTCCATGTAGTAGGTAGCCCTCTGTAGGTCCCTGTAGTTAGTGTTCCCATCCCTATAAAGTTAATAAGAAAAAAAAAAAAAAAAAAAACCAGTCACCTAGATAAAGCACTCCATCTCATTTCCCATCCCACTTTGGGAGCACACAAGCGACATCCCTCATGCATCAGGGTGGAGGGAAAAAGAGTGGCCTGTTATGCCCAGAGCCTTAATGCTGCCTGTGGCCACAAGAGTTTGCGACAGGACGGGCAGTGAATGGCTCCTTGCCCTGTCATTCACTATGGTACATTTAACTGTATGCAGTTATCAGGATTACATACAGTAAAAAAGATATTGGGTGAAGCACCTGGCCGGTGAGTGGGGCTCCAGGAACAGGGGGCCCAGCATTCACTGTTATCTGGCTGGGTAAGCTAAGTGTCTGACTGATGCCCCCAGGCCCAATCAGATGGCAGCTTGCATTAGCTGACTCTGACTGTACCCTGCTGCCAGGATGGGACAGTTAAAGTCAGTGTGCGTACGTCTGCAGGTATCTTAGATTGAAACAAGTGAGACCCAAAATGATCAGTTACTCTTAACTAGAGATGATTGAACAGTTCTATAGAACTCGAACCTTGTCAAACCTTCCGCATTGGATTCCTGATGCCTTCCCGGTCGGTAGGGAAGGAGGAGACAGCCCGGGTACCGCCTGGAATTCTGGGATACAACCTAGGTAATGGGCTGTATCCCGGAATTCCAGGCGTTACCCGGGTTGTCTCCTCCTTTCCCACGGACCGGGAAGGCATCGGGAATCAAATTCAAGTTTGAGTTCTATAGAACCTAAGATTTTCCGCTGTTCGATCATCTCTACTCTTAGCGTGCCTGAAGACATGTCAAAACCTACTGCAAATGTCAGTAAGACTTAAAGAGAATACAGATATACAACAAAAATCACACGTAATAAGGACTCATCAAGCAGTAATGAGTAATACAATACCTGAATAGTCTGCTTACTGATGTCCCCACTTCCAGATGGGATTGAGGCAAAAGCATCCAGCAAACCTTGAGCATTAAAGCTGTCTGTAGCAAAAAACTTTAAGCCGCCTGGAAAATAGAGGTTGGGTCGGATAAAGGACTATAATATTGCAGTGAAGAAAGTGATCGTATACTGGTATATTAATATTTACAATATGTATTGGTAATCTGTCTACTGTAGATGATCAAAGACCTCACATGTATAATACTGCTGTCTTCTTATGTGGTGGAACCCATATAACTACACCCCTGTATATCAACACCCTTGTGGTCCAGAGGCCTCCACGTCCATGGCAATATATCTCCATCTCTCCATGGTTTCCCCAATATGGAAGCACCTCTCTCCTTCTACTAGTTAATATGAGGCACGAGAGTTAATTGCAGAAAATGGCCCAAGAACCCCCCCCCCACACACCCATACTCACACCTGATGCAGGAGCAGCATAAAGTCACTTTAAACAAGCACTGATCTAAAAGATCAGAACTGTCTAATAGGGCCCTTAAAGGGACAATACTTAGATTGCAATAATACTTAAACAATAATATTAATATCTATGTAAAACTATACAATTCTTGCACTAAATAAGCCTAGATACCCCCCTCCCCACCCCACTGCATTTCATCATCATCTTCCCTCCTCCCTTGGCTAAACTTCATGGATAAGACTTTTTTCAACCACACTGTGTAACTATGTAAGTTTCTTGAAATGTTTTCCACTTATATTGGGCATTGCGCTATATTCCGTTGGTCCATGAGTCAGGTTGTGTCCAGAGCGGCTGTCTAGCTTAAAGGAATATTCTGATCACACATAACTTTTGATATGTTGCTGCCCATTGTGAGGCTAACAATTCCTTCCATACTTGTTATTATCTATTTAGTCTCCTTCCCCCAGTTCTCAGCTGCTGAAGACAAAGAATCTCTGTCTGAGTTTTTTTCTTCGTCTTCCCCTTGTCCCTCCTCCCTTCCAAGACGACTGATATAAACACATCATTGGCAGGCAGTATCTACAGGGCCAATTTAGGCGGGGATATGGGCCATGGCGACCTCAAAGCCCCGCCCATACGGCACTGTCCACCAATAACATCATGAATCTTTGAGGGGAGAGACCGCCAAGAAATCCTTTATACGGTAAGATATGAAATGTCCAGAATATAGGCTTAACATGGTGCTGAGAACTCCTGATATCTTGATGTAAAATATATATATATATATATATATATATATATATATATATATATATATATAAAATACGACTTACCTGTTGCTGTTGCAATTTGTTCGAGGGCGGCTGCTGCACTCGGTCCCAGAGCGATGACGTGAATGATGGCGCCGCTGTTTATTATCTCATTATAACAAGCTGAGGGGAAACTGTTATCCTCTCCATCTGACAGTAAGACTATTTCAGTGCCATATGTCGATTTATCGATGGTCCCTTGGTTTACCTGAAATTAGGTACATTTATTCGTTATCGTGTGAGTGGTCATTGCTTGCGATTTTTTGCTCAAGAATTTTTCAGCAAAAATAAACAACAACAAGAGGACAATGCAAATGAATGAAACATGAAAGCCGTCCAGAAGAGTGACTGGAGAGTAACCGCTATTCCACAGGGAGGTAAGAAGGACTATGCAGCCTATGAGATGCTCCGACTTCTTTCTTTTCTTTTATATATACAAAAATATTTTATGCGGTCTTCCAGGTTTTTTTGGGTTTTTTTTGTGATAAGCAAAACTAATGGTGCGTTTACATGGAGCGATTATCGCTCAAATTTCTATCGCATTTGAACGATACACAGCGAACGATCAAGCGACGAGCGAGAAATCGTTCATTTTGATCTTTCAACATGTTCTCAAATCGTCATTGGTCGTTTGCTAAAAATTTGCAGATCGCTTTGTGTAAACAGTCTTTCACCGATTCACCCTATGTGTGAGATAGGCTTAAGCAATCTTAAAACGATATATTATGCGCTAATATACCCCACCTCCCTCGATGACCATAAGGGGGCTGGGCACCTTCCTTCCATGGTCCCAGCTGAGGCTGACTAGAAGCTACGTACCCCGACCCTTTATAGCAAGTTTGGGTGGGGGTGATGTGCTTCTAGAAATGTCTGTGTAGGCCACTGATGATTATGAATGGAAGTTATCTGATGTTTCCCCGGCCTTGTACATATTTACCAAGCACAATGGGGACCCAGTTTTACAACTACAGCTACAAGGTTCTTTCAGCCAAACAACAATAGCAACAAACAACTGTATCCTCCAATGTTTACACTATTGTGAAGGTATATGGCTGGACAGTTGACATAGGTGTGACAGTATACACACACACAACTACAATGACTTCTACACACATAGCCATACAAAAGAAAAAAAAAATAAAAAAAATAAAATAATAATATATATATACACACACACACACACACACATACACACGTACACAAGACATTAAAATAATACATTCCTTCTCATTACATCAATAAGACACTTTAATATTCTGAAATAAACTCATCTGGTAACAATACAATAAAGAAGTACTTAAAAAAAATTAAATAAAATAAAAATACAGTGCACTCTATGGCTATGCTCACAGTATTTCACTCAGTATTTTGGGCAGTATTTTTTCAGCCAAAATCAAAATTATAACAAAAACCATCTGCACAGTTTTTGTATTTTCAACCAACTTCTGGTTTTGGTTAAAAAAAACTGACTAAAAGACTGACGGAAATATTGTATATGAACATAGCCAAAATATGGGCACCAATTACAATTTGCTCTGTCAGTTCCTTATTTTGATTAAGAAAACAACAACCAAAAGTCTTACGGAAATACTATGCGTGAACATAGCGCATATATGGAAAAACTTTTCATTACCTCAAACCCTCTCCGAATTCCGGCACAGATGTTTGTTCCTCCGCTGGCTTTCCTTTTCAGGAGGTTTTTCAGCTGCTGCCGCTGGGCCGGGCTGTATATCTGCACCAGGGGGGAAATGACTGTAGCAGCGCTGCTAAACTCCACAAGTCCAACATACGACGTATCTTCAACTATCTGCATGATGAAGACTTCTGCCGCCTGGACCAGACGCAGATCTCGTTCACTCTAAAAATTAATCAGTTATTGCAAAGGTTTAATATTAAATAAAAAAAAACGTAATGAAACAGGCAGCTAGAAATTGATGGTGGTGCAGAAGCTACGGCGTCAGTCATCAGGGGTCACACCTACAACTGTAAGACTAGACATTTTTCTGGAATAAAAACATCTGAAAATACCAAATTGTTTTTTTTTTTTTTTAAGGGGGGGTCGAAAATGTTCCAGCCAGATGTCAATGTGGACAAAATAAATGCAATGCCCACTGGATGTTTTTTGCTATGAAAGTACTGTAGTTTGGGAAAAGTCATAGAGACATGAAAAAAGTTTTGATCAGTCCGGGTCTGAGTGTTCAGACCTCTACCGATCGGAAGAACGAGCCGGGGGAGGAACATGTTGCAGAGCGTTCTCTCCTGCTCTGTGTAAGAAAAAAAGAGTTGGGCTCATAATTTATGGTCTATAATAAGGGTCTATGGAGCCAACTCTTTTTTTCTTACACAGAGCGGGGATTGGACGTGATGTAGCGCGGTCTTCTCCCCGCTCATTCTCCCAATCGGTACAGGTGTGAACACTCAGACCCAGACTGATCAAAACTTTTGGCATGTCTATATGATGTGCCCATGACATGTCAAAAGTTTTCCCAAACGACAGTGACGCTTTAAGGCAGTTTGGCTTTTTTTAGTGCATATACAGTTGTGTGAAATCGTGGCCTGAATTCACATTTTTTACACAGAAACGTTGGTATTTTTTCCCCCACAGACTTCTATAAAGGGGGAAAAAAAAAATGGCAGGGAAAAAAAAGTCATACCTTTATGCATATCGGTGTTTTTTCCAGTTCACATAGCAGTTTTGGGGTCATTTTTTGGGGGTAATTTTTGCATAGTGGATGATAATCAGAGAAAAACTAGAATGGAGATTATAATATTTTACATCCATCTCTTCCTGGTTCAAAATTCTGGCCAAAATGTATATGTGGTGAAAGAGGGGAAAGGCGATATAACATAGACAACAGAGAAGATCAAAACACTTACGCCCGCCATACTTCCCGAGATATCAGACACTAAGGTGACCACCCTGTCTGATGCCCGAATAAGAGTGACGGTGGGTTCCGGGATATTAATAGTAGATGATGGAGTATTCTTGATATCAGTTGAGTCCATGATGACCTCCCAGGTACTGCGATAGTTGCACATTCTGTTCTGTAGATTTGGAGCTTCTGTGTTGTGGTTTGTAGCGTCACAGAATTCAGTTACCTGAGAATATTCACATTTTTTAGCACGGAAGTTATTTATATTCAGACACTTCATCCATTCCCAGACAACTGGTCCATGGTGCTCTCTAATGTAACAAAATGCTTTCAAACAAAATGCTTTCGAGAAAATCTGAGTTCAGGCACATTATAGCAGCAGTGTGTATAGCTGAGTGTGAGTGCAGGCACATTATAGCAGCACTGTGTATAGCTGAGTGTGATTGCAGGCACATTATAGCAGCAGTGTTTATAGCTGAGTGTGAGTGCAGCACATTATAGCAGCAGTGTGTATAGCTGAGTGTGAGTGCAGACACATTATAGCAGCAGTGTGTATAGCTGAGTGTGAGTGCAGGCACATTATAGCAGCAGTGTGTATAGCTGAGTGTGAGTGCAGGCACATTATAGCAGCAGTGTGTATAGCTGAGTGTGAGTGCAGGCACATTATAGCAGCAGTGTGTATAGCTGAGTGTAAGTGCAGGCACATTATAGCAGCAGTGTGTATAGCTGAGTGTGAGTGCAGGCACATTATAGCAGCAGTGTGTATAGCTGAGTGTAGGTGCAGGCACATTATATCAGCAGTGTGTATAGATGAGTCTGAGTGCAGGCACATTATAGCAGCAGTGTGTATAGATGAGTCTGAGTGCAGGCACATTATAGCAGCAGTGTGTATAGCTGAGTGTGAGTGCAGGCACATTATAGCAGCAGTGTGTATAGCTGAGTGTGAGTGCAGGCACATTATAGCATGAATGGAGAGGATGGGAAACACAAGGGCTGACAAATCGGCTATGCTTTGGAAAGTAAGGAAGACTTCCTTGGTCAGAGTACAGGGCTGTAGACCCCGCTATACAGAACATGCCCCTCCCCCACTCCTGCTCCCACCCAGTACAGGGAGCTCACACCAAAGCAATGCTCTTACACCAAGTCACAATTTTGAAAAACTGTGAGCTCTTAAACCAAAACGCTCTTAATCCAAGTTACTCTTAAACCGAAGTACCACTGTATATATGTGTGCGTGCATGTGTGTGTGTGTGTGTGTGTGTAATTTTTTACATTGTATCCTACAAAATTGAATGAGGGCTTTTTTTTTAAGGATTTTTTTTATTTTACTGTATTGTCAAATGTGTCATTTAATTTATTATTATTATTATTATTTTGTTGTTGTTTATTAAAATTTTTATATATATATATATATATATATATATATATATATATATATATATATATAATTTTTTTTTTATTTATTCACAGTATTTCATCTACTTTCACATTTTTCCTTGCATGGATCTCTGTGGGATATTGAGATCAGCAATTCTGGTAATTCTTAAAGCTCTACTTGCGCACCCAAAATATTATAATTTTCTCCATAGAATTCCCACTTTGCAATGTGGGAAATCTATGGCAAACCTGTGATAAATTCCATGGAAAAACCTGTGTGATTCCTCACGTGTCATTACAATAAGGAGCAGCAAACACACGGAAATGTTTTTACTAATATGAATTTTTCTGGCAGCCTATGCTGGTTTGAGGTTGGATCCCATGCAATCTATGATGGTGACTTACACTCGGCACGGCCTGGAGATACATAATGGATTGTGCGGCGGCAGCATTTTTGTCAGGAATAAACACACATCCGTCTTCATACAGTCCGGTGTCTACATCCCTGTTACACTGACAGTCGCCTTCTGTACATTTTTCTTTCCTATGCACACCTGGTAGTCCAGCCGGACACCTGAAAAAGAAGGGGGAAAAGTCAGCAAGTATATACTGAATGTCTATCCATCTTAGCTGTGTATGGACCACAAATTTAGAAAAAAAAAAGTAATGGGCACGTATTCATGTATTACACATTGATCTTATGCTTCTCTGCAAAATTCAAATAACTAACTTAAGGAGTTTCTATACATTTTGATCAAACTGCACAAGTACACTGGCCACTTCATGACCATGTGATTTAATGGGTCCCTTGCCTACATGGCTTAGTGCAGTGTCCCAGAACATGCAGACTACTACTCCTATTATGGCCATTTCTCTTGCTGTGTCAATGCCTGTTCTGGTAAGTGTTTGCACTGCAACTGCTGCTGGTTTTCCCCTAGTATTCTCTGGTATTGTGCATTTTCATGTGTATTGTCATGTATTCCTGTATATTATTACAGTGTACAGTGGTATGCAAGGCTGTTGATCACGTGACCTGTAACCATGGTTCCTCCAATGGCCGACTAGCTCTGGCCAGGAGCAACCATGTGACCTCCCACTTCCTCCTAACAAGTGAGTCTTCCCCCTGCTCCCAAGCAAGGAGGATGTGTGTCGTCCCTCTCCTGCCTCAGAGGAGTTGGGCTTCTTCTCTGCAGCCTTTTCACCATAAGAAGAGTGACTGATTCTGCTGCTGTATTCAAGTCTTCGGCTGTATCTGCCTGCTCAAGTGACCGGATTCTTCTCTCTCATCTGGGTGTCATTCCGTTATCTCTCCTCATCGCTGCAAGGATTCACAGCAAGTATTATTCTCAAGCTAATCCACCCAGCAACGCTATTTCTCTCATACTCCTACTCCCATCATCCGGCACGTATTCTCACAGCCTATGCAGCACCACTCCTGCTTTATTTGTCAAAGCCTGCTATATACCCGGTTGCATCCGGACAGAACTGTTGCTACTAGTTACTTCATCTATAATAAAACCGCTGTTACTGAACCCTGGCATTGGTGTCCACTAACTGGTGCCCTGACTAAGTGCAGCGAAGAATCGCATGCCCATCATCACCCGCAGATTCCTCAGACCGGCCCTACAGCTGTGCTGCCCTCAGGCCTATACCGTGACAAGTATAACCCCTGCAGCTGCCTCGGTCATTGCCCGCTCATAACACCAGCACTGCGGAAGTGGCCCCCAGGGGCCAGGGCATCGCATTTTTGGCGTCACGAACAGGATTGAAGACTGTGTTGTGCCAACTGTCAGTGTCCCCAGAACTGTACTGCTACCCCTCATCATCCTCAGAGACTCTGCTATTGCCGCGCTGCGGCCTGCTAAGGGGTCAAGTCAGCTTGTGACGCACTGTCTTCGCGCGCGCGCGCTCCACTCAAGCTCCGCCCCGGCCCTGCAGTATCCAAGCCTCTGTTGCAGGAGGGAAGGAGATTGTGCCCGGACCGCCGGAAGTGTTGGTGCTGACTTCCGCCCTATCCCTCTCCGGTCCCGGACACCCTGCCTATCGGTGCCTGCTGTTCCCGCAAGCTCTCCTCACCTCTGCTCTCTTCCAGAACCCCTCATCATGTCCACCGGCCATCACAGTGACTCTGACGGGTCCGGCAGTCCGCCGATGGCCCGGCGAAGACTTCCCGCGGCTCCCGTTGCTATGGCTACCGCAGCGGTCCCGTTCTTCATTGGGCCCAACAATCTTCCTAGTTATAAAGGGGAACCCCACACGTTGGCTGATTTCAAGGAAAAAATTTCCCGCACCCTTGAACTTGTCTCACTCTCTCCCACTCAGCAGGTGCAGTTGCTGCTAGGACAACTTGAGGGTCCCGCTGCAGAGGAGGTGCGGTCGTGGCCAGCTACGGAGAAAGCTAATGTACAACAGATCCTGGCCCGGCTGAGTAAAGAATTTGAGGTACAGTCACCCACGGAGGTCCGCCTTAAGTTTTATGACCGACGACAAAGGCCAGGTGAGACCCTCAGAGACTATGCACTAGCCCTCCAATCTGCCTACCGGGCCCTGAGACAGGTTGATACCATAGCCCCCTCGGCTGTGGAGAGTATGATCACTGACCGCTTCATAGAGGGGGTGGACTCTAGACTCATCCAGAGCCAACTGCGTATGCTAGCTGCCCAAAACCCTACAATGCCTTTCCTGGACTTCAAGACTCTGGCTCTGAGGGTGGTTGGCATTGACAATCCCTGTGCCGGCTGTACTCCAGGTTCAGATTGCCCGGACCCGGTGGGATCTATACCCTCACCTCCAGTGCCCAATATGATTCCGCCGGTTTCCGCTATACAAGCTGCCCAACAGTCTATCCCGGCTAGCTCACCAGCGATCCTTGCTCTCCTTACGCAAGTGGTTGACTCTCTCTGCCAAGCCCTAAGGGGGCTACAAGGGGCCTATCCAACACCTCCACCACCACAGGACCCCTGCCCTGAGTATGCAGTTCCCGATCGGCCTCCTCCACAGAGACTTAGATCCCCTGAGCGCCCCTATTGCCGCCACTGTAGGCGACATGGACACTACCGCTCCCAATGCTATCAGTTAAACGGGGCTACCCCTGGGTCCGAGGGCCAATACCCAGGAGGTCGAGATCCAGGCCCGCAGGAAGCACAGTGGTTCTCAAGGTTCCTCCCACAATGCCCGCATGTGACTCTCTGGGTGGACGGAGTCCCCCTGGAGGCTCTGGTAGATACGGGTTCCCAGGTTACCACTATCCCGAGGCATGTGTTTGAAGAACATTGGGATCTGAGAACCCTAGGTCCAGTTGAGAAATACCGTCTGAAACTTATTGCTAGTAATGGTCGTCCTATTGTGCAACTAGGTTACTGGGAACCCACTGTCTGCATAGGGAAGCAAGAGCTAGCACGTCAGGGTATCATTGTTACTGAGGCTCAGGGAGATAGTAGGACCGTGGTATTAGGCATGAATATTATCCGTCATGTATTCACTGAAGTGTTGGATGCCTTGAATGCCTCTATGTCTTGTGCTTCTCCTCAGTACAGGCAAGCCGTCCAGAAGACCATTAAAGTGCTCACCGCTCAGCGGAAGTTTGCCAATCCTCGAGGAGAAATCTGCCGTGTCCGCACTAGAGATGCTCGTCCGATCATCATCCCAGCTAACAGTGAGTTCCTCATCTGGTGCAGGGTCCGTCCGGGCCTTAACAATGCTGACTATGTGGCCCTTCTGGATGCTATTGAAATTGAGGGGCAACCTCTTGTCAGGGCCGCTAGAAGCCTGGTGACCGTCTCCAATGGTCAGGTCCCTGTCCGTCTGGTGAACCTTGGAGACTCCCCAGCTGACCTACCCAAGTTCACCACCGTGGCCATGCTATACCAACTCGATCCTGAGGACATCGTCTGTGAGGAGACCATTGCCTATCAGAGATCCATCCGTGGCACTCAAAGGGACTCAAACAGGGCTCTCGCCCCTTGGTGGGACGAGCTCCATATTGGCGATGCCAATACCCCACTTGAATACCTCCACGGCATCCTCAAGGTGGCCAAAAGGTATCACGAGGCCTTCAGCAAACACTCTCTCGATTTCGGAAAGACCAATCTGGTCCAGCATCGGATCAACACTGGGGACCATTTGCCTATCAAAGAGAAACATCGGCCAATCCCCCCTGCCAACTATCAGCAGGTCAAGAAACTGCTCAAGGAGATGAAAGACTCTAACGTTATCCAAGAAAGTCAGAGTCCGTGGGCTGCCCCTATTGTCCTTGTGAAAAAGAAAGACGGTAACATCCGGTTCTGCGTGGACTATAGGAAGATAAACACAATCACCCACAAGGATGCCTATCCTTTGCCCCGGATCGAAGAGTCTATTGCTGCTTTGGGGTCAGCCGCCTACTTCTCCACCTTGGACCTCACCAGTGGGTACTGGCAGGTGCCCATGGCACCCGAAGACCGTGAGAAGACGGCCTTCACCACCCCCATGGGGCTCTTTGAATTCACCAGCATGCCCTTCGGTCTGTGCAACGCCCCCGCTACCTTCCAGCGGTTGATGGAAAGGTGTCTCGGCCATCTCAACTTTCAGAGTGTCCTGCTCTACCTAGATGATGTGATTGTCTATTCACGTACCTACGAAGATCACGTCCATCATCTGGCTGAAGTGTTCCAGGTCCTAATCGATCACGGCCTGAAAATCAAGCCTTCCAAGTGCCACCTTCTCAAACCCCAAGTGAACTATCTGGGGCATGTTGTGAGTGCTGAGGGGATACAACCCGATCCAGAGAAGATCTCGGCTGTGGAACACTGGGATACCCCTAAGACAGTCAAGGAGGTGAGAAGTTTTCTGGGATTTGCCGGCTATTACCGCCGCTTCATTCCCCACTTTGCCCAAGTGGCCGAGCCCCTCAATGAGTTACTCCGGGGTTGCCCTCGAGAAAGCTACAACCGACGGCTCCCCGTCGAGTGGTCCGAACGGCAGGAGATTGCCTTTCAAACCCTGAAACGCCTGTTGACTACGCCTCCTATCCTGGCCTACCCGGACTATAACCTTCCTTTCCGGCTCTACACGGACGCCAGCTTCCAAGGCCTGGGAGCTGTGCTGTCCCAGGTTCAAGATGGCCAAGAGAGAGTTGTAGCTTATGCCAGCCGGAGTCTTCGGGGCGCTGAAAAGAACGACAACAATTATAGCTCCTTCAAGTTGGAGTTACTAGCCCTAGTGTGGGCCGTCACCGAAAAGTTCAAGGACTACCTGGCTGCCACCCCTGTTACCATCTATACGGATAACAACCCGTTGGCGCATCTCAACACTGCTCGGCTGGGCGCCCTGGAACAGCGGTGGGCTTCTCGACTGGCCAATTTCCAGTTTGAAATTAAGTACCGCAGTGGCAAGGCTAATGTCAATGCAGACCTCCTGTCCCGACTACCCAAGGGCGAAGAGGCCCCAGAGGACAGCGATTGGGAAGATGTAGAAATGCCTCCCTTCTACCAAAGGTTCGCTACCCAGAGTGCTATTGATGCAGCTAGGCCTGAAACGCCTTCGCCTCCACCTAGGGCCCCGCAAGACTTGGCCAGGTGGCAGACCATCCAGGAAGAGTCCCGCATCCTGGGGGAGATCTATGACTACCTCTCTACTGGTCGGGTCCCCATGCGGATAAAGAGGCCCTATCCTGATGTCGAGCTAAGGCGACTCTGGAGGCAAAGAAAGAGGCTCTTCCTACAGAAGGGACTGATCCTGCGGAACTCTCTTGACCCGGTCTCCGGGGAGAGGTGCCACCAGATCCTCATTCCCCGACGAGACGCTAAGATGGTGCTAGATGCCTACCATGACCGGTCCGGTCATTTCGGGGTACACAAGACGGAGGCCACTATCCGACAGCGGTTCTACTGGATCGGGATGAGGGCTGACATCGAGAACTGGTGTGCCGAGTGCCCTGCCTGTAATATCTCCAAAGCTGGGGGAAGAGAAGTCAGGGCCCCTTTGCATCCAATCACCTCCCACCGGCCGAATCAGCTAGTCGCCCTGGACCATGTGAAGCTGGCCCCTACAAGATGCGGGTATACCTACGCCCTCACCATGGTCGACCATTACTCCAAGTGGGTAGTCGTGGTACCTGTCAGGGACTTGACCGCCAAGACCACCGCCCTTACTTTTTACAAGGAGTATGTAAAGCACTATGGGTGCCCAGAGTCTCTGCTGACGGACCGGGGACCGGCCTTCGAGTCGCAACTTTTCCAGGAGCTGTGTGCCTACCATGAATGTAAGAAGCTCCGTACCACGGCCTATCACCCTCAAGGGAATGGTCTGTGTGAAAAAGTTAACCAGGTCTTTATCAACATGCTCCGAACGGCTTCAGTGACGAAGAGAGTAGAGTGGCCCCACTTGTTGGATGAACTAGTGGAGATCTATAACAATACCACTCATTGTTCCACTGGCTACTCCCCGTTCTACCTGATGTTCGGCCGCCAAGGCCAACTTCCTCAGGACCGTGCTCTGGGAGTCCAAGCTCCTGACACCTTCAACCCCCTACCTGAAACTGACTGGGTTCGGGAGCATCAGAGGAGAATCCAGGATGCCCGGGAAATTGTTGACCGGAGGATGGGGGAAGCTCAGCAGCGCCAAGAGGATGCCTACAACCAAAGGGCGAATGCCACACCACTACAAGTGGGAGATAAAGTTTGGCTAAAGAAATATCATCGCTCTCACAAACTTGAAAGCCTTTGGGAGCCTGAGCCCTACGTCATCTCTTCTATCCCTTACCCAGAGACTGATGTGTATGAAGTAAAAAAACCAGGGCTAGCCCCGCAGACGGTGCACCGGAATAGGATAAAACGTTGCACTAAGGAGGACCTACAGGGCCTTACAGCACCGTGTCCGGTACCTGCATCCACACCTCCGGCTCCCCCAGCAGCTCCAGCTAAACCTCTCTCTCTGGAAGAAATGTTCCAAGTTGAACCGTTCCTCATGGCCATAGGCTATCCAGCGGTCCCTGTACACATTCCAGTGGCCCCTCCACTTCCAATTGTGCCTCCAACAACTCCAGCTCTACAACCAGACACTGGGCGTGATCTTCCACCTGTACCTGCACCAATCACTGTTGAAGAGGATCCTCCGCTGAGACGGTCTGAGCGCTCTACCAGAGGAATTCCTCCACTTCGCTACAGAGACCAGAGTCCTTAACTGTTTCACCATTCTAGTGTATGCAACGTTCAAGGTTCGTGCCTGGTCCTCCTGACCAAGTTCCCTGTACTAACCAGCCATGAGCTGATGGACACTTACAATAACAAAAGGTTCTCTAGTGCCTGTCCCAGAGCCTTTTACATGGACGATGTCTAATTGCCTAAAAGAGACTCTACCTAACAGAGACACTTAACCCATTCCTTCCTAATGCACTTTCCTGTGATTGTGTGTTCCACACAGGGTATTATTGCACTTATTTCATTATTGCACTTATTGTACTATTGCATTCCAGTGTTATCGAAGTCTTTGTATTTCCTCCTCTGAGTAAGCACAAGGTTACATAGATTGCCTCAGAGTAGAGCGCCTCTTTTGTAAAACAGTATATTTTCCAGTGTCTAAGTCAGATAGCTCCTCCTCTGAGTAAGAGAAGTCAGTATGTATATATACCTCAGAGAAAGTCCAGTTTATGTAGGAGTGTATTTTCTCATCCAGTCTCATTATTGTCTATATTATCATATCTATAGCTGGAAAGATTTAGTTGAGCCAGTTTGTATGCAGATTTTTTCTCAGATTTTCATTAACATTTCTCTCAGGTTTCATTCAGAGTCATGTGAGCCAGTTCTCCTCAAGACCTCGCAGTATTTGTTGTCCCTTGTGTTTCCCTTCCTTGTGTTTCCAGTATTTGTTCACCTCTGTCTTGTCCCAACACAGTAGTTATCACACATAGTCTTACCTAATATTCACACTGGTCCATACATATTGCACCTTGGATATCTTTTCGTGTGTTTGGCCTATTGAGTAATTGTGTTGTATGATTGACCGGTATGTAAGGGGCCCCCATGTATGTTTGCTTTTATTATTTTGTTCTATTCTCTTTCAGGTATCCAAGACACTACTCAGACACGCCAAGATAGTACACAGGTCTTCACGTTCTCCTCCAGTAGGGTAACACATTTAACAGAAAACCTACTGTCTAACTGGCTGGAATATGGAGGGTCACCCGCCAGCAGTTAAGTTGTCCTGGCTTACACGTCAGATGGTTCACGCACTAGCTACCTGGTCGCCAGAGTACGTTAGGCACCCCTAGGTGAAGTCCTGCCACTAGGGTTTCTCATCCTCTCTCTCTTCTCACCTGTGCCTTGGGCGTGGGAAACACACACCTCATCACACTCACTCTCATCATTCATTCCTGTTGTTTGATTGTCCAGTCTATTCATGTTTGCTGCCTTCTAGATTCGCCGAGGTCGGCTCAAATTTGCTAGGGAGGTATGCAGTGTCCCAGAACATGCAGACTACTACTCCTATTATGGCCATTTCTCTTGCTGTGTCAATGCCTGTTCTGGTAAGTGTTTGCACTGCAACTGCTGCTGGTTTTCCCCTAGTATTCTCTGGTATTGTGCATTTTCATGTGTATTGTCATGTATTCCTGTATATTATTACAGTGTACAGTGGTATGCAAGGCTGTTGATCACGTGACCTGTAACCATGGTTCCTCCAATGGCCGACTAGCTCTGGCCAGGAGCAACCATGTGACCTCCCACTTCCTCCTAACAAGTGAGTCTTCCCCCTGCTCCCAAGCAAGGAGGATGTGTGTCGTCCCTCTCCTGCCTCAGAGGAGTTGGGCTTCTTCTCTGCAGCCTTTTCACCATAAGAAGAGTGACTGATTCTGCTGCTGTATTCAAGTCTTCGGCTGTATCTGCCTGCTCAAGTGACCGGATTCTTCTCTCTCATCTGGGTGTCATTCCGTTATCTCTCCTCATCGCTGCAAGGATTCACAGCAAGTATTATTCTCAAGCTAATCCACCCAGCAACGCTATTTCTCTCATACTCCTACTCCCATCATCCGGCACGTATTCTCACAGCCTATGCAGCACCACTCCTGCTTTATTTGTCAAAGCCTGCTATATACCCGGTTGCATCCGGACAGAACTGTTGCTACTAGTTACTTCATCTATAATAAAACCGCTGTTACTGAACCCTGGCATTGGTGTCCACTAACTGGTGCCCTGACTAAGTGCAGCGAAGAATCGCATGCCCATCATCACCCGCAGATTCCTCAGACCGGCCCTACAGCTGTGCTGCCCTCAGGCCTATACCGTGACAAGTATAACCCCTGCAGCTGCCTCGGTCATTGCCCGCTCATAACACCAGCACTGCGGAAGTGGCCCCCAGGGGCCAGGGCATCGCATTAGTTCGAGGCAGCGACCACTATTCCTGCAACGCCGGTGCCCATAGACACAGTCAGGGCAGGCATCAGCACCCGTTGAAACCAGGAATCTACTATGTGGAGGCAAAGAGGGGCCTTATACTATGTGGGAGCACAGGAAGTCTTACTATCATATGGATGTACAGAGGGGCCCTACCTACTATATGGATGCACAGGGGAAGCTTTATTACTATACTGGGGACTTACCTACTGTGTGGGGCCTAACTACTATATGGATGCACAGAGAGGCCTAACTGCTATGTAAATGCACAGAGGGTACCTTACTACTCTGTGAAGGCACAGAAGGAACCTAACTACTATATGGGGGCACAGAAGGAGACCTTATTACCATATGGCAGCATAAAGGGGGCCCAACTACTTTATGGGTGTACAAAGGGACTGAACTTCTATATGAGGGTACAGAGAAGGCCTAATACTACATGTGCAAGGAAAACAAGATCTGACTTCTTAGACTTTGTGGATTAAAGTAATTTCACTGACCCAGATTTACTTATTTTAAATCATATTAGTCTTCAGGGAACTGCAAACATTTAAAATGTTGAATTTACTTAAAATGTTTGAATTTACATTTTGTGGTGTTTTGTAGAGATGAGCAAATAGTGAAATATTCGACTTGAAGGGTACAAACCCACTTGCCGGATCTGCAGTGAGACTCGCTGCAGATCCCGGCCCTATACTTTCATTAGCAGAGAAACTCGCAGCATGTACATCCCTGCTGAGATTTTGTCTGCAGCCCTCCCCATTAACCCCCTAGCCTCCGGACATTATACATTACCGGGTCCCCGTTCCTGCTTGCTTCGGGGCTCCCGGTGTCTTCACAGCCCGCCTGGCCAATCAGTGCGCTGCGGCAGGGCAGCGCACAGATTGGCCGGGCAGAACGTGCCGGGAGCCGCCAAAGCAAGCAGGAGCGGGGACCTGGTAATGTATATCCTGCCCGCCCCCCCTGCAGCCCCGATCGCCCCCAGCCCCCGGCCGCATGATCGCACCCCCGCACCCCCCGGCCGCAGGATCGCCCCCCGCACCCCCCGGCCGCATGATCGCCCCCCGCATCCCCCGGGGGGTGCGGGGGGCGATCATGCAGCCGGGGGCGATCGGGGCTGCAGGGGGCGATCGTGCGGCCGGGGGGTGCGGGGGGCGATCATGCGGCCGGAGGGTGCGGGGGGGGCGATCATGCGGCCGGGGGGTGCGAGGGGCGATCGTACGACCGGGGGGTGCGGGGGGCGATCATGCGGCCGGGGGCGATCGGGGCTGCAGGGAGGGCGGGCAGGATATACATTACCAGGTCCCCGCTCCTGCTTGCTTCGGCGGCTCCCGGCACGTTCTGCCCGGCCAATCAGTGCGCTGCCCCGCCGCAGCGCACTGATTGGCCGGGCGGGCCGTGAAGACACCGGGAGCCCCGAAGCAAGCAGGAACGGGGACCCGGTAATGTATAATGTCCGGAGGCTAGGGGGTTAATGGGGAGGGCTGCAGACAAAATCGCAGCAGGGATGTACATCTCTGCTAATGAAAGTATAGGGCCGGGATCTGCAGCGAGTCTCCCTGCAAAAACGCAGCAAGGAGACTCGCTGCAGACCCGCCAAGTGGGTTTGAACCCGAATAGTCACCGAGATTCGACTATTCGAACGAATATTCTCTCCCATTATAGTCTATGGGGAAAAAATTCTCGGCACTTGGAAATCCAAATTCGACTACTTGGAGGTCACCAAGTCCCCCATAAAACCTCCCTAAATGATGCCAACACCTCCTGAATGACACTGGGACATCAGGGCGAGCGTGCCTCTCCGCAGTTGCGAAGGAAAAATATTTGCGAACGCTTTACAAACGTTTACGGCAATGTTCACACATTTCGTTCGTATTTCTTAAGCAGCGTTACATACATGATTCTAATGTGCGTCCGTAGAGCGTCATGTTATTCGCGCGTATCGCGTGTATGAACGTTACTGGAACAGTATGTATCACGTGCCCTTAGTGGGCTACTGGAATGTATGTATGACTTGCCTTTTTCTGGGCTACTGGAACAATATGTATAACGTGCCCTTAGTGGGCTAAACCAGTGACACTATAAGTCAGTTGTACACACAGGGTACTGGAATGAATACACCTGCTGATGCTGTTATATCATCTATGTCTTAGCACTGAGAAGAGCTTTGGATTCAGAGATGACTTTTTCGCTGGATTTTAGCCCTGAAGAGGACATTTGGGTTCTGTAGTAATCCTGCCTGACCAAAATGCTACTAAAACCTATCTCTCCCTGCTCCAAGATCTCTCCCTGGCTAGTTTGAAAGCGCATCTACGGTCGAGAAATGAAAGTCAAGTATTAAAGATTTGAGGTCATGTGGTTCAGCCATCCAACTCCCAGGGTCCCTCACAGCCTCCCTGCATGGTGATTGGATTAAAAAAAAAAAAGCGCCAACTGCGATGGGAGGGCTTTCGAATGTTTCCCGCGTATTCGCCACACTATTCGATTGAATTCGAATCTTTCGAATACCGCAATGTTCAATCGAGTACCATCTCAATCAAATCGTATTCGCTCATCTTTAGTGTTTTGTACTTCATGTTTTTTCCGAGGCAAACATTTGGCTACCTACTGTATTTCTTGTGCATCACATGCTTATAGAAGAGTATGTGTGACCCAAGCCTTACCATACTGTTTTACTGTAGCCTTCTTAAAGGAGATCTCCGGATATGAACATTTTGTTTCAAAACTGCCAGGGAGGGGAGGTGTGAAAAAAAGAACATGCACTTACCTCCCCGGTCCAGCTCTGGCGCCCACAGTCCACTCTCGCCCCCATCAGCTTCTTGGTCTAGAGCCAAACCTTTGGGCGTAATGTTCTAGACCCACTCAGACAGTCAGCGGCTGAAGCAATGTCCCACATCTGCCACCGACTGGCTAAGGGAACCTAACACATCACGTCCAAGGACCACACTCAGATCAGGAAGCAGCCAGGGACCAGAGCCCGGCACTGTAGGCACCAGCACTTTCACCCACCCTTCCCTAGCAGTTTAAAGGAGAAGTCCAGCAAAAATGAAAATAACACTGCGGCCGGGGGGGGGGGGGGGGGGGCGGGGGGAATTAATAAAGAACCTATAGGTCCTCTAGCCCAGTTTCTGGACCTTCGACATTTATGGCCTGTTTTAGAGGGTGGGTATCTAAAACCATCCAAGCTCATACCGCTGCATAAACTGGCCTCAGAAGATGCCATCTTCTCTTCTTTTCTCGATATGTCACAACTCGGTGGGAAAGGGTAGAAGATAGCCCGCTCAGCCAATCAGTGACTGCAGCTGTGTCCTGCCCCAGTCACTGAGTGAGCATGGCATCAATCAGCCGAGTCATGACAATTTGGGGGGGAAAAGATGGAGATTCCCATCCAGGAGCAGGGTGCTGTGCTGCGAGGGCACAGGCACCAGTAAGTATAGATTTTTAACTATGTTCCCCCTACCCCCTCTCTATACTGAACATTTTTTATTGCCCCAGACTTAATCGTGTTTTTAGTTTTGTGATTGACAGCAGAGGAGTGGGACAACTACTGTAACTAGTGTATGTGTTAATCAGATGATAACTTATCTACTGGTACATAATAAAAGTAACAAAGGTTTCTGTACCGTGTAGCTTCTGGATTACCACCATTATCAATGTAGAATGGTGACAAGGAATTGTATTCGTCAAAGACCCCCCATCGGAAGTGAGCCCATTCGTGGACAAAGACCCTTCCTGTAACAAGAAAGCAAGAGTCATGAGAACTAAAGGAAAACAACCACAGACATGGAAGTGTCCTGGGTATTATATACAGATCTATTGGATCAGAAAAGTCAAACGTTAACGAATCATCAATATTACCATGTGAGAAATAAAGATATGCTATGGTTTTATGGCTGAAGCCAACCGAGCCACCTGAACCCAGATTTGTTTCGAACTTTGCAAAAAGCTTGGTTCACTATCAAACCCAACTCTCTGTAAAGTTCAGAGGGGTTTGGGAAGATGACGCTGCTCATGTAAAATAAATAAATTTAAAAATAAACATATTCTCAGTTGTCTGCGGTCACCTGGTGTCTCCTGGTCCCGTCCCAGCAACTTCTGTAGTGAAGGCCCTGCCAGCCAATCACAGGCTGACTAGGACGGGGCAGCACCATAGCCTGTGATTGGCTGAGCGGGCTGTCACTTTTGTCTCTAGAGTGACAGCCCACTTGGCCAATCACAGGCTGCGATGCTGTCCTGTCAGCCAGTGATTGGCTGAGCGAGCCTTTACTGTAGAAGAAGGACCCAGAGGGAGCGCGGACATGTAAGTATAAGGAGCGGCCTTCAGAAACCACATTAAAACAGCTGAAAACCTAAAGGCCTTTAGCTGATTTATTGCGGTTCCTTAAAGTTTGGTTTGGCACAAACCGAATTTTACATTAAAGTTTGGGGAACCTGCTGAACCAAACTTTTCAAAGGTTTGCTCATCTCTACTGATAAGGTTGAAAAACATAAAAGTCCATCAAGTTCAACCTATAACTGTACTGTGATCCAGAAAACCCTCATAGAGTGGACGCCAACTACCAGCGGGAAAAAAATTATCCTGTCTCAAAGCTCCAAGAATCCACCTCTGTGATTTTTTTCCCTCTCTATACGTAGTGGATGCCACCTCATCATGGTTACAGGTTTTGGTATAAAGAGATCACTAGAAAGATCTGTGTACTATGTATTTATTTCGAATATTGGCCCAAAACATGGTCTCTTTCTTCCAGACACAGCACCTCTCTTGTGCTCAGGTTGGGTGCGGGTTTTGCAGCTCAGTTCCCATAAAGTAAAAAGAGCTGAACTGTAATATCAACCTGAAAATATTGGTGGTGATGCTTTTGCAAAAAAGGAGATGTGTTTTTTTTTGGATAACCCCTTTAAGAACTTCAAAGTACTGTACATATTTGTCATGCATTACCTGATAAAATGAGGTGTGTTTAGGCTCCCCTCCAAGACCTCTGATAGCCAGAACTGCTGACAGGTTTGTCTAATATATATATATATATATATATATATATATATATGTACCTGCAATGCACTTTATGAATTTGCTTACACAAGTGTTCAAAGAATATAATACACAGAAATAATCTTTGATATTTTTTTACCTCTGGGTCCATACACTGGCAGTAGTTTATCATCTAGCAGGAATTCGGGGGTCATATGAATATAAACGCCTTTCTCCCCACATTGGCCGTACTGTAAGGTGTAGGGGTCATCTCCATACTTCAGGTGGGGTCTGGCAACAATGACATCCGCCTAATTTTACAAAGCATACAAATAAAAAGTGAGAACAGAATTGCATTTATTTATTATTGGCTTTGTACTTGTATTTTTTTCTCCATTAAAGACTTTTCTTAGTTCTGTTTCTACAGCCTTTGCAGCTTGTTGTACAATCTATAAAGTTTTCCCCTGTGGACTTCCCTGTATCTGTTCTCTTCTAACCAGCCTGTGTGAGCTGTCCTCCAGGGTTTCTCACCCCCCTGTTTTCTATCTGGGCTGCTGTGCAACTCCTCCTCTGTTGTAATGTCATTGAGAGACCAGAAGATCTGTAAGTTTCTGACTGACTTATCTTCGAGTAGCAGCTAAAAGGTAGTCTCGGCTGAACGACCCCACCTCCAGTTCCGAGACGGACTGGTCTTGGCAGTGACAGCCCGCTCAGCCAATTACTGATTGAGACAGACAGCATCACGGCCATTGAGTCCGAGCAGACAGTCACTGCTGAGACAGGTTTGTTTAGCTCGAAGATGATGCAGGAGATTCCAAGGGATTGTGGAAAGGTAAGAATAACCTGGTTGTCATGTTCAGTGCCAGGGCAGCAACATATTAAAAGTTTAATAAACAGACCAGTGTCGGTGCGGGGATACCAGTGCAGCGGCCCCTTTTTGAACCGCCACCCAGTTCCCACGCACGCCGCCGGTCTATTACCGCGCACCGACCAGGCAAGAAGCATTGGAGGTCCCTCTAGACCCATTGTGACGATCTCCCCTCCCTTCTTGATTCTAATGGAGTCGCCTCATAGAGAGGAGGGGGTTTCATAACACTGGAGGCCAGTGGGCCCGCCCCCAAGGCTTCATGCTGAGCTGGTGCTTGGTAATAGACCAGTGACGTGTGCGGGAACCAGGCGCAGTTGAAAAAATGGACCATGGCACTGGCGAGTAGAATGATAGGTATCATTTATTACAGCAACCAGCAGGGGTGTAACTAGAAATGGCTGGGCCCCATATCAAATATTTGATTGCCCCCTTCCCGACTGACCACTAAGCCATTAAGTGTAGTCATAACTGCAAGTGTTCATCAGCGGGTGCTTTCAGTTGAGGGGACATTTGCTGATCCTGGGTGGCCTGCTTGGCCATCTGGTGCTGCAATGGTTTAGGAGGCCCAGTGTATTGCAGGAGCAGGACCCGGGGCCCCATAGCAGCCGCTATGACTGCTACAGTGGTAGTTCCACCCCTGACAACCAGGGAAGTGGTTCTAGTTTCTTACCTTGTCGTAGGTTTCAGTTTTCGTTTTGAGATAGCCGGCGTTTTTTTTCCAGGTAATTGGGATGAGGATCTTGACACTCTGTATGAAGACTCTGTTTTTCGTGGCAGAATATAGATAACTTGTGGCCTCTTTCAGCATGCCCTTTTAAGACAAATGCGTGTTAAAATTTCTGACACTATATAACTTATTACATTATATAATATGTTTTGTTATGCAACTTATCCCCTGTATCTAGGATGTGAAGAAAATATGGCTGAGGATACTTACAGCACGCTCTACTTTAGACCACAGTTAGATTGGGGGAGAGTCCCATTATGAGTTTGAGTGTCTGAACCATAGGGCCCAAACAAGGAATCCTCACAAGCAATGGCGTAGCTACTATGAAGGCAGACCACACAACTGCTAGGAGGCCCATGCACTAAGGGGGGGCCCAATCGACCAGTGGCGTATTATAACACAGGCAGTTCAGTCGACCAGGGAGCCCATGGCCTTATTTTCCATATTCACAGAAACCCCCGCTTATCCAGGGGTCCCTTCACACATCAGTCTACTGAGCAGTGGGCCTTTTAACTGTAAGCACTCCTGAGTGCTGATGTGGTATCCCACCATGGGTGTTGCTAGTGTATACACCCTTTGCAAAAGCCTGTACTCTAAGTAAAAGTGGTGATGTAGTTGTACCTAAGTTGTGCCACTAGATGTCACTAGTATGTATATTGTATACTTAAGTATTGCACAGCTGTAGTACTGAAGGGGTTATTGTTGTTTGTGATTTGTGCACCCATGAGCGCTCTTTTATTTTCTTTACCTATCCCTTTTCTTCTTCTTTCTCTGCACTCTCTTCTCACCCACTCGCAGCAGTTATTACATACCCTGTAGAAGGTAGTAACATGGGAAGAGGAGTAGGCGTGACACACGTAGTCAATGTGTGTATCCCGTGTAGTCTGAGGTGTGGTAGTGAACAGACACAAGTGGGAGACAAGGACACTCGTTTCTTGAAAGCAACACTTCTATACACTATGCAGTGTTAGACACTCACAGAGAGGATAAGTCTGGGATCCTGAACAAAGAAGAACTTATCCAGATAGAGCAAAGTTGCTAGAAGCCTATGTACTCTATCTCGCAGCATAGGTGTCAACAGGAAACCTTGGCCACTCTGCTCAACCCAGGTAACAAGGTCTGGGGCTTGTGTCACCCTCTAGGATGGGTCAACCGACACTGGTGGGCAATAGGTGGTGTAAAGACCAAAGAAGTCAAAACGCAGGCACAAGTATTCTCTCTACTCTCAAGTATTCTACTTATTCTAGTTCTAAAGTTCCGGCAGAGCACAGTACTACATTGGGTTGGGACTCTCTCGACATTCTCCTCTCCACTTCTCTGAACTTACTCTTCTTCTCTGCACGCAAGGAAGCCAGCACGGCTATCCTACCTCTCAAGCTCTCAGCACAAGTCTTGTCAATCAAGTCCAAAGTTTATTGTCAAGTCAGAAGTCTGTTGTGTACCACTGTATCAAGTATTCTTGGAGTAAAGAAAAGTTTATTTATTGTAACGGGATTCAGTGAATATTGCTTAAAGGGGTTGTCCAGTAAATTTTTTTTTTCTTTTAAATCAACTGGTTTCAGAAAGTTAAATAGATTTGTAATTTACTTCTATTTAAAAATCTCAAGTCTTCCCATACTTATAAGCTACTATATATCCTGCAGGAAGTGTTGTTTTTTTACATTCAGAAACAGTGCTCTCTACTGACATCTCTGGCGGAGTCAGGAACTGTCTAGAGCAGCAGCAAGTCCCTATAGAAAACCTCTCCTGCTCAGGACAGTTCCTGACTCCGCCAGAGATGTCAGTAGAGAGCACTGTTTCTGAATGTAAATAAACAACACTTCCTGCAGGACATACAACAGTGTATAAGTATGGGAAGACTTGAGATTTTTAAATAGAAGTAAATTACAAATCTATTTAACTTTCTGATACCAGTTGATTTGAAAGAAAACATTTTTTTGCTGGACAACCCCTTTAAGCAAGCACCGACACAGTAATTGCACCTTCCTTGGGTCATCTCCCCTTTCTGTGGGTGGTGATACTGATAGTCCTGGTGGGTCACAACTCCACTCCGGATCACCATGATAAGTGCCCAAGGGACCTTCTTACAGCCCAGCAGGTCACCGACCACAGGGGAAAGGGTAGCCTCCCTAAAATAAAAGCAGGTGTGCGACCATACCTGTGTGCCCAACCAGCAATGGCGCCACGACAATCTAACACCTGGCTGAGCTATTCCCCGACCAACAACTACTGCAGTGGAGTCACACTTCACCACGACTGGTGACCGGTCAAGCCTCACACCGGGGCTGCACCACACTGGTAATTAAAAACTGCACCATAATTGGCACAGCGAAGAGCCATTGGCTCCCCGCTCTGCCAACCTCTCTAATGGCCACAAGCAGCATTCTGCCTTCGGCCACAAGTAACATCACTCATGTGCTTGCAGAGCAGAGAGAAGAAGATACCAGGTAAGTATGTGTTTATTATTTAGTTTTTTACACAGGAGGTTGCCTACTTGAGGGGGTCCTGTACAGTTTTTTTTTTTTTTTTTTTTTTGCTGTGGGGAGCCATGAATCCCAGCTACGCCTCTGCTCATAGGAAATGACTGTTACAGTTCTAATGACTATTCACTCCCCTCCCACAGCACTCAGTTCCCCGTCCAGAGCTTCTACAGAACATTGCACCAGCTGTATTCATTCTCTGTCTGCTCCTCTTGCTGTGGCATTATTCAGCAAAAGGCTGCATAATATATTATGGAGCTGGAGACTGATCCATCAGGAGAGGAGAGAGGAGCTGGAGACTGAGCAGTCAGGAGAGGAGAGAGAGGGGCTGGAGACTGATCCATCAGGAGAGGAGAGAGAGGGGCTGGAGACTGATCCATCAGGAGAGGAGAGAGAGAGGCTGGAGACTGAGCAGTCAGGAGAGGAGAGAGAGGGGCTGGAGACTGAGCAGTCAGGAGAGGAGAGAGGGTCTGGAGACTGATCCATCAGGAGAGGAGAGAGAGGGTCTGGAGACTGAGCCATCAGGAGAGGAGAGAGAGGGGCTGGAGACTGAGCAGTCAGGAGAGGAGAGAGAGGGGCTGGAGACTGATCCATCAGGAGAGGAGAGAGAGGGGCTGGAGACTGAGCAGTCAGGCAGCATCTCTGTCAGATTTGACTGTGAAAATGACAGATGAGCCTGCAACATATGAAAAACTGAGACTGCAGAAACCATGTGAAAGAAATATTTTGGTTTAGTTTTTTTTTTTTTTTTGCAATCAAATTAATAAATTAAATAATAAATAAATAAATAATTAAATAAATTCAAGTGTCACTGAGCTGGCTACTTGGACACCCGCACACATTTACCTCAGGCTGAGACTTTATGACGCCCCGTATTTTGTCTCTTCTTGTTGGCCGGGGGTCATTTGCTAGCGCTAATGACGATAATTCCTCTAGATGTAACTGATTTCTATTACTCTTTGATTTTTGGTTTAAGTTTTTTTTTTCTTTTAACTATAATGCAGATTGGTCTTAAAGGGGTTAGAAAAACATGGCGTCTTTCTTCCAGATACAGATCCAGTTTGGGTTTAGCAACTCAGTTCCATTTAAGTGAATGGAGCTTAATTGTAGAATCCCATCCAAATTGGAGACAAGAGTCGTGCTGTTTCTGGAAGAAAGCCGCCATGTTTTTCTAATCTTGAATAACCCCTTTAATTGGCTTGTGATTCTTTTGGCCTAGGCTATGTTCACACATAGGGGCACATGTATGATGTGGCAGAATGTGTATTTTCGGCGGAAAGCGCAGATTTGCGAATGATTTTAAACGCAAATCGGCGATTTGCGAATAAGATATTCGCAAATCTGCACTTGCCGACGGGTGCGCTGGGGGGGGGCGAGGAAGGGGTGTGGAGGGGCGGAACAGGGGATTAATTATTTTTGTTTCTTAAAGATAAGCCAAAAACCTACCCCAGCCCTCAGCTGGCGTAGGTTTTCGGCCGTGCGCACCGGAGCACACGGGATTTATGTAGAGGCAGTCCGCCTCTACATAAATCTCCGTAGCGCCGGTGATGCGGGGACATTTTTAAGTCCGCCGTAAAAAACGCCGGACTGAATAAATGTCCCCCATAGAATTTTTGCATATATTTTGGTCAGTATTTTTTCAACCAAAACCAGGATTACAACTGGCAGGGCAAAATTTTGGTTGAAAAAAAAAAAAAGACTGACAGAAATACTGTGAGTGAACATAGCCTTATGGAGACAGATTTATTTGACAGATTTATGAAGCCAAAGCCAGGAACAGACTAGAATAGGGAACAGGATTTCTCTTCTTCTCAAATCCATTCCTGGCTTTGGCTTAAAAAATCTGTCAGCTAAATCTGTCTGTGTAAACGCACCATTACAACGGCCAGCAATGTATGAGAGAAGGTAGACTACCTTGCCGCTATATACAGATCGGTGTTATTATACCCTTTTAGTATTTCCATTCTTATATATCTATTAGGATAGATATAAGTTTATCCCAGGCATGTTTAAATTCTGTCATTGTAGATTTACCAACCACATCTGCTGGAAGTTTGTTCCAAGTATCTACTACTCTTTCAGTAAAGTAATATTAATTGATTCTTACCTGTAAATTCTCAATGATTTTGGGATCTTCGGGTACGGCAGGATTGATGGCAATGACGATATCCTGGTATCCTCCATTATTAAGCTTCACCTGAGAACTGCTGCTTATAGCAAGCAATGGGAGTAGTAAGAATAAGGGTAGGAGGGGGCCGAGTCCCATCTTCTTCCTTTACACTAAACGCTAAGGCTACGCCGTCTTCTTGCAAAACCATATATACATATACTGCTCCTTCTTATCAGATCCCTATGGACTTTGTTACGGTAGGGAACATTTTTTTTGTAACTTATTAATGACGGTAAGTGACAGCGCGTAATTGTAATAAGGAAACAGGTCAATCTAGATCTGATAGGAAGAAACAGTCATAAAATATATGGTTTCCATATCTTGCACTATACTGTATACTGTATGGGCAAACCTAACGATAGGGGATAAAAAGCTGATTGATGGGGATCCGACTGCCGGGACCCCCCATGAATCACTAGGACAGGAAAACTATCCCCCGAATGAATGGAGCAGAGGAATGGCGCTCATATGGTATTATACCTGGTGTGCCGTAATAGCGCAAAGGCCATGAGCCATAAACACAGGGCACTTGTGCTAGAACGATGGTGCCCGACATTAGACGCAGCCACTGCATTACCCTCGATGGCCAAGTGATTAACAATAGTGATAAGTAATGGGGACTAAGTACATAAGATGTAGATTAGGAAAAGCATGGCACTGTATTCAGGGATGAAAGTGTATTTTAATAATGGAAAGGTGCAATGTATACCATGTTCCTTCTCACTAATAGATACATGCCTCACATGGGGGAAGGGGGGGGGGGGGGTTATGGCGCTGTGTTATAGTAAGATTCCCATTGTTGCCCATAGCAACCAATCCCAGCTCAGCTTTCATATTACCAGAGCAATGTGAGAACTATAAGCTGAGCTGTGATTGGTTGCTATGGGAGCTGTGACTGGTTGCTATGGGAGCTGTGTCTGGTTGCTGTGGGCAAAAAAAAAAAAAAAAAAAGACAGTGATCTCTCCCTATAATTTTTTTTTTTCTTTTCTTAAAGGACAACTCCGGCGGGATCCCCCCCCCCAAAAAAAAAACACAGACACACACAGACACCATACTCACCATCCCTCCGGTGACGATCGCCACTCCATTCGCCCGCCGTCCGCCTCACCGTCACCTGCGTCCGCCGTCCAGCGATGTCTCTTGCTTCCGGGTCCATGAGAGAGAAAAGGCTGCCAGTGCGCTTGCGCACCGGCAGCCTTTTCATTGGCTGGAGCGCATCACATGGCTTCCAGCAAGCTCAGCCAATCAGGGCTGAGCAAGCTGGAAGCCATGTGATGCGCTCCAGCCAATGAAAAGGCTGCTGGTGCGCATGTGCACCAGCAGCCTTTTCTCTCCCATTCACTCTCAATGAAGACGCCGAAGAGGAAGAAGACCCGGACCGCCCCTCGGCTCTGACGTCACCCGACACCAGAGAAGAGGACCGTGACGACCGTAATAGGTAATGTATACATGCTTTAACTTCCGGGGTGGGGGGTCGGGGGTCGGAAAGTGGGGGAGGGGGGCCAGACCGGGTATTTAACCACATTACAAAGTTATATAACTTTGTAATGTGTGTTAAATAAGCCAAAAAAAAATTTCGCCGGAGTTGTCCTTTAATTATCGTGTGTTGTTTTTGCGATTCAAAAGTCTGTAGTCATTCATTTATTGATATATTGTTATAAGAGCTCTGGGGGAGATTTATGGCGCTGTCTTACAAGTAAGATTCCCTCTGTTGCCTATAGCAACCAATTACAGCTCAGCTTTCATTTTTCCAGGGCAATATGAGAACTGAAAGCTGAGCTGTGATTGGTTGGAGCAGACAGCATAAGGCGGCTTCGTACTGCCTTAAAATCTTGTAAAAACATCAGCGGCCAAATGTTAGTTGGAGGTCAACGAAAGTTTATGACCTGCTTACATACAGGGGAAGATTTATGAAAGGTCAGGCAGGGGCGTAGGCCAGGGAGAAGGTACAGATTCGCCCCTTCTCCCTAGCATATGTCTTCCGTATCCCCAGCTCACCCGTTGGATGTGCAGTGGGGCCCCGGGGGCAAGGTGGGGAGGAGGCGTGTAAATCATGATCCAAATCTTAGATTCGGTACAGCAGGCACAGGTTCAAAGCGTGACCCCCCCCCCCCCCCCCCAACCCCCGTGCTATTTTTTGGGATGGCATTTTTCTTTCCTTTCTGGCGTTTTTCTCTCCTCTGTGGCAGTTTTTCCAAAACACAACATGCTGAGGGGTGGCATTTTTTTCTACCATAGACTACTTCAGTAGGATTGTTCTAGTTGTCCCAAAAATGCCATTGCTGTGCGTATGGCTTTTTTTTTAACTGCTCTACTTTTTGCAGTGCCTTTGCATAACATGAGAAATTGAGTGGCCGAGTTGCACGAACGATCCATGTATCCTTTATGCAGCCATGGAAACTGCCCGCACGGATATACCTATATCTGTGATGTCAGTTTCCAGATCACACAGCAGTACATACTTACCAAGTGTGCTGCTGTCTGCTCTGGCTTCCTATTCTCCGGCTCTCCCGTCCAGCCGCTAAGTCTTCTGGCCCCGCCTCCTCTGGCTGTCAATCATTCTGGAGGAGGTGGCAGTCTGAAGATACAGCAGTGGCTGGTGGACTGCAGACGCAGATGCCGTATAACAAGCAGCTCGTATGGTAAGTAGGTGCTGCTGTGTGATCTGGAACCCCCCCCCCCCCATAGACATCTATGGGGAAAACACCAATGCTTCTCTGGAGAAATGCAGAAGACAGAAGGCAGAAGCTGTGATTTCACAAGACTGAAAATCCTAAACCTGCCAGGATATTGGGTCTTGACTCATCGAGTTATCATCTGTAAAGTGCTGAAATGGCGCTAGACAGATTGTGACCTTTGTGCAGGGAGGTTACACTAGTAATGAGAACTCCATGACAGTAAGGGAATATTCTCACCTATTTCCTTCTCTGCTCCTTGTCTTCTTCTGATATACAGGAAAGTTATCAGCCCGGGGACCTGTCATACTAACTGGGGCAATAGTTCACTTGTTATCCATCGGTTACAGTCTTCCTTATCATCTCCCGTCCTCCATGTAATATAATGTTCTGTACCGGCCACATCAGACTTCAACAAAACAGCTGGAGGACAATCCGTTCTCGTTTTAATATAGATTAGTATGAATAGTTATTCAAAGGGCAAAATATGGTTTTCTTTTAAATCAACTGGTGTCAGAAAGTTATATAGATTTGTCATTTACTTCTCCAGGCTTCCAGTACTTATCAGCTGCTGTATGTCCTGCAGGAAGTGATGTATTCTCTCCAGTCTGACACAGTGCTCTCTGCTGCCACCTCTGTCCATGTCAGGAACTGTCCAGAGCAGCAGCAAATCCCCATAGAAAACCTCTCCTGCTCTGGACAGTTCCTGACATGGACAGAGGTGGCAGCAGAGAGCACTGTGATTTCCGGCCTCTGTAGACTCGAGGCCAGAGGACAGGTCAAATGGGCATTTAAATGTGGCTGCAAACTGACACTAATTAAACACCTGAGGAAGAGGCCGGGTCAGCCTGGAAACATGTTGTGCTAATGCCCTGCTGTATATATTTTTATGTTTCCAATAAATCGATTTTATTACTATTGGAGGAGTTGCGCCTGTCTTTCCCTGGACATTGAGGCTCCTGGCGTGGGTGTACCTGGGAGTTTCCTTCCATGTTTTGTAGAGAGTTGTGCCTTGGACTTGCACAACAACATCAGGTGAGGAAGGATAACTACTCACCATGAGATGACTGGAACATATAATAATCAGGGGGTACAGTGTGTAGCAGTATAATAATCAGGGGGTACAGTGTGTAACAGTATCATTAATCAGGGGGACAGTGTGTGGCAGTATAATATTCAGGAGAAACAGTGTGTGGCAGCATTATATCAAGGGGGTACAGTGTGTGGCAGTATTATATCCAAAAGGCACCGTATGTGGCAGTATTATATCCAAAGGGCACAGTGTGTGGCAGTATTATATCCAGAGGGGTACAGTGTGTGGCAGTATCATAATCAGGGGGTACAGTGTGTGGCAGTATAATAATCAGGGGGTACAGTGTGCGGCAGTATAATAATCAGGAGGTACAGTGTGTGGCAGCATTATATCAAGGGGGTACAGTGTGGCAGTATTATATTCAGGGGGTAGAGTGTGTCGCAACATTATATCCAGGGGGTACAGTGTGTGGCAGTATAATAATCAGGGGGTACAGTGTGTAGCAGTATTATATCCAGGGGGTACAGTGTGTGGCAGTATAATAATCAGGGGGTACAGTGTGTGGCAGTATAATAATCAGGGGGTACAGTGTGCGTGAGTATAATAATCAGGGTTTACAGTGTAGGGCAGTATAATATTCATACGGTACAGTGTAGGGCAGTATAATAATCAGACGGTACAGTGTGTGGCAGTATAATAATCAGGGGGTTCAGTGTGCGGCAGTATAATAATCAGAGGGTGCAGTGTGTGGCAGTATAATAATCAGGGGGTACAGTGTATGGCAGTAAAATAATCAGGGGGTACAGTGTATGGCAGTAAAATAATCAGAGGGTACAGTGTGTGGCAGTAAAATAATCAGAGGGTACAGTGTGTGGCAGTATAATACTCAGGGGGTACAGTGTGTGGCAGTATAATAATCAGGGGGTACAGTGTAGGGCAGTATAATAATCAGAGGGTACAGTGTGTGGCAGTATAATAATCAGGGGGTACAGTGTATGGCAGTATAATAATCAGGGTTTACAGTGTAGGGCAGTATAATATTCAGGGGGTACAGTGTATGGCAGTATAATAATCAGGGGGTACAGTGCAGGGCAGTATAATAATCAGGGGGTACAGTGTGTGTCAGTATAATATTCAGGGGGTACAGTGTATGGCAGTATAATATTCAGGGGTACAGTATAATAATCAGACGGTACAGTGTGTGGCAGTATAATAATCAGGGGGTACAGTGTGTGGCAGTATAATATTCAGGGGGTACAGTGTATGGCAGTATAATAATCAGGGGGTACAGTGTGTGGCAGTATAATAATCAGGGGGTACAGTGTGCGGCAGTATAATAATCAGAGGGTGCAGTGTGTGGCAGTATAATATTCAGGGGGTACAGTGTGTGGCAGTATAATAATCAGAGGGTACAGTGTCCCAGAACATGCAGACTACTACTCCTATTATGGCCATTTCTATTGCTGTGTCCATGCCTGTTCTGGTAAGTGTTTGCACTGCAACTGCTGCTGGTTTTCCCCTAGTATTCTCTAGTAATGTGCATTCTCATGTGTATTCTCATGTATTCCTGTGTATTATTACAGTGTACAGTGGTATGCAAGGCTGTTGATCACGTGACCTGTAACCATGGTTCCTCCAATGGCCGACTAGCTCTGGCCAGGAGCAACCATGTGACCTCCCACTTCCTGCTGACAAGTCAGTTCAGCCCCTGCTTTCGAGCAAGGAGGTTGTGTGGTTCTATCCTCTCCCTCAGAAGAGTGACTGATTCTGCTGCTGTATTCAAGTCTTCGGCTGTATCTGCCTGCTCAAGTGACCGGATTCTTCTCTCTCATCTGGGTGTCATTCCGTTATCTCTCATCATCGCTGCAAGGATTCACAGCAAGTATTATTCTCAAGCTAATCCACCCAGCAACGCTATTTCTCTCATACTCCTACTCCCATCATCCGGCACGTATTCTCACAGCCTATGCAGCACCACTCCTGCTTTATTTGTCAAAGCCTGCTATATACCCGGTTGCATCCGGACAGAACTGTTGCTACTAGTTACCTCATCTATAATAAAACCGCTGTTACTGAACCCTGGCATTGGTGTCTACTAACTGGTGCCCTGACTAAGTGCAGCGAAGAATCGCATGCCCATCATCACCCGCAGATTCCTCAGACCGGCCCTACAGCTGTGCTGCCCTCAGGCCTATACCGTGACAAGTATACACCCTGCAGCTGCCCCGGTCATTGCCCGCTCATAACACCAGCACTGCGGAAGTGGCCCCCAGGGGCCAGGGCATCGCATTCTTGGCATCACGAACAGGATACAGACTGTGTTGTGCCAACTGTCAGTGTCCCCAGAACTGTACTGCTACCCCCCAGAGACTTTGCCGATTACTATGGGGGTGATTGAGGTGTTTCGGGCCCTAAACAGTACACAAGATGGCCGCTGTCTTCTTCAATTTCTGGCTGCGCCATACCCCGGAGAGGAGGGGGTTAACAGCCATGCTGCCAAAGCGCGGGAATCGTCCGGCGCCATAGACTTTCCATTGGCTGCTCCTGATTGGCTGCCTGGGCCGGATGACGTCACTGTTGCTGGGCAGATTCTGGAACCTGATCCTCCAGCCTGGCGCTCCTCCCCTTCCTGCTACAAGTTCCGGCCAGAGCGTGGCAAGATGGTGGCCCCCGAGAAACGTTTGCCTGCAGCCGCAGCACCAGGGATGTCGGAGCTGCCGAAGAGCAATCCTGCCTGCCTGCTAGCACCGCTCCCATCCTACAGCGACACCAGCTGGGCCGCTGCCCCGTCGGACGACGGACGTCTTAGCCGGGCCTTCATCCCGGCCTCTGCTGATCAGAATGAGGGGCCCATACCTGAGACCAGCATTTCTCCGGGACCCGGTCACTCCAGCACCGCTGACCTCGCTTCTTGTACCGGAGAGTCCTCATCACCGGACAGCGAACAGATTGTAAGTGGACCGACTCTGTTGTCCTCAGTCCCTGGCCCTAAAGGGGAGAACTCTGCTAAGGCCTTCATATCCCCGGGTCTGTGGCAACCTCCAGGGCGTGATTCGCCGCCCCTGCCGCAATGGATGCTCGGGCCGGGGCCTAAGATTATGCAGCTGATCGAGGACATTCAGCAGGCACTCGCTGCCCTGTCGCCTGCCACTACAGCTGCCACCGCTATGCCTAGCGCTACTCCTGCAGCTTCCACTACAGCGGGCCCGTCTACTACCGCAGTCCCCTCTACTGCCCCCACTGCTGTGGCTAAGGCTGCCTCTTCTACCACGACCGTCACCTATCATGTGGCCCCCATTATCTCTCCTATCACCACGGTGACGCCCAGCATTGTAGTCACTACGGCATCCAGTGATGCTTCTGCTCCAGGCCCTTCACGCTATCGCTATCCGTGGAAGAAGAAAAAGAAGAAGCCTACTCAGGGTCCTCCAGGACATTTCTGCTAAGTATCCTTACAGAGACCAGAGTCCTTAAACTGTTTCTGTTGTCTAACTGACTGTTTAATTGTTTCAGGTTCCTGCTATGCAACGTTCAAGGTTCGTGCCTGGTCCTCCTGACCAAGTTCCCTGTACTAACCAGCCATGAGCTGATGGACACTTACCATAACAAAAAGTTCTCTAGTGCCTGTCCCAGAGCCTTTTACATGGACGATGTTCTTATTGCCTAAAAGAGACTCTACCTAACAGAGACACTTAACCCATTCCTTCCTAATGCACTTTCCTTTGATTGTGTGTTCCACACAGGGTATTATTGCACTTATTTCATTATTGCACTTATTGTACTATTGTATTCCAGTGTTATCAAAGTCTTTGTATTTCCTCCTCTGAGTAAGCACAAGGTTACATAGATTGCCTCAGAGTAGAGCGCCTCTTTTGTAAAACAGTATATTTTCCAGTGTCTAAGTCAGATAGCTCCTCCTCTGAGTAAGAGAAGTCAGGTTACATATACCTCAGAGAAAGTCCAGTTTATGTAGGAGTGTATTTTCTCATCCAGTCTCAGTATTGTGTATTATTATCGTATCTATAGCTGGAAAGATTTAGTTGAGCCAGTTCGTATGCAGATTTTTCTCAGATTTTCATTCAGATTTTTCTCAGATTTTCATTCAGATTCATGTGAGCCAGTTCTCCTCAAGACCTCGCAGTATTTGTTGTCCCTTGTGTTTCCCTTCCTTTTATTTTCCAGTATTTGTTCACCTCTGTCTTGTCCCAACACAGTAGTAATCACACATAGTCTTACCTAATATTCACACTGGTCCATACATATTGCACCTTGGATACCCTTTCGTGTGTTTGGCCTATTGAGTAATTGTGTTGTATGATTGACCCGTATGCATGGGCGCCCAGATGTATGCTTGCTTTTATTATTTTGTTCTATTCTCTTTCAGGTATCCAAGACATTTCACAAACACGCCAAGATAGTACACAGGTCTTCACGTTCTCCTCCAGTAGGGTAACACATTTAACAGAAAACCTACTGTCTAACTGGCTGGAATATGGAGGGTCACCCGCCAGCAGTTAAGTTGTCCTGGCTTACACGTCAGATGGTTCACGCACTAGCTACCTGGTCGCCAGAGTACGTTAGGCACCCCTAGGTGAAGTCCTGCCACTAGGGTTTCTCATCCTCTCTCTCTTCTCACCTGTGCCTTGGGCGTGGGAAACACACACCTCATCACACACACTCTCATCATTCATTCCTGTTGTTTGATTGTCCAGTCTATTCATGTTTGCTGCCTTCTAGATTCGCCGAGGTCGGCTCAAATTTGCTAGGGAGGTATGCAGTGTCCCAGAACATGCAGACTACTACTCCTATTATGCCCATTTCTCTTGCTGTGTCAATGCCTGTTCTGGTAAGTGTTTGCACTGCAACTGCTGCTGGTTTTCCCCTAGTATTCTCTAGTAATGTGCATTCTCATGTGTATTCTCATGTATTCCTGTGTATTATTGCATTGTACAGTGGTATGCAAGGCTGTTGATCACGTGACCTGTAACCATGGTTCCTCCAATGGCCGACTAGCTCTGGCCAGGAGCAACCATGTGACCTCCCACTTCCTGCTGACAAGTCAGTTCAGCCCCTGCTTTCAAGCAAGGAGGTTGTGTTGTTCTGTCCTCTCCCTCAGAAGAGTGACTGAGTCTGCTGCAGTATTCAAGTCTTCGGCTGTATCTGCCTGCTCGAATGACCGGATTCTTCTCTCTCATCTGGGTGTCATTCCGTTATCTCTCCTCATCGCTGCAAGGACTCACAGCAAGTATTATTCTCAAGCTAATCCACCCAGCAACGCTATTTCTCTCATACTCCTACTCCCATCATCCGGCACGTATTCTCACAGCCTATGCAGCACCACTCCTGCTTTATTTGTCAAAGCCTGCTATATACCCGGTTGCATCCGGACAGAACTGTTGCTACTAGTTACCTCATCTATAATAAAACCGCTGTTACTGAACCCTGGCATTGGTGTCCACTAACTGGTGCCCTGACTAAGTGCAGCGAAGAATCGCATGCCCATCATCACCCGCAGATTCCACAGACCGGCCCTACAGCTGTGCTGCCCTCAGGCCTATACCGTGACAAGTATAACCCCTGCAGCTGCCCCGGTCATTGCCCGCTCATAACACCAGCACTGCGGAAGTGGCCCCCAGGGGCCAGGGCATCGCAAGAGGGTACAGTGTGTGGCAATATAATACTCAGGGGGTACAGTGTAGGGCAGTATAATAATCAGGGGGTACAGTGTAGGGCAGTATAATAATTAGGGGGTACAGTGTGCGGCAGTATAATAATCAGGGGGTACAGTGTATGGCAGTATAATAATCTGGGGGTACAGTGTGTGGCAGTATAATAATCTGGGGGTACAGTGTGTGGCAGTATAATACTCAGGGGGTACAGTGTAGGGCAGTATAATAATCAGGGGGTACAGTGTAGGGCAGTATAGTAATTAGGGGGTACAGTGTGCAGCAGTATAATAATCAGGGGGTACAGTGTGTGGCAATATAATACTCAGGGGGTACAGTGTAGGGCAGTATAATAATCAGGGGGTACAGTGTAGGGCAGTATAATAATTAGGGGGTACAGTGTGCGGCAGTATAATAATCAGGGGGTACAGTGTATGGCAGTATAATAATCTGGGGGTACAGTGTGTGGCAGTATAATAATCTGGGGGTACAGTGTGTGGCAGTATAATACTCAGGGGGTACAGTGTAGGGCAGTATAATAATCAGGGGGTACAGTGTAGGACAGTATAATAATCAGGGGGTACAGTGTAGGGCAGTATAATACTCAGGGGGTACAGTGTAGGGCAGTATAATAATCAGGGGGTACAGTGTATGGCAGTATAATAATCAGGGGGTACAGTGTGCGGCAGTATAATACTCAGGGGGTACAGTGTAGGGCAGTATAATAATCAGGGGGTACAGTGTATGGCAGTATAATAATCAGGGGGTACAGTGTGCGGCAGTATAATACTCAGGGGGTACAGTGTAGGGCAGTATAATAATCAGGGGGTACAGTGTAGGACAGTATAATAATCAGGGGGTACAGTGTAGGGCAGTATAATAATCAGGGAGTACAGTATGTGGCAGTATTATATTCAGAGGTCACAGTATGCGGTAATATACTGGGAGCTGTAGTTTCACAAATTATAACCTCTGTAGTGCTTTACCCCGGTTTTTTATTGTTAGAGAAGAAATCCTTACTACTGTACATCACACCCCAGATGTCCTATTACTGTATCTGTCCGTTCACAGACGTCGGTGATCATTGTTGGTGAGAGTCTATAAATATTCCGGCTCTAATAAATAGAACAGTAGGATTGGAGTAGGTTGTAATGTAGTTAGTTTTATGACTGTGCAAAGTCTGATGTATGTGTCATCTCCTGGGGCCCCAGCACAGCCACTAATGCTGCTCATCCATTGGGTTATAATTCCTCCCTATCACCTTTCTATGGAAGACACATATACTATACAATGGCAGAGCGCTCCAGCCAGCAAACACGAATGTCCTGGTACTTTACTATATGCACAGTGACCAACCTCTCTACTACCGCTAATAGGAGCCCAACAAGGACACCTCTAGGGTATAGCGGTGTATGCTCAGTGAGGGCTATCAGCTCCCCAGCCTGTGTCTCTCTCTGCAGCACAGCACCCTCTAGTGGCAGCAGAACATTATAGCACAGAGAGGGGAGTGGGTGTAACAGTGACCCTATAGTTTTCTATAGACCCTTATTGATCTGGATATCTGTGGTGTCTGAAATCACAGACTTCACCAATACAATCTAATATAATCGAAATATCCTGACACTTATTTCCCCTACATTTTCCATGCAAACCTATGAGTTATAATAGGATTATTGTTCTAATCACTAGAGGGCATCTCTATAACTACTATAACTATGTGGCCCAACAGTAGTATTGCCTTTAACCACTAGAGGGCATCTCATACTAACATAACTGGACAGCACTGTAGTAGTATTGTCTCTAACCACTAGAGGGCATCTCGTACTAACATAACTGGACGGCACTGCAGTAGTATTGTCTCTAATAGTATAGATAAAATCAAGGTAGAAAAATACTTGATGACTGAAGAAGGCTCCATCCATGGTTCTCAAAATGCTTCAGTAAATCTCAGCACCATCTTATAAATAATTTACATAATAGTAGTATAGTAGTAGTATATACACCCCCGCTTTGTGCTCCCCAGTAGTATATAGACCCCCTGTGTTCTCCCCCTCCCGTATAGCCCCCCCTGCTCTCCCCCAGTAGTAAATAGACCCTCGCTTTGTGCTCCCCAGTTGTATATAGCCCCCCGCTCTGTGCTCCCCCAGTAGTATATAGACCCCCACTTTGTGCTCCCCAGTAGTATATAGCCCCCCTGTGCGCTCTTCCAGTAGTATATAGTCCCTCTGTGCTCCCCCAGTAGTATATAGCCTCCCTGTGCGCTCTGTCTCCCAGTTACTGTATATAGCCACCTGTGCTCCCTCTCCCATATAGCATATAATATAAAAAATAAAACACAGGCGTCTCCTCTTCTCTTCTCTCTCTTGTGGCCGCACTGCAGCGGTCACAAGAGGCCGCTCCTGGTGCCGGCGCTCCAGTGATGTCACTCGAGCGCCGAAACCAGAGACAGAACAGATCGGCCTCTTGCGACCGCTGCTGCCAGAAGAGTGACTGACGGGGAGGGAGAAGTTTATTTAAGCTTAATTTCTATTGAATTGGGATGCGGGCGCATTCATGTCCACCCGCATCCCAAATCACCATAGCACACAATGAGAAGTGCAGCAGGAGCTGCACTTTACATTGTGTGCACTGTCAGGGTTGTGCGGTTGCCATTGAATGAATAGCGGCTGCACAAAACTGTCATGTCAGTTTTTGCTGCAGCCCATAGGAATCCCGTCTGGAGCGTATACTATGTGTATACACTCCGGTTGTTTCCCAGCGCTCTTCTTTGCAATGTTTTTATAAATGGCAGGAAGAAAGGATATGAAAAATAGCTCTCACACCTCTTGGAGAGGAGAGTCACTACCCCTTTGACCAACGTGGATAGACCTCTCACTAGCCAGCCAACACCCTGCTCTGCACTGATGAGGGGCAAAACCAGCTGTCTGCAGATGGAAAATCTGGTCTGTAAGTCTCCACATGTCTTTATGACGGTCTCTCCTTAAGGCGGCACTATCAGCAAGTTCTTCCCAGAGAACCTGCTGATATGCCGCAGAAGCTGTGTCCCTCAGAAGTATATGGCAGTTAGTTTCTCCCCTCTCCTCCCCAGCATTGTTTCTAAAATCGCTAAAGGCTCTTATGCAAATTACTTGCTTAAGAGCATTTAGGGCGTTGCTCAAGGGCCGGAGAGCATTGCCGCGCCCCGCCCAGCCTGCCCCCCCTCCTGTCCTGCCCACCATGCATATTCATAACTGCATAGAGGGCTCGATACACGGCGGCTGCGCAGGGAAACAGTCCTGTCAGGGATTGCCTGCTTCCCGCACATGCATGAATCCGGGTCGCCGCCGATCCTCCCGGAGGTCCCTCAAGACGTAAGTATAAAGTCTATCTTATATATACATTCCGATGGACGTCCGGGAGGATCGTCAGTGGCCCGGTGATTCAGTCCGATGGGACTGCTTCCCTGTGCAACCGTTATGTATAGAGCCCACTATGCATGTATGAATATGCATGGTGGGCAGGACGGGAGGGGGCAGGCTGGGTGGGGCGCGGCAATGCTCTCCGGCCCGAGCAACTCCCTAAATGCTCTTAATCAAGTAATTTGCATAAGAGCCTTTAGCGATTTTAGAAACAATGCTGGGGAGGAGAGGGGTGAAACTAACTGCCATATACTACTGAGGGACACAGCTACCGCGGCATATCAGCAGGTCCTCTGGGAAGAACATGCTGATAGTGCCGCTTTAAGGAGAGTCACTATCCCTTTGACCCACTTTTATAAATGGCAAAATTGACAAATCATAAAAATCTTCAGCTCTTGCACAAGTTTTATAGAGGAGAGCAGCGGTAACCACAAGGATAATTTAAAGCGTAACTGTCATGTTTTTTTTTATTGCAGAAATCAGTAGTATAAGCGATTTTAAGAAACTCTGTAATAGGTTTTATCAGCCAAAAAAGCCTCCTTCTGTCCTCAAGAAGCAATCTCCCAGCCTCCCCCCCTGACTTCTTATCTGTGAATTATCAGGCAAACACGTCTTCATTACAGAGAAGCCAGTGAAGACGGGTTCTGCTCTCTCCATTGTAAGCCTATGGAGGGGGGAGGGGCCGAGGGAGATGAGGGAGCAGGAAGAGGTGACATGAAGGTCAGCTGTTTGTAGACTCTCTGGGCACCTAAGATGCTGGATTCTGGGGTCAGAAAGGTCAGTGCTTATTTGTGAACTTACTGAGAGAAGATTGCAGGGTGTTGTGCTGTGCAGGACTGCTCCGTGCTCAGTCACTCCTAACAGCCCCTCCCCTCTCCATAGCCACATAATGGAGACAGAAATCCTGCTTCATCTGATGTGAGGGGGGAGGCTGGGAGATTGCTTTTTCACTACAGAAGGAAACTCTTTTAGTACATAAAACCTATTACAGAGTTTCTTAAAATCGCTTGTACTGTTGATATTTATTGTTTTCAGAAAAATGAAACAAAAAATATCATTGAAACATTTAGCTCTGTGATAGGAGTCCATAATACCTTGCTGATGCTATAGACGGCTCCATATAGTCTTATGGGCCCTGAAGCCAGGTTTGGACCAGACCCCAGCATACAGCCGGCTAGCCATAATGTTTGCATCTTGTATTACTACTCATCACCCCGACCAGTTGGCTCATGCGGCGTCCAGGATGAAGGAAACACCTGCAGAAGTTACCTGGTTCCTATGCAGAGTGGAATAGATGAGAACACTGCTAAAATGATATAGACCTACAGTGGTGATGGTCTCCCTACAGACGCAGTGCCACGCCCCTTGTAACAGCCTAAAAAGACAGTTCTGCTTTGCTAGTATGCATGATGCTGTACTGTACTCCAGCACCACACTGGCTTTTAAGGCTGCCCCGCAGATAGAAACATAGAAGATTGTCGGCAGAAAAAGACCACTGGGTCCATCTAGTCTGCCCTTTTAGTATTTCCATTCTTATTATCTTAGGATAGATATATGTTTATCCCAGGCATGTTTAAATTGTGTTATTGTAGATTTACCAACCACCTCTGCTGGAAGTTTGTTCCAAGTATCTACTACTCTTTCAGTAAAATAATATTTTCTCACATTGCTTCTGATCTTTCCCCCAGATAACCTCTCACTGTGCCCTCTTGTTCTTGAGCTCAGTTTTTTTTTTTTTACTTAAATCACTTCCCTCCTGAATAGGGATGCACGATGCACCGAAATATCGATACTACTATCGATATTCCGGAGCAAAAAAACGTTTTGATACGAGGATTTTTTGGTATCGATACTTTATGTTAATTTGCATAATAGCGCAGTTTAACATAAAGTATAATACAGAGAACATGGTCAGCGGCTATGTGAGCGCCGGCCATGTTCTCTGAAGCTGAAGTGTATTACATGACTACAACCCCCATCAACCCCCTGATGTCTGGTCTGTGTTACATGACTACAACCCCCATCACCCCCCTGATGTCTGGTGTGTGTTACATGACTACAACACCCATCGACCCCCTGATGTCTGGTGTGTGTTACATGACTACAATCCCCATCATCCCCTTAAAGCTGAAGTGTATTACATGACTACAACCCCCATCACCCCCCTGATGTCTGGTGTGTGTTACATGACTACAACACCCATCACCCTCCTGATGTCTGGTGTGTGTTACATGACTACAACCCCCATCACCCCCCTGATGTCTGGTGTGTGTTACAAGACTACAACCCCCATCACCCCCCTGATGTCTGGTGTGTGTTACATGACTACAATCCCCATTATCCCCTTAAAGCTAAAGTGTTTTACATGACTACAACCCCCATCACCCCCCTGATGTCTGGTGTGTGTGTGTTACATGACTCCATTCCCAATCATCTCCTGATAGCTAAAGTGTGTGTGTGTGTGTGTGTGTGTGTTACATGACTACAACCCCCATCACCCCCCTGATGTCTGGTGTGTGTGTGTGTGTGTTACATGACTCCATTCCCAATCATCTCCTGATAGCTAAAGTGTGTGTGTGTGTGTTACATGACTACAACCCATATCATCCCTCTGATAGCTGGTGTGTTACATGACTACAACCCCCACCATCCCCCAGATAGCTGAAGTGTTACATGACTACAACCCATATCATCCCACTGATAGATGAAGTGTGTTACATGACTACAACCCATTGTCCCCAAATAGTTGGAGTGTTATTGTCCTTACTATAAAATTATCACCTTCCTGATCACAAACGGTAAACAGTGCAAACGCAAAAAAAAAAACACCAAGTTCAGTAGCACATAAAAACATGGTACTAAATAAAACTACAGATCATGGCACAAAAAAAAGACTCCTCACACCACAGCCAGACAGGCTAAAAGATAACAGTGTTAGGAGTGAGAATAGGGCAATTTTTTAAAGCACATTTATTTTAAATAATGGAAACTTTTTTAAAAAGTAATAAAATTAAAGGATTGTGAATTGGTTTGTAGGGACCTGACGGGGGGGGGGGGGCATTTCTATTTTTTTATATAATTTATTCAGTATCGAATTGGTATCGAGCATTGATAAAAAAAAAGTTGGTATTGGTATCTAACTCAATATTCTGATATTGTGACATCACTACTCCTGAACCTTATTTAGTCCTGTAACATACTTAAAGGTTCCCATCATGTCCCCCCTTTCTCTTCTTTCCTCCAGACTATACAGATTCAAATCCTTAAGACTTTCCTGATATGGTTTATGCCTCACACCCTCCACCATTTTTGTAGCCCGTCTTTGGACCCTTTCTATTTTATCAATGTCCTTTTTTAGGTGAGGTCTCCAGAACTGGACACAGTATTCCAGATGTGGCCTCACCAGAGCTCTATACAGCGGGATCACAATCTCCCTCTTCCTACTGGTTATGCCTCTAGCTATACAGCCCAGCATACGATTTGCTTTCCCCACCGACTGGTTGCACTGGTGACTCATTTTAAGGCTGTCAGAAATCACTACCCCTAAATCCTTCTCTTTTGAAGTCTTTGCCAACACAAATAGCCACAGAGAATAGAGAAGTAGTCACCACTATTGTAACCTGTTCTGTGCTTAACGCCATATTTTAGTGTAAGGCCAGGTCCACACCACATATTTTTTTAAATACTTATGGCCGTTGTTGCAGATTTATTGAAAAAATACATTGCATTGTTTTCTTTGAAATCCCAGCTGCAGTGTATACAATCTGGCTGGGATTCCATGCGGCCACACAGAAAACTGACATGTCAGTTTTGTGCAGCTGCTATTCATTGAAAGAGTAAAGTCCGGCTCCGGCGCACTTTACTTTGGCAGCTATGGCATGTTGGAATGCGGGCGCACCTATATGTACACCTCAATGTGCCCAGTTTTAAAGAAATGAAGTTTATCCACTTCACAGACAGCGACCGTTCTTTGACACGGCCATGTCAGAGAATGGCCGCTGTCATACATTGTGTGAACTTAGCCTAATAGTTAATCGGGTTCTTTCCCAGCAGGTTTTCTTTTTATAAATCGCAAAACCAACAAATCATAAAAATCTTTGGTTCTTGCACAAGTTTTTATAGGAACATTTCTCGCTGTGACCTATTTTCTCCTCCATCCTTCCCTGTTGTGGTTTGTTTTGCATCTTCTAGTAGATGGGAAGGAATACATGTCAGATGGAGGAGAGCAGCGGGAACCAGGGCCGTTTCTACGTCATTTTGATTACAGGGTGAATCTTGATAAAAGGGATTGTTGCAACAAAGAAACTGTGTGTGTATTATGGCATAAAGCAGTGCTACCCAACCTTTTTCAACTTGAGGCAAAAAAAGTCATTTAATCACTCACATGTGACCTTTTCTTTTACCCGAGGCATCACTTTCCTCTCCATCCGACCCCAACCACCAGGAAGATTTTTTGCAGCTACAATTTATCTCTTCTGAACCTGCCAGACAAACATCTTAGGCTCCGCGCTTCCTTCCACTTTTTTTGTGTCATGTGCAGTAAAGCAGGATGTAGGATCCCCTGTAGTGCCGATATAGTAATAATGTCCCCTGCTCTGCCCCCCATATAGTAATAATGTCCCCTGCTGTGCCTCCATGTAGTAATAATGTCCCCTGCTGTGCCCCATATAGTAATAATGTCCCCTGCTGTGCCTCCATGTAGTAATAATGTCCCCTGCTGTGCCCCATATAGTAATAATGTCCCCTGCTGTGCCTCCATGTAGTAATAATGTCCCCTGCTGTGCCCCATATAGTAATAATGTCCCCTACTGTACCCCCTTATAGTAATAATGTCCCCTGCTCTGCTGTGCTCTCCATATAGTAATAATGCCCCATGCTGAATCCCAATATAGCAATAATGACCCCTGCCCTGCTCTTTGCAGTGCCCGCATATACTAATAATGCCCCCTGCTTTGTCTCCATATAGTAATAATGCCCCCTGTGCTGTGTCCCCATAGTAATAATCCCCCCTGTGCTGTCCCCATAGTAATAATCCCCCCTTTGCTCTGTCACATAGTTTCCTGGGGTCACATCCTTCAAATCTAGGATTCACATTCTATTTTGCAATAAAGTTTCATTCAAAATGAACAAATTAAATTTATACAATGTACAAATATACACTTATACAAATAAAATGAAATTACACAGCGTGGCAATATGTGTGAGTGTACCATCAATTCTCTGGTGGTAAAGATGATGAACAAATATAACATAATCTATATATTATATAAATCAAAAGTAATCAGAGTAATAGTGTAAATGTAAAAAATTACTTTTTTATTGTAGTTTTTGGTCATATTCAATAATTAAAATAATAATAATACTGATAAAAACTATAGTATATCCAAAAATAAATAAATAAACAGGCCCTCACACAACTTCATAGAGAGAAAAGTGAAAAAGATAAAAGGGTGAGAAAATGGTGATTTTATTATATTTAGTTTTTTTATTTCAACCTTTTTATAAAATATGAAAATATAAAAAAAACCTATACAAATTGTGCACTATACAAATAACATGTACATTTTACTGCACAGTGAATAGCATGAAGGCAAATTGCTATACACTGCAATACATTAGAATTGCAGTGTACCATGAAAGCAATCAAGCGATTAGTTGTACAAGTCTCCACCACGACTAAAATTAATGAAAATATTATATAAACACAATAAATAAAAAGTCACAACACTCCTGTACTGTTCCTATTTCTCATATGAAACGGAAAAAAAAAAACATAAAATGACAGCGTTTATGAATGTCCCAAATAAGATATAATGTTATGTATAATATAATTAGCTATAAATAAAAACACAGATTACAAAGTGATAAAAAAAAATGCATCCACCCCACAATGGCATTATTAAATCTTAAGTTTCACCCTACAAAAATAAAAAAAAAAAACATTTATGGACTGAAAAATAAAAAAAAAAAGGTTATGGAGGTCAGAAAAGGGCAACTCAAAGCAAGTTTTTCTTTAGTTATTAAAATATAAAAACAATGTAAATCCACTATTCTTGTAAACAGACTGGTTCCATAATGTGGTTTAAATTACCTAATCACATTTTATTTATTTATTTTTTCAATTTCACTTCTATTTTATTTTTATTTTTTTATTCACAGCATATTTTATGAAAAAACTTCTTGAATTCACAGTATAGTTTATGGTAAGGGAAAGTCATTTGAAAATACAATTATGATTCTTAAGAGACAAGGAGACAAAAATTGAAAAATAAATATTTTCCCGATCCTTCAGAGGTTAATCGATTTTTTAACATATTGCTACTTTGGTTTTTTAGATTATCATTTCACACGATTTATCTAATTTTAAGCTAAGGTGGATGAGTATGAGCCTCTTTTGACATATCTGGTAAAGTAGACGGTAAGACATATAGCAATAAAGACTATGATTGCGGCCACGCACACCACCACTACTACAACAGTCACGTTTATGTTAGTAGGAGACGAGTTACTTGTAGTAACTTGGGGAACGGTGATTGTGCTGTTCGTTAGCGGGGTCTTAGTCGAGTCACTTTGGCCAGCTGTGGTGTCTGTTCGTGTCACAGAGCTGTCAGTCGTCGTGGGGGTTTGTCCATCTGGTGGCTGGGTGAGGTTAGATGGTGGAATTGTTTGGGAAAAAATTGAAAGTGTTGATGTTGGGCTTCCAGTTGGTGGCACGGTTGTTCCAGTGAATGGTGGCTTATTGTCAGTGGTAGGGGATATGCTTACAGATGGCACTTTACCACTACCAGGGGACAATGTATTATCTGTGGGGAGCATAGTACTATATGTTGGGGTGACATTTGACGTGCCTGTGCCAGGGTTTGGTTGGTTAGTATTAGGAGTTGGTGATGATGGGCTTCCAGTTGGTGGCATGGTTGTTTCCGTGAATGGTGGTTTATTGTCAGTGGTAGAGGATATGCTTACAGATGGCACTTTACCACTACCAGGGGACAATGTATTATCTGTGGGGAGCATAGTACTATATGTTGGGGTGACATTTGACGTGCCTGTGCCAGGGTTTGGTTGGTTAGTATTAGGAGTTGGTGATGATGGGCTTCCAGTTGGTGGCATGGTTGTTCCAGTGAATGGTGGCTTATCCTCAGTGGTAGAGATTTTGCTTACAGATGACGGAGAGCTGCTTGGCACTGTGTAACTAGTCAGAAGTGTAGTACTGTCAGTAGTCGTGGACGTTTCTGGAGTAGTGCTGTTGAAGACCACAGTCTGTGCTATGTTAGAAACATCCGACTCTTGATTGTCCTGACCAATGGCGCTCATAGCAAAAAAAAGAACCATCCCATGTTGGGCAGCTATACTGCTTGGCTGAAAAGTGAATTGTTCCCGGGATCCAAACAGTTGTGGCGTCAGGCTAGAGATATCTATTGGAGCTGAATGGGTGAAGTTGTCCCTGAGATATCTCGGGTTCGTGCTCATCCGCAAGTCGTATCTTGCAGCTGGAAAGGAAACATGTGGACGTGGGTTATATAAGGACTGAGAACCTGCGGATAGAATAGCTGCAATAAAACCTTAACGCTATCAGGCACTAACTGCAATGTGTCATCTGATTTCTTAACAATACGACCTTTATAACCTAGAAGTGTAAAAAAGTATGGAGGTGTCTTCAGGACAGAACATTCAGCACAAGTCAAACTCTTTTTTAGGAGAAAGGTTGGCCATGTGGTGTGTTCTCCCCGGCGCATGGATCCTAATGTATCCAACCGAGTGCAGGATATAGGGACATCACAAGAATAGGAGAATCATCCTACTGGAACCTAAGATAGTACATACTCGTGAAGAGTGAATATACCTACAGTTATTACTCATGACTGTGATAGCTACATGAGAGGGTCGAGCAAATTCAGAATTATAGCCCATCTATAACAGTGTTTAGTAGTAGACCTCCATAGGTTTCCATTCAGCTGATGGAGGCCAGAAGAGGGTCCCTTTGGCCACTATCAGTCTGGTATATATCAGAACAGCACAGTCTGAGGTTTTAAGGATTTGGAGTAAGTATTTATTCTCCACTATGGCCAGGGAGTGTCTAGTCACTGGTCTGTAGCTATTATGGGGTCAATATTTACTTTGGGGTTTCATAAGGGGCTGTTTTTAGGCTTGAGTTTGGTTTGATATCTGCAATCATTCTGAGGTCTATTTTGAGATCTGATCTTGGTTCTGTGTCTATTCTGAGGTCTCTTCAGGGACAAGTCAAAACTTCATGTGTAATTGCAGCCCAAGGTTATTCTCCCAAGAGCCCCTTTGATGGTGTTTTTTTTTGTTGTTGTTGTTTTTTGGTGCAATTTTTTAAGCCAAAACTAGGAGTGAATTAAAAACAGAGAGAAGTAGAATCTCTCGTATCTAATTCCACTTCATTTTACTATCAGAAAATGAACTTTTGTCTAAATCAAGTTTTTATGTTACGTTATGAACTTTGGTGATCTTTTTTTTATTCTAATTTTCTATTTTACTAGAGATGAGCGAACCGGGTTCAGGTTCGAATGTATCCTATACAAAAAAAATTGGACGTAGAGATGCTCATTGTGTGTATGTCTATGGGGCCTGCCATAAAGCATGTCAATAAATGCTGTTAAAAAAAGAAAAAAAGCTTAGGCAAGATGGCAGTCCCCATAATAATGTACTAAATGTGAAATGAAATTATAATTGGAAAAAATAAAATGATGAGAAATGATACCATGTTCCAGTATCTAATCAGTAAAAGCAATTCTAGCTGACACATTCCCTTGAAGATCTCCTACTAACATTGGCATCAAAGACTACAAAAATATTACGAGTGAGCGCACCTATTTGGCATCGGCTTTTACTACTTGGAACTGAGATAAAAGTGGAATGGGATTGGCAGGCAGAACATTGCACAGTGTGTCACGTTCTCTACCATTTATAGGAGAGGATCAGCTACAGAAGCTCATAGTCATCAATAAACAGGGGTAAGGCAGTAGCCTTGTTGGTTTGTGTTTCGCTTTACTTAGCGATGATGACTAAACGGTAGGGAATTGTATTGGTAATAATGTAAGTTATTTCAAAGTTTTATAGTTTTACAGTCCTTGCCATCCAATTAACTTCCATAGTCCCCAAGCAGAGAACATACCTCGGCCTTGGTCCAAGTCACCACCACTTGCTGTCCAAGACAAGATGATCGAGTTTCCTTGAACATTTGCTTCTAAATCAGTTATTTTACTAGGTTTGTGGGTGATGGTAGGTGGGGAGGCTGGCACCTTATTGACCATGAAAGTCCCTCCCGAAGCTGTCCTACTAATGTGCCCGACAGTAATACGGAGATCTGCAGCATTAACCGATGATCGTGGAGGATTCAGAGATGTTCTGCCTGTGAAACAGGACAATGAATTATTTTGGTTATAGATATATTGGCACAAAATTCTTAAAAAGTTCTATTCTCTATTTTTGATAAAAACTTTTTAAGCACTGGGTGTGGCGGATATGTGGTTACCATTGCTGCCTTGTGTCCTGGGTTACCCTGGTATTATGGGTAAATGAGCAAAACAATTGGCAACAAATTACATTAAGTCTAAATTTTGCATAAAAAAAAATTGATTTGTTAGGATCCAAAATGTTGTGATTCAGTTCAGATTTGTTTAGTCTCTGCTGCTGTACATTGTGCACAGCAGCTTCTACTAATGGCCCTATTCCACGGAACGATTATCGTTCGTTTTCGGACGATATCGACCGCTACGGACGATAATCGTTCCGTGGAATAGAGTGCAACGATCAGCCGACATCGTTCATGTCGGCTGATCGTTGCAGTCGCTTGTTTTTCAACATGTTGAAAAACAAGCGACTGATATAGCAGCGATCTGCTGCCGTCGCTCCGTTGAATAGGAGCGTCGGCAGCAGATGCTGCTATATCCTATGGGCTGCCCGGACGATCAGCGATCCTCCGAGCAGCCCCCCCGCAGCTCCCCGCCGCCCCTCCCGCACTCACCCGCTCGCTGCAGCCGCGTTGAATAGCGGCGGCAGCGAGCGGCGAACGAGGAGCAAACGAGCGCTAATAGCGCTCGTTTGCTCCTCTAAAACGACCCGTGGAATAGGGCCATAAGTCATGGGCCTTTTCCACTGGAAGCTGAAATACATTGGGTTTCTTCTTCAAAATATCTCCCATGGGATACATTAAAAGGAGAATGATACAGCAGCAGAGTTATAGTACAGGGCTTCACCTGCTCTCATGCAGCCACCAGGTTCCCTCATACACAGCCCACGTAGCATCATGTAGCATCAATGTGCCATCATAATGCTTCCATGTACCATTATACTGCCTCCATGTGCCATTATACTGCCTTCACGTACCATCATACTGCCTCCACGTACCATCATACTGCTTCCATGTACCATCATACTGCCTCCATATACCATCATACTGCTTTCACGTGCCATCATACTGTCTCCATGTACCATTATACTGCCGTCATGTACCATCATACAGCCTCCATGTGCCATCATACTGCTTCCATGTACCATCAACTCCCTCCATGTACCATCATACTGCCTCCATATACCATCATACTGCCTCCATGTGCCATCATACTGCCTCCATGTGCCATCATACTGCTTCCATGTACCATCAACTCCCTCCATGTACCATCATACTGCTTCCATGTACCATCATACTGCCTCCATATACCATCATACTGCCTCCATATAACATCATACTGCCTCCATGTAACATCATACTGCCTCCATGTAACATCATACTGCCTCCATGTACCATCATACTGCCTCCATGTACCATCATACTGCCTCCACATGCCATCATACTACTTCCATGTACCATCATACTGCCTCCATGTACCATCATACTGCCTCCATGTACCATCATACTGCCTCCATATACCATCATACTGCCTCCATGTGCCATCATACTGCTTCCATGTACCATCATACTGCTTCCATGTACCATCATACTGCCTCCATATACCATCATACTGCCTCCATATACCATCATACTGCCTCCATATACCATCATACTGCTTCCATGTACCATCATACTGCCTCCATGTACCATCATACTGCCTCCACATGCCATCATACTACTTCCATGTACCATCATACTGCTTTCATGTACCATCATACTGCTTTCACGTGCCATCATACTGTGTCCATGTACCATTATACTGCCGTCATGTACCATCATACAGCCTCCATGTGCCATCATACTGCCTCCATGTGCTATCATACTTCCTCCATGTGCCATCATACTGCCTTCACGTACCATCATACTGCTTCCATGTACCATCATACTGCCTCCATATACCATCATACTGCCTCCATATACCATCATACTGCCTCCATGTGCAGCCATACAGCCTCCATGTACCTTCATAGAGCTTCCATGTGCAGCCATACAGCCTCCTGTACACAGCTCTCTTTACTCTGAAGAAAAGTAAGTTACCTATCAAATTGTACATATAAAATGACCTACCATCTTCCACATATCCAGGGATGTAAAGAGCGCTATTTCTTGGCAGCGCTAATCTGTTTTCTTCTTCTTGACTTTCCACTTGCACTTTTAAGTTGTACCTTCCGTTTCCAGAGAAAGAAGTGAAGTATCTTGAGTAGACACCATCATTCCTGAAGATATCAGCACCTGATATAACAAAGGCATGATTTCAAAGATTAAAAAAAAACAAAAACCATTGCTATTTATGAATAATGTTAAAAAAAAACAGAATGCCAAAGGCTTCCTTGAAAAGGTCTACGTTACCTGCTCCATTGTCGAGAAGTTCTACAGTCACAGAGCGGCCACTTTCTGCTTCAACAATTGCCGTCACATGTAAGTTGGTCACAGGAAGGAGATCTTGGCGCACCGACGTGTATATAATCATTGGGTCGGGGTAGTCATTGGTGTCCTTGTTCATATGGGCAGTTATGGTGATTGGAGCCACATTATCAGCCGCGGCCTTGGATGTCACGATCATACCCACTGCCTGATTGGTTTTTAGGCTGTTACAAATGGTGTAAATCCAGGCCCCAGTCTATAGGATAAAGAAATCATTCAAATTAAAAAATAAAGAAAGTTAACATTGTAATTTTTGGTCAAAGATGCTTGCCTTGTTAACCTCTCAATGGCCTTCTTATTCTAAGCTTTAAAAGGGTGATCCCCTTTTCCTCAGAATAGGTGATTAGTGTCTGATCAATTGGGGGGGGGTCTAACCACTGGGATTTCCACTGGTAATAAGAGTGAATGTAATTTGTCATATTGATTGGTACAATTTTGAGGTAATAAAAGACAGCAATCGCTGAGCTCAGGGATACCAGCGACAAAAAAATCAAATGGAGTAATCACTGAAGAGTCTCCACTGATACATTGCCTCTATAAATTTAAATATGCAAAAACAGGGTCCGTGGAGTCACAGTTACGAGTCTCAAAGCACAGGAATAGCCAGATATCCCTCCAGGGGAGGGAAGCCTATTGCCAAGGGGGTGCCTCCCAGTGGGAAGATCACCAAACCACCCTGAAACGTAGCCCCTTAAGTCCCACTCGGTTGTGAGCTTTGGGACCTAAATAGGGAAACACCAGGGTGGCCCCTTTTACGTCAAAGTCTAACTCTGTGCCGAGTATTGCAACATGACAAGGGTTTACCAAGGCAGGCATCCATCCACCGACGATCGTTTTGGGGTAGTTGCCCCTCGTCAGTGTGGAGTAGGATTCTGGCTAACAGGGGCAATGAAAAATAGACCAACAAAACACAGCAATCACTGAGCTCAGGGAGAACAGCGACGAAAAAATCGAATGGAGTACTTACTGAAGAGTCTCCACTGATGCATTGCCCCTACCATTTTGAGGTACATGCAAGTTTTCCTTTGTTCTTTTTTGTTGTTGGTCAGTGTTACAAAAAAACAATTCTAATTTTTTATTTATTTCTTTTTTTCCGGTGTTCACTGAATATCACAACTTCATATTTTTGTTTAACATTGACACAGTGATTGCTTATTAGCATAGCTTTTTAACTTTTTGCAAAAAGAGTCTATGGAGCCTCATGTAAGAGTCTCAAACACGGGACTAGGACTAAAACCAACATATTAAGTGTTCCTTTCAGTTAATATTCAACATAATTTACAAGCTGTTTCAGGGAGTTGCCCCTCATCAGTGTGGAGTAGGCAGCACCTTGTAGACCAGCACAGTAAAACAATTACTGATCTCAGGCAGGCCAGCTAAAGACCAGCACTGTAGGGTGCTAGTAAAAGTGCTCAAGACATTGAAAACTTAGGTGCATTGTCTCCTGGGAATTATTTATTAAAAATATTATTTCTTTTTTAGGTCTTCACTGAATATCCCAACTTGCTATTTTTGTTCATCACTGACACAGTGATTACTTATAAGTAAACCTTTCTAACCTTTTAACAACTAAATTGATAAGGGATCTGATAGCTTTAGGACTAAAACATCTGTATATTTTGATTGCTGGTATAAGACACTGCAATGCTTCTGTGTAAATAGCTGCCAATGTAAAACTCATGGAGTTTCTCATGGAGGGCTTCTTACCATGAATCAGGAGATATAACTCTTATTTTCATGTGTTGTGCCAGTGCTGAGCTATAAGTTTTGGAATTTTGTGCAAATTAGCATATAAAGCTCACAGGGTGTCCCCTGGGATGCAAAAGTCCAGCAATGTTCACAAGGGGTGGGGGGTTACATGCAGGCAAAGGGGAGAGAACACTTATTTTTAGGTTCAACCTAATTGTGATTTTTAATGTGTTTTTATATACAAAACTGTAACAAAATTGCATGCACAAAAATGTTAAGTAAATAAACTGTATATAGATGAGTTATGCATCAATATACAACGCCATCCTTATCATCTCCAGTGTGTATATTACCTCTGCCTTTCCTGGGATTTGAAGTCTAGACGAATTTGAAATTGTATTATTGGCGAATTGAGCCTCGGTGTAAGTATTCCCATTGGGATCTTGTAGATGGATGCTGGGTACGGTAGTTTGCCATGTTACCAGGAAAAAAGTGGACGTGCCAACTGTGGCATCAATAAAAACGGTGCTGTTCACACAACCTCCGGGCACGATGTCTAAACTTCTACTTTCCAGCTGTTACAACATGAGAGTAATAAACCAAAGAACATATTAAAAAGTGTTAAATAGACAACAACTCAAAGTGACTCATTTATATCAACACTTAGGCTATGTTCACATTACGTGAACGGCCGTCCATTCCGTGACCCGGCCGGGTCATGGAATGGCCGGTCTATGCCCGGATCATCTCGGCCGGTACTGTAATACCAGCCGGATGATCTTTCTGGCCGTAGTGGTCTGATGCGGGCGCATCAGCGTGTGCCCGCATCAGAACTTGCCACTGCACACAATGAAGCAAGCGGCCTGAGCCGCTCACTTCATTGTGTGAACTGACAGGGTTTCACTGAATTGCAGCCGCAGAAAACTGACATGTCAGTTATTCGGGGCGCCGCACAATGTGTATACACTCCGGCCGGGATCCCATTGAAGTAGAGGCAGTGTTCACAGGCGCATAAGGTACGTTTGTTGTTGCCGATGCAACAATGGATGTACTTTTACGTAGTGTGAACATAGCCATAATCTGGATTTAAACCATAGATGAGACTTTTAAAACTTTTAAAATTAAAGGAGTTGTCCAGCAATTTCAATGCAGCAGCATAGATCTGGACAGGTAAGTTTTTTTTGTTGTTGTTGTTTTTTTTTTTTTTTTGCAGCACCAATAAGCAATTAAAAAAAAAAAAAAGTTACCGGCAAATTTTACAGGACAGTCAAATGAGAAGACTTATTCAATGCAAGTAACTACAGAAAATGATGACCAGCACGTCTTCATTTTTAATTTTTACTTTTAATTCAAAAAGCCACTTAACATTCAAATTCTACCTCAGATATGTTTAGCACACCAGCATGTTTCTATCACCGCAAGGTCCCCAAGAGCGCAGATGGCATTCAAAACATGTTGGTGTGCAAAGACACTTGGATGAAACTTGGGTGTTTTTAGTGGCTTTTTTTAAAAATAAAATAAAGTTTTAGCTGAAAATACACTGGATATTCTATATTGTACTTATTGGAATCTAAGGAAACAAATCTTTCTTTAGGGTTTCTGCACACTACGGAATCTTGAAGGAAAATCTGTTGCGGATTCCGTGATTCGCACCCGCTCACAGACTCTGACGGCTGCGCGTGTCTTCATAGACTCCATTCTATGCACGAGAAGATTCCGCCGTCCATCCAAAGAATGAACCTTTTACTGTGCACATACACTAAGAGAGTAAAGCAGGCGGTGTACAGAATCACAGAAATTGTATAGAAGCTTTAAAGGGAACCATTCACCCCGTGGCCCCCGGCAGAAACTGACATACAGTGACATAAAGGTCAATATACTTACCACATCGCTTCCGGTCCCGTCCCTGATCCCGTTGTTGACACGGAGAAATCGCCGATTCTTCTTCTCCCGCCCATTATGGTAATGAGCTGAGATGAGTCCAACGTCCATAGGAAACGACAGACGAGTCCAACTTATTCATGAGGTCCTCTTCTCGTCGCCGCCCATCCACGCCTCCTGGAACTTGATTGACGTCTTCAGTCTTCAGTCTTCTGCCGAATTCCCGCGCAGGCGCCGCTGCGATGGTCTCGTCACCTCTTCTGCGCCTGCGCGGTAAACAGGATACGTGTTCGAGCCAATCGGCGCACGCGCAGTAAACAGTGAAGCTGCGGAGCGGCTTCAATTGTGAACTGCACATGCGCCGAAAACGACTGTCACGGCGCCTGCGCGGGACTCGGCGAGAAGAAAGAAGACGAGGAGGAAGAGGACCTGGCGTCAATCAAGTGCCGGAGGCGGGGAGAAGGCTGGATTTCGGACCCGGCGGCGCTCATTACCATAATGGGCGCGAGAAGAAGAATCGTCGATTTCTCCGTGTTAACAACGGGCTTCGGGACGGGACCGGGAGCGATGTGGTAAGTATATTGAACTTTATGTCACTGTATGTCAGTTTCTGCCGGGGGCCACGGGGTGAATGGTTCCCTTTAAACTGGTTGCTCAATTCTCCAAGGAGAGCCGAGCAGAAAGGATGTTGTTAACACTTGGACATATACTGTGTAAAGTTAGTTATTCTTTTTCTGATCACTATCCATTAAAGCAAAAATAGCAAATAACAAGTATCTCGTGTCTCACCAGGATAGACTGTTCACTGACATCACCATTCTGACTGGAGATTGCACTGAAGGCATGGAGTAAGTCATTTCCAATAGATTTATCAGTTATATAATGTTTTTGTCCTCCTGAAAGATAATGGTGGACTCGTTTAGTATTCTATGTTTAGATATTTTAGCCCTCACCAATCAATAAAGGGGTGTTCCTGGTGTTTAAGGAAGAGGAACCCTACATCCTTCATATCATGTGATTGACACTGATACTTTATCCCATTAACAGTGTCACTTATCACTTCCTATGATTTAAAGTAAAGACTCCTTTATCCTACCTTTAACAACTATCCTCTATCCACAGCATAAGGGATGAGTGTCTATTCTCAGGAATGGAGGGACCCACCACTGGGGCCCCATTATCTCAGAATGGTGTGGCATTAGGACATGCCCCCAGGCTGCAGAGAAAAGTGGCAGGGGAGCAGAAGAAGGAGAACCAGAGTTGGTCGCACCAGCCAAGGACCAGGGATACAAATTTAAAAGGTCCCAGCAACATGACTTTTACCCAATTAGGGTACGTGCACACTGCAGAATTTCTGCAGAGACTTTAGGCAGATTCCACCAGGTGGCCTCTTCTTAAAGTTCCGCCTGATCCATTGACTAAATGATATTTGACACCGGATTCCGTTGTCCGCCCAAAGAATTTACTTGTCAATTCTTTGGGCAGACGGCAGAATTTGCCGGCAAATATTATTCAGTCTATGGAACAGGGGGAACTTCAAGCAGAGGAATTCCGTAGTGTGCGCGCACCCTAAAAGTTTTTCCCTCTAAAAAACCCTTCCTAAAACATCTGATTGTAGCACTGGCTTCTCTCAGCTGTTGTCTCCAGAAAAAGCATCAGGTTGAACCTTATTTGTAAATGAGCTCTGGTTTACATTTGGGGATCATTGCATTAGAACACTACTATGTAGTTATTGCACTACAAGACTGGCATCAGTATTACTAGAAAGAGGCAAAATTTTCTTAACTAGAAGACTCCAATGCAACCTTTTGAGAGCATCAATGATCTGCACCTACCGGTCATGTCTGCAATCTGCTGGAGTTCCATTGACGCCTCAGATCCAAGTGATATTGTATGGATAATTGCTCCACTAGCTGAGACTTCCCTAATGCACTTTGCAAAGTTTGTTTCACCATCTGAGGCCAATACTATTTCAGTGCCGACAGCCGAGCCGTCCAACTTTTTATTTACCTACAACAAGAAGGACAAATCCCACCATGTACAACGAGGCTTCTGGACTTAGGTATTACGTTGGCCTTGTTGGTAATGTAACATACCTTTAGTGCCTCGAGAATTCCCTGACAGATATCCCCAACATCCTTTATGGTTGTTGAGGGAATGGCTGAGATTAACTTTGCACGGTCCTCTTCACCTTTTATACGAACAAGATTAGAAAGGGGAAATGCTAAAGTACCAAACTCAACCATCCCGACGTAAGTGCCGATCTCGACAAGCTGAGAGAGGAAAAATTCAGCTGCTTGGTGTAACCGACCAATACGATTGTACTAAAGGGTAAAAAAAAAAAAAAAAAAAAAGATAACACGTGTCACAGAACGGCCAGTGTTTTACAGCGTGTGAATTCGGCCTTTGCTTGCAACAAAGTATTTACATGGTACATGTATATGGTATTGTATGAGGGTTCTGGGTCTGTCACTATATGGGGTTTCTTTTTCTGGCTTGAAGACTTTGTGGCCATGTGTGAGAATTTCATGTGTGAGAATTTCATGCAATCGGGCACCATGGCTGGCAATGAGGGCTCATTGGCTGGCAGTAAACTTTCTGTGGCTAGAGATAGATGGTATCTTTGTATGTGGTACCATAGAGGTTCTGTGGCTGATACTATATTGGGTCTCTGTAGCCGGAACTATATGGACTTTCTGGGGTCACCAGTAGATGATAAATCTGTCTCTTTGGTACAACAGTACTTTGGAGGAGGTTTAATGTTCCCATCATAAATAATAATATCAATAATCCTTATTTTCGACAATGCACGTACATTATCCATACTTCCAGAAATATCACACGCCAATGTTATGACCCTTCTCTTATCCTGCAGTAGTGTGAATGTAGGGCCCGGCAGATCAGCGTCAGATCTTGGAGGTGTAGACATGATGTCTGTAGAGCTCATGATAACGTCCCATGTACTGCGACCATTACAGATTTGGTTCTGTGGACTCGGAGCCTCGACGTTATGATTGCTGTCATTGCAGAAAGACGTTATCTACAATAGGAAACAAAGGGATTATGGGTAACCAATGAGGAACCAAGATGTATACGTTCACCCTGGAGGTAAATGGTGAAGAATAAGTATCTATATATGTTGGTTATTGTGTATTAGAACACATAGATACTAGGACACATGGTTTTAGATGTATGGATTCCAAATTACCTAATATATACCAATACATTGTATATACAGTCTAGATACTTACAGAAGGAAAGGCTGCAGAATACATAATGGATTCCTGCACATTCTGGACCTTCTCAGGCAAAAAGAGACATCCTTGTTCATAGAGACCAGTGTAAGGATCAATGTTGCAGTCTCTAAATGAACAGGAATCTTCTTGACATTCTTCTATCACATCACTGCCCTTAAGACTCACAGAGCACCTGGGTTGAGAAAATTCAAAAAATGTTGGAGACTGGTAAATAAAAACTTCTATGAGCGGTGGAGTATCACTTTAGGCTTAAAGTGTACCTGCCATTTCAAAAAAACTTTTGACATGTCACACCTGTACCGATCAGAAGAACGACCCGCTCTGTGTAAGAAAAGAAGAGTTGGAGTGCATCTTCTCCCGGCTCATTCTCTCGATCAGTACAGGTCTAAACCCTTAGACCTGGACCAAGCGAAACCTTTGACGTGTCTCTATAACATACCAAACGTTTTTTGAAACGACAGTGACACCTTAGCCACTGTTTTGCAAGATCATCAAAAACGTATACCCCTTACAGTGGGGATTACCTGGTTACTGGTCACAATACATTTGCCTCTAGTTTCTAGTCAATCTGGTGCATAAACTTTTATCTGCTCTATCCTGGTTATAAACCACTATATATATTTTTGTGTGGAAGAAGTTTGCACAATATATGTCAGGGACGGTTAGCCAGGTAGAGGACAGGACAAGACAGTGAGCCCTGAACTGGACCCCACCACTGTCCCTACCTGCTTGCCTCAAGACAGTCCTAAACACCTGCGGGCAACCACAGTGATGGTCCCTATCTACTAAAGTGAATACACACAACGGAGACAGACAGACAATACAATAAGCCAAAGTGATCGGATCGGGTTGATAACAGCGGACAGCAAAGGTACAAGATCGGATTACAGTCGGATGGTCAGAGTGTGGTGTACACCCCTCATGTGGATGCACGGTGGGTCACTTGCCAGCTGGTTAGGTGTGACGCCAGTTGTATGGTTGTTGGCCAAGATATAGCCTTCCCTGCTTACACCCGCGCTGCGAGATAGAGTTCCTAGGCGTCTAGCAACTTTGCTCTATCCGAATCAGTTCCTTTACTTTCTATGGATACTGTCCTGCACTGTGTCTTTCCTTGTCCACGGCGTGGGTTAGGATGATCCCTGACTTGTCCTCTCTAGTGGAAGCCTAACATTGCGTAGTGTTGAGTGGAGTGACTGGAGAAAAAACTGTGTCTAGGAACTTGTGTACTGCATCTAGACCACAACTTAGACTGGGGACCTGGCCAGGGCCCAACTGGACCACTGTAGAGAGAATTCTGGCTTGTGTCCTTCCTCTACAGAGTCCAAAGACAAAAGACCCTACACTTCCTCTACCCATGTGACCTCCTTCCTACAGCACATGTAAGGTGTGCTGGGAGTGAGTGAGGAGTGCGTATGTGAGAAGTAAAGAGAGAGATGAGAGGAGAGAAGAATAAAGAACTCTCATTGGCGTACAGATCCTTGTGGTACACAAATAAACAATAACCCTTTGAGTACTACAGCTGTGCAATAACTGAGTATACAGTACATACTTGCAATAACGACATCTTGTGGTAAAACTCTGGTACTACTACATCACCACTGATGCTTAAAAGTACAGGCCTTTGCGAAGGGTGTAACCAGTAGCAACACCCATGGTGGGACACCACAAGAGTCAAGCAAACGAGGTCAGACAGAACAATAGAATGAATCAAGCAGAGGTCAAGGATAGTTTGAAACATTATGAAAATGCTTTGTCAAGACAAACTAATAGCCTTGCTGCTGACCACACAGACTATTTATGAGATGAAGGAGTCCGGTCCAGATCCCCATTGGACTGGCACTCAGATAGCAAACAACACAAGACTGCTCAGCTGCAGGAATCAGCTAGCAGAGAACAGAGTAACCCTATCCTTTCCAGAGCCAGAGAGGCAATACAGATGTGGCTAAACAGATAAAACAGCCCTGATCACACCATGTTCAGCGCCTTCTGCGCTTTAGGCCCCTAACAGAGGAGCGCAAAGGCACATTCCTGACAATATGGCACCATAGAGATGCACAATATGGCTGCTCTAGGATTGTCTATGTACTGATATTACGAATATGTATTGCAGTGGTAGGGTACTTGTGGCCTCTAGGCTCTTGAAAAGCTACAACTCCCATCATGCAACAGCTGGACCGCTGCAAGTTCCCCACCATGGATGTAGGAGCTCAGTTTGTTGTCGTACTTAGAGTCACGTGACTCTATTGTGTACATGAGGATTCATTGTTAGTTGTATTTTAACTAAAACATTCCCGAAGAAACCAGTGATAAAATATGATGCTCTATAAAAGAACATGGTGTTTGCTTATAATTCTCACATTGTATATTTATCTAACACTAGCTGAGGGTGTGGACACAAACGTCCTTCTCTTAGTTCAACATGTGGAAAAGTTTTGTCTCTGGATATAATAAAGTAATCCGTCAAATATTCTCGTCTATTGAACAAGGGTCTATACTGAATGATATAGACGTAGTCAACATATATCATATATAGTATTTACATATACAGTACAGTATATATAGTACTTATAATCCACATTTTAATGGTAACCCAGCCATAGTTCATAATAAAAGGAAATAGGGCTAATCTACACCCAAACCTGCAGAACATGCAAATCCGTAACAGAATTCATTGTGTGAACATGTCCTTAGCATTACCTGGTAGCTTCTACCTTTAGTTCTCCAGATATATAATAGGGAATCTCAGTGTTGTATTCATCAAAGACCCCCCAGCGGAGGTGCGCCCATTCATGGACAAACGTTCTTCCTAAATAAATAAACAAAAACCCTATGAATATGGAACCTGGATCCTGGATTACATCTGAGCAATCTACAGGGAGCTTTGTATTTTGTGGTCTGGGCATTAGTGATATAGGCTCCCAGAGTGACTGCTAGAGGTTCACTGAGGCATGCTGGGTAAATACTGCAGTGCAAATATCAGTTTAGACAAAGTAAAACTCTGTAAATAATAAAAGTCATATATAATTATATATAGTTAGAGATAATTGAATGGGTTACCCCACATGCAATTTACAGATGTGTCCATCCTTAAATTTCATTTAATTGAAGGACAAGTTAAGCCCTATCCACAATATCCACAGTATGGAGACATAACTAATAGTCTTAAAGAGACTCTGTCAGTAGGTTTCTGCCGTCCTATCTCAGGGTAGCATAAACTAGTGACAGAGAAGCTGAACAGAATGATGTATCACTTACATAGTTCTGTGCAGCTTATCCAGAGATCTCCTCCTGAATAACATGGACAAAAAGTAGTCCTCTCCATTATGTGCATGAGCTCAGTAGTCCTGGATATTCATGAGAATCAGAAAACTCCGCCCACCAGCTGCTGTTGGCAGTTATCTATCCATGCTGTGTATAGGCAGTTAGCTGTCAATCAGCAGCTGGAGGGCAGGGGGTGTGGCAAGAATCCTATTCTCCTGCATAATAGGAGAGCAGCTTAACAAATAAAACATCGATCTGTCCAGCATTTCTGTCAATAGTTTATGCTTCCCTTATTTAAGGTGGCATAAACCTAGTGAAACGGAAAAAAGAAAAAGTTGCCAAATTCCTTGGAAACACCAACGCTGTCTTCACAAAGTCATGGGACCAAAGTTTTATGGTGAAAGAAATGGAAAGCGTTTATTTAGGATAGCACAAATATATAACGCGTTTCAAGAGCCTAAGCTCTCTTTATCAGATACAGATGCAATTTTACACGGGCGCCCGCTCAGGGAGCATCCCGGCATGCTACTCCATACTAGCTTGCAGTCTTCGGCACCAGGATTATTCGGTCTCTACATCGGTACCCCATTTCAGGGATGATATGCATTAAGCCCAAGGGGCAACAAGGTGAGCCTCCTACCAACCTCACCTTCCTTTTCCTTACTGTACGGTATCACACGAGGCACTGCCTGTCGCCTGTTTCTTTTTTCTCCACTATATATACCTAGTGACAGATTTCTTTAAGTTTGAGACCCTAAAAACCCTACTGAATGGAGCTGGGGGCAATTTGTTAGACGTTGAAGGGTGCAGCTGAGCGCTGCTTCTCCCCACTCTATATACATGACCCTTGACAATCCCATAGAATTACATTATAATCCCATCTTTGTCAGCCGGTACAGGGACGGAAGTGATGGTGCTTAGTGTGGACTAGTCACTAGGACAGCTCCATCATCATCCTAGTCACCATGACAACCATGGTCCCAGCAGCGGCCTGTCACTTTAGGGAGGCTCACCACATGGATCACCCGCCTGATGTCACAGCCTCTCTATGCCACTGGGTGACTTCCCTCCAGTGTTGAACCTGACGAGCTAGGGTGGTTTCTCAATAAAGACTTGATCTACCCGAATGCTGCTGGACTACATGTATCCTATCAAAGGGACATGTCCAAAGTTTTTTTTCTAAACTTAATGACCCTTTGAAAGAGTTGTCAAAGGGATCCCCAGCCTTCCACCTCCATGCCGACATTGCAGCTAGAAACCTCCTCATATACCACAACAACACGGTCTGCTCCCATCAAGTATTTGGAAGAGAATTAGACAATATAAACATAGAACTGGAAGAGAGTGAGGTTTTAGAGCCTTGGACAACCCCTTTAAATCAACCCATATGTGACAGATTAGCTTCATAGAATGTCAGGGATTGTATAGTCAAATTCAGTTCTGGGGATGTGTTTTTGGGAAAATTACAGCAGTGACAAAAAGCAGCTACACTATGGAGTATAATAGCCTAGTACTGCCCATCCAGATACTGATTCTTATTATTGCAAAATATGAGATCAGAGCAAAAAACAAACCACATGGTGCATGGGGACATTACCTGGAGGTCCGTACACCGAGGACAGACTTGTATTCAGCAAATAATTGGGTGTTAGATTAATGTATTCTCCTGGCTCCCCGCAGCCTCTGTACTGGACGGTATATGGGCTGTCACCATATTTCTTATTAGGATTGGAGATGATAATATCCGCCTGTTGGAACACAATATACATGAACGATGATTAGTGGAGGAGTTCTGAGGCGTCTTTGCAGGTTTTCCGTTACTTTGTCGTTATATTTACTTGTACTTGGAAAAGTCAGGTGACAACCAGAAAGTTTGTCACATACCCCTTTTTATGTGAGGATGGGATGAAACTTACATATTACACCTGCCACTTTTTCATGTTAAATTTGTCAGACAGAATACCCCTTCAAAAAATCTATGGAAAAAAAAATCTGAAAAAAATTTCTAAAGTCTAATGTGCACTTAAATAGTATCAATAAAAAAGTATATCTCATCCTGCAAAAAATGATCCCAATGGGGTATGGAACATGGAACCATTGCTGAAAACTGAACTTTTATTTGCCAATGATAAGTAAAAGATTTCCCCATGAAGAAGGAAGTGGATTAAAGTGTTCAAAAACTACCTTACTATCAAATTTTTGATTCAAAACATTTTTTTTTTTGCTTTTTTTGTGGTTGTATTTTACTCTGCACTTCAAACGTTCCACAGGTACAACCCGTCGTAACAAGCTGCGCTCGGTTCCTGATAAATAACATCCCGTGGAATTGGCTTACTGGTAAACAGGAGCCGGTGTAACTAAGAAACAGAATAAACATTTTCACCAAACAGCAGCCGAGTAGGGCAAGAATGTATGAATGTTTTTTATATCTTTGTTATGAAGCTGGTGACGCTGGATGTTTATATACTTCTATATATAGTATGTGATTGTAATGTGTCTGTGCCTTTTATCAGTCTCTTTTTTTACTATTGCACTTTTAGTAGTCACGTTATATTTCAGTGCTGCTCAAGGGTTTTACTATTCTTTACTGCTCCACTTAGGAGCCAGAGTAGACAATGTTTTCTATTATTTGGCATTTATGGAATGTTTGGTGCACCACACAGCAATTGTTAGGACAGGGACAGGGTAACACAAGGACAGGTGAGTCCTGACCCTGGCACCCGCTGCCCCTACCTACTTGCCTCAGATGCCCTAAGCGGCAACAGACAACTGGACGGAAGTCCCTGATTGTACCAAAGTGCAACACAGAACAAAACAAGACAGATACAACACAATAGAAGCGCAGTCAGAAATCCGAGTCAATAACAGCCGAGCGGTGCAGTACAAAAATGTGTCCTGGGGGGGTAGTCAAAAAGTCAGAAGCCAGATAACCAGAAATAGAGTGCAGGATAAATGCTATATCAAGATACACTAGTAAACTAGGCACTATTGCAGGCAAGGAACTGAGCACAGGGGAGAATACTTATGGGGGTGGGAGTCCCAGCCCCAGGCGTTATTAGGGCTGAGACTCCAACCCCAGGACACAGAACACCATATAACTGGCGGAGGCTGCCACCACTCACTATAATAAAATTCAGTGCACCTGCACCGCTCAGCCGGAGGCAGTCAGCCCTGAATGTGGCATGATCAAAAGGCACCAACGTGCTCCTAGCAACCTGGCCAGCCGGTAGCTAAGGAAGCCATCGGAGCGCTCCCTGCACCAAGCCGATTCGGTTGTCAAGGAAACCATAGTCAGGAGACCAACCGCACACTCTGTAGGTTCTGGGAGCTGGTCGACTCCTGACAGCAATGCTAATCTTCAGAAATAATAGCTCCGTATTAAGGAACAAATTTGTTTCTACAAAATCCTTTAGAAAAATGCTCCTTAGGGTGCAAACTCACACACCGTATACGCAGCGTATTTACTGCTGCGATGTGCAGCAGATTAAATCTAAATAACTGAACACAGAATCAAATCTGCACCATCAAATCTGCTGCGTATCTGCTGCATATACGGTGTGTGTGTTTGTACCCTAATGAATAGTTAACAAAATAAATAAATATGAGCGAACTTATCAAAAGGCGGGTTCGCCAAACTTTTAAGCAAACCTAAACTTTTCTTAACCCCCTGAAATAATAATAAATTATTATTATTTCAGAGGATTATGCTGTGGCATTCAGTTAGTTTTTTGTTCCAATGTTGGTGTTGGAAACAAAAACAGTAACATTGGAATGAAAATATGAACATATGAACTGGTTACAAACTGAACCAAATAGTTCAGGAAGGAATCTCTGTTTGTGATGTTCGGTTCAGTCTTCTCTAATAATAATGCATAAGGTTGAAATTTTTCTCCACATGTTTTTTTTTCTTAAAAAAAAAAAGAGCCATAAAAAACTGTGTGTGGGGGGGGGGGGGGTGACTGAAAAATGCTACACACTGCTTGAACATTTTTGAAAAACTGTTAGCTGTAATTTATCTTTCTAAAAACAAAAAAATTACTTTTCCTTTCCTGTTTACCAGCAAACCACGCCGCGGGATGTTATTTATCAGGAACTTTTCCAAATGTAAGGGCAAAGACACTGTTAAATTCCCTCCATAGAGATTTTATTTTTTTTTATCATTAAGCTATGATCTCACACCGTATTTTGATAATTTTTATTTTAACTATTAGGGTATGTTCACACTGAGGAATAGGAATGCTAGAGGAATCCTATAGAAGTCAATTGGGGTTTAAATTCTGCTGAATTCAGCTTGAATTCCGCTTGTATTGCACTCAAATTCCGCTCAAATTCTGCCAGAGCTGAATAGGTGAGGAATTTCAAGCAGAAAAACTTTCCTTTACAATTCCTCTCCTATTCCTTAGTGAGAACATACCCTTAAACTTAAAAAACAGATCAAAGGTAAAACATGGCTGGTAATAACGTGCGCAACATAGCCACCTGTTAAAAATAAGTCTGAATCTAGCGTGGATGAGGCCAGTGTTTCTTATTCTTACCTTTTCATAAGTTTCTGTTGTTCGAGCTTTATAGTTGTTTGCTGTCCAGTTTGATGGGATGAGAATCCTCACATTTCCTATAGACAGACGCTTCTCCGTAGCATTGAATAGGTACATCGATGCATCTTTCACCATTTCCTAGCAAACAACAGAAAAGAAACTCGATGCACATCAGAAGTGAACTGAAGTTTTTTTTAATTATTATTATAGGGTATGCTCACAAAAAAATAAAATAAGACAGCACAATAGGTATAAAACGCAGCTGTATTTTTAATTTAATAAAGTGTGTGAATTTAATAAAGACTATGGAAAAAATGTCAGTCTGGGCACACGTTTTTTTTACAATTATATTCTATATTTATCAAGGGTTTTGTGCCTATTTTTCGGTGAATAAGTGTTGGTTGCGCCCATTTTTTTTTATCTAAGTGGTATTTATGAACCAGTATTCGATGTGAAATTGATAGATGTAATTTTTTTAAATAATCTCTCTGTTTTATATATTTACTTAAATATTTGCATAAATTACATGTATTTGTGTGATTTGCACACCTGATTTTATAGATCTCATAGACAGAGCCATAGTTCTTCCTGTAGTTCACAGGAAGTCAGCTGACCCAGGAAAGACCACTTCCTCTAACACATTAAACACAGTCATTTTTTGTGGGTCAGGCTGGTGATCACATGACCCAGTTACAGTAATGAAAAACATATACAGTATGCCTCTGTTTCCCTATTTAGGTCCCAAAGCTCGCAACAAAGAGGGCCTGAGGGACTACGTATCAGGGTGGTTTGGTGCTCTCCCCACTAGGAGGCCCCCCTTGGAAACAGGCTTCCTTCTCTGGAGAAAGGGATATATGGCTATTCCCGTGTTTTGACACTCACAACTGAGGCTCCACCGACCCCTTTTTTGCATATTCAAATTTTGTAGGGGGCAATCCGGAGACTCGTAAATGAGTATTCCATTGGTTTTTTTCACTGTTCTCCTTGAGTTCAGTAATTCGTGTGTTTTGTTGGTTACTACTGGGGGAGCACACAGGGGGACTATATACTACTGGGTGAGTGCACAGGGGGACTATATAAGGGCTGATGGGAGAGAAAAAATTCCAGTTTTCCAACTAATAAGCATCAATTCTGTATGTAAATAGTTCAACAACGTTTGTGAATGTTACGGCCGCGGCGGCGTCCCGCGTTCCGGGCCGCCGCCGCGACCGCTACCTGCCCTATGCAGCAGCCGGTGTCCATAGTCGGGGACCCGGCGCTGCTGTCACCTCGGCCCCGGGGGGCGCCTCACCTCTCCACGCTCCTGTCTCCCGCTGTGCCGGCCGGCGCGCGCGTCCCCGCCTCCTAGGGCGCGCGCGCGCCGGCTGTCTCAGATTTAAAGGGGCAGTGCGCTCCTAATTGGTAGTTGCACCCAATCACTCCCCTATAAATCCCAGCATGCCCTGTCCTTAGTGTTGGAGCCTCTACATGCTTCCCATAGCGTTTGGCCCAGCTCCCTGTTGTTCCTGATACCTGTCCGCTACCTGGTCCCTAGTCCTTGTTCCTGATTCCTGTCCGCTACCCGGTCCCTACTCCTAGTCCCTGGTTCCTGCTTCCCGTCTCTCTGCTGTTCCTGTGCCCAGCCTGTCACCTGCGGTACGCTTACACGCCACTGTCAGTACCTGCTCCTGTCACGCCTCGCCTGCCGTCACCAGCAACCAAGCCAGGGGTAGCGACCTGGGGGTCGCCTGCCGCAGCAAGTCCATCCCGCCTTGCGGCGGGCTCTGGTGAAAACCAGCGGCCCCTTAGACTCCGCTCCCTGGTGAGGTTTGTGCCATCGCTGGTGCCGGTCCAGTGGATCCACTACTCCGGGCGTTACAGTAGGCTCCAACCATGGATCCCGGCGAGGTGCCAGATCTCCGTGACGTCGCCAGAGTGGTCGCGCAACAGGCTCAACAAATCCAGAAACAGTCACAGCAGATCCAGCAACTCACTGCCGCCTTACAGCAGCAGACTACTGCCCAGCGCACACCATCTCCTGACGCTGCTTCTTCACTCCGACTGGCCCTCCCAAGCAAGTACTCTGGGGACTCTAAGTTGTGCAGAGGATTCCTGACTCAGTGCACCATGCACATTGAACTTTTGAGTAGTCAGTTTTCCACCGAGCGCTCTAAAGTGGCTTTCATCATCAGCCTATTAGAGGGTAGAGCCCTGGCCTGGGCCACGCCACTGTGGGACCGTGATGATCCAGTTGCTGCCAATCTCCGGGCCTTCCTATTTGAGTTTCGCTCCGTCTTTGAGGAACCTGCCCGTGCTTCTTCAGCCGAGACTGCTCTCCTCAATCTCTCTCAAGGCAGCTCCTCTGTTGGTGACTACGCCATCCAGTTCCGCACCCTGGCAGCCGAATTGGACTGGAACGAGGCCGCCCTATTGGCCACCTTCAAGAAGGGCCTGTCTAGTCGTGTGAGAGACGTGCTCGCTGCCCGAGACCTGCCTACCTCCCTGAACGAACTCATTCTACTGGCCACCCGAGTTGATACTCGTTTTTCGGAGAGGGAGGAGGAGGTTCGGCATGAACATTTACTAACCCGTTCCCGTCGCCATCCCCAGCTGGCGCCAGTTTTCCAGAATCCTGACCTTTCGATGTCCCAACCCTCTCCTGAGATTCCTATGCAGGTGGAACGGGCTCACCTGACGCCTGATGAAAGAATCCGGCGCCTGGAGCAGAATCTCTGTCTCTATTGCGGTGGTTCCGATCACTTCCGGCTGGGATGTCCCCTACGTCCCCAAACATCCGGAAAATGCTCGCACCTAGGTCCGGTGGGACAGGTGTCCCTAGGTGTGAATGCCACCATTCCAAGTCTGTCTATGCCAGTTTCCATCCGGACTCCCTCTGGACAAAATCATCAGACTACTGCCTTCCTCGATTCTGGGTCAGCAGGCAGTTTTATTGCGGCAACATTGGTCCAAAGATGGCGGCTACCCGTGACCCGACTAGCCAGGCCCCTGACTATCTCCTCGGTCACAGGCGAAATTCTTACCGACCGTGTGTACTACCAGACCGCATCTTTAGTCCTCCAGGTGGGTCCTTCACATCAAGAAGAGATATCCTTCTACGTCCTGCCCCATTCTTCCCCCGCGGTCCTCCTGGGACTCCCGTGGCTACAAAAACATGCCCCTCAGCTGGACTGGAGAACCGGGGAGATTCTCAGTTGGGGTCAGGACTGTTCCCACCAGTGTCTCAAGTCACCTCAGACCAAGTGTATTATGTCATTTCCTGTCCCGGCCAAGCCTCTATCCGGCCTACCGGCAGAAGACCAAGACTCGGCGGATGCCTTCTCTGCCGAGGTGTACCCTCTCCCCGTACCCAAGACTAAGGTCGTATCCTCTCACCACCGGAAGAACTTACAGAAGGTCCCTTGCCACGTTATACCGCCTGATCGCCTAGTACCAGTCGTCACCTCCACTCTTCAGAGAGTACCCCCCGGAAAGACTCATGTTCACCCTGCGCTTCGAAGAGGTATTTTGAACTGGGGACATTCCTCGTTGGAGGCCGGGCACCCGGGAGTCCGTAAGACCGGCCAACGGATCTCTCGCCACTACTGGTGGCCCAGCCTATCCCAAGATGTCAAAGACTTTGTGGCTTCCTGTGCCATTTGCAGGCAAGAAAGAGGGGGAGGCCAACGGGGGGGGGTACTGTTACGGCCGCGGCGGCGTCCCGCGTTCCGGGCCGCCGCCGCGACCGCTACCTGCCCTATGCAGCAGCCGGTGTCCATAGTCGGGGACCCGGCGCTGCTGTCACCTCGGCCCCGGGGGGCGCCTCACCTCTCCACGCTCCTGTCTCCCGCTGTGCCGGCCGGCGCGCGCGTCCCCGCCTCCTCGGGCGCGCGCGCGCCGGCTGTCTCAGATTTAAAGGGGCAGTGCGCTCCTAATTGGTAGTTGCACCCAATCACTCCCCTATAAATCCCAGCATGCCCTGTCCTTAGTGTTGGAGCCTCTACATGCTTCCCATAGCGTTTGGCCCAGCTCCCTGTTGTTCCTGATACCTGTCCGCTACCTGGTCCCTAGTCCTTGTTCCTGATTCCTGTCCGCTACCCGGTCCCTACTCCTAGTCCCTGGTTCCTGCTTCCCGTCTCTCTGCTGTTCCTGTGCCCAGCCTGTCACCTGCGGTACGCTTACACGCCACTGTCAGTACCTGCTCCTGTCACGCCTCGCCTGCCGTCACCAGCAACCAAGCCAGGGGTAGCGACCTGGGGGTCGCCTGCCGCAGCAAGTCCATCCCGCCTTGCGGCGGGCTCTGGTGAAAACCAGCGGCCCCTTAGACTCCGCTCCCTGGTGAGGTTTGTGCCATCGCTGGTGCCGGTCCAGTGGATCCACTACTCCGGGCGTTACAGTGAAAAGTTAACAAAACACGTTTACTACTGATGTTCAGCTCGGACCTTCACCTGACAATACCCCTGAAAGTGGACCTTTACTGAAAGTTGTTGAGTACCCCTGATCTGGTGGATGTCCCAGCTCAGACATGATCAATTTCCACTGCCAGATGCCTTGTTTTCATGGAGATTAGCTGTCTTCAGAATAAGTCTGCCAGCAATATTTTCCCATCTGCCCTTGGAGATCACATGCAAGCTTGACCGAACCAAGTGTGCATGCGTATGGTTGGATAGGGACAAGCATGTGTCCTACAGCTGTCTTATATGTATGGCCAGCTTCATAGAGCATGCAGTAATTCAGAGATCTCACCTTTCACCCCTATAGAACATGTGCATGTCCACTTTTATTTTTACTGAAAACTTTTTATTGTTGCACATATCTTCCAGCGTGTTGGGCGAGCACGCTAGGATGCTGCTCGAATAACATCCAAATGATCGTTCTTTTTTTTTTGTTCTAATTTTTGTATATTTTGTTCCTCCATGGAATATTTAAACAAAAATACAAAAATTAGAACGAAAAAATGTAATAGCTTTCTGCAAAACACATTAGAAGTTCAGCTGGATTGCCGGCCATTACATTTTTTGTTCTAATCTTTGTATATTTTGTTTAAACACCCCCCCCCCCCACACACACACACACACACACACGAAAAAAAGAAATATACAAAAATTAGGAAAAAAAATTGAAATATAACTCAGAACCATTGTTCCCATGTCAACCAGGCACCCTCCACTCTGTCGAGTAAGGGGCACCTGGTAAAATGCTGAAGTCTTCCATCAAGGACACGGAATGTTAAAAAGTTGCACTATTTTTGTGCAACATTTGGACAAAAATGTGCAATTTTTATGCTTTGATACATTCTCGCCATAGGCCCTAGTAGCCATAGACAGTTTGACTCTATTAAAGGGAGTTTCTCCTTTACACAATTCCTTTAAAGTTCACCCATCATTAAAAAAAAATAAAAAATGAGACACTACAGAGACCCCCATCATTAGGAGAATGAGTGGGGAGCAGTGTGGCAGCACACTGTACTTCCCCCCTAAAAAACATCTTGGTCCAGCTAGCCCTATAGACTTATCATAGTGCTGCATAGGTGGAGTTTCTAAAGGCTTATTCTCCTGATCCATGGAGACCCACGAACTATTAAACTTTTTGACATTTCAAAAGTTTTTTTTTTTTTTTTTACAGTATTGCCCGTTTAAATGCACCCTGACCTGGCTGAGGTGGGTTCTGTGATCACTGCTGCCGTTCATTAGCTAAAAATGAGGCATGCACCCAAATGAGCTGTAGAATTACTTCGATGGGCATTCTACATTACTTAAAATTTTGCATTTTCATTTCTGCTCTGCAGGCAGAATCAGGAGCAGATTGCCCAAGTGGCAAAAGATTTCTTCCAAAATTCTATCCAAAATATCCATCCTACCTTAATTTTTTCAATAAGCCCAACATCTTCTCGTAGTGCAGGGTTGATGGCAATGACAATATCTTCATAGCTGCCATTATTCAGCCGGATGAATGAAGTCACCGTTACTGAGACGAGGTGAAGGAGTAAGATAAACCTGAACGTGTTCCTCATTGTCACAGTGGAAGTGCTTCCCGCTGCTCGGCTTCTGCACAAGTGATGACTCCTGCCTTTGGCTACTGGTGAATACAACACGAAGGCGGACGTATCCCTTTATAACGCTGGTTCATGAGGTTATGGGACATCTAAACAAACAACTTTATAGAATATTACATAATATGGACTTTTTTATCCTGCTCTTTAATTATCTTCAAGAATAAACAAAAGTTTAGCTTTTCCAATGGTGTCTATACGTTAACCTCTTCTATTTTAAGGATTTTACACAATATGTAAGATTATAAAACATACTTAAAATAGCCAGAGTAGAAGTTATGTCAGCGTTTAACATGGTGTTTAGGTAGTTAGCAGATTCTTACGTGCCGTACCCGTGGCTCTATTCAAACCAAAGTAGTCGGGGGCCCGATATGGAGATCGTGGGGGGTACGGAGTTTGGACGCAATCTCTTACTTGTCCCCTAGTCTGTGGATCGGGGACAAGTTGATTTTCCCTGGACAACCTCTTTAATCTCTTTACTTTTTTCTCTTTTTCACAGAAAGCATGAGGAGTATACTTAAATTTAAAAGGCATAAAAAGTGTGATGGTTGCAGTTCACATTAGGTGGCTCAGTAAAGCTTTGTGGTTGTTGGTCATATCTGGCGTTAATGACACATGAACCTTCTGGAACACAACATGACAGCCCTGATGTCAAGAGCCCTTTCCCTACCAATCCTTTCTACAAGCATCTGTTGAGTCCACAATGTGCTTAAACTGACTCCTACTGCCCCAGGTCCTAGTTATATTAACCCCTTAAGGACAGAGCCTGAAATGGCCATAAGGACAGAGACAAATTTTATGAATATGACCTGTGTCACTTTATTCATTAATAACTTCGGGATGCTTTTATCTATCCGGCTGATTCTGAGATTGTTTTCTCGTGACATATTGTACTTTACATTTCTGGTAAATTGGAGTCGATACTTATAACGAAAAAAAACAAAATAATGTGAAAAATTGAATTTTTCCAACTTTGAAACTTTTCTGCTTATACAGAAAATGGTTATGCCACATAAATTATATATTAAATAGCATTAAAACATTAGCAGCAATTTTCCAAATTTTCTGTAAAATTTCAAAATCAGATATTTTTAGGGACCTGTTCAGGTTTAACCCCTTCCCCCAATATGACGTCCAGGGACGTCATGAAAAGCAGTGCCAGAACGCATCATGACGTCCCGGGACGTCATGATTTTCCTGCCTCCCCCCTCTGTCCCTAGTTGAGATTGAGCAGCAGGAGGAGGCTGTGTCACACAGCCTCCTCCTGCTGCCACTGCCCAGAGAGGAGCCGCGCTCCCCCCAAGCAGTTAACCCCATAGACGCTGCGTCTATGGGGAGGTATGCTCTTCCTGCCGATCGGGTGCCTGGGAGGAGGCTGCGGCACATGCTGCTGCGCTCCCCCCAGGCTCCCCTTCTCTGCTGTCGAGCCCCCCCATGTGGCCACCCCCCCCCATGTTTCCCCATCCTTAGCCGGCCCCTCCTGCCAATCGGGTGCCTGGGGGGAGGCTGCGGCACATGCTGCTGTGCTCCCCCAGGCTCCCCTTCTCTGCTGTAGAGCCCCCCCGTGTGGCCGCCCCCTCCCCGTGCTCCCCCGGCTCCCTCTGCAATCTCCCCCCCCCCCCCCCGAGCCGCGTGAGCAATCGTGCGACTACGGGAGGGTATCCATAGCAACCCAGACGCTTTCCAGTGCGTCTGGGCTGCTATGATTTCTAATGATCAGGCCACTGAGGCAGGGACCTGATCATTTGAATGATCTGTCAGTGTAACACTGACAGATCATTCAATATATAATGCATTACAGCACTGATCATGTGCTGTAATGCATTATAGATGTGAAAAAGTGAAAGTAAAAAAAAAAAAAAAAAAAAAAACACCAAACACATACATACATAATTAAAGAAATAATTAATTACAATAAATAAATTAAATAAATACATAATAAATTATATATATATATATATATATATATATATATATATATATATATTACACACATTCCCCATCCCCCCTTTATAAATGATCCCCTATAAATAAGATACACATATTTGGTATCGCCGTGTCCGTAATGACACCGTCTATTAACCCGTTACATTAATTATTCCACCCGATTAACGATATAAAAAAATAAATAAATTATTGTTAATTAATTAATTATTGTTAATCCCGCCCCCTAAAAAATTAAGGAAAAACCTATCAAAAAGTCACATGTACCCAAAAGGTGTACCACTAAAAATGTCAGCTTATGCCGCAAAAAAAAAAGCCCTCACATAACTCCAATTTAAATATTACCACTCTTACAATATGCAAGACACAAACAGTATTTATAGTATAAATGCCATAAACTATAAAAAAAAAAAGCTATATAACATGGATATCACTGTAACCGTACCGACCTGATGAATAATGATAACATGTCATATGTGACGTATAGTAAAGGGCGTACAAAAAAAATGATGAAAAACAGCTGCTAAATTGTGTTTTTTATTCATACCACCTCATAAAAAAATAATTAAAAAATGATCAGGGTATCACATGTCCCCCAGAATGGTACCGATGGAAATGTCAACTTGTCTTACACAAATATTTTGGCACCACAAGGCCTCTGTGACATGGTATAATGGCTAAAAAAAACTCTGAAATAAAAAAGAACCCCAAAATTCCCCAGGTCTCTGTCATGTCTGCGGCCTGTGGTTGAGTCAGGTGACGCACTGCGGCCACATATGGGGGATTTCTAGAAACATTGGAATATGGGGAATAAATAGTGAGTGGTATTTCTCGGTTAGTATTTGCTGTGTAAGAGGAAAAAAATGGATTAAAATGGAATATCTGCCAAAAAAAATAAAAAATGTTAAATTTCCCCTCCAACTTGCTTAAATTTCAGCGAAACACCTAAAGGGTTAATACACTTATGAAATGTTACTTTGAATACTTTGAGGGGTGCAGTTTTTATAGTAGAGAGATTTATGGGGGTAACTAACATACAGGCCCCACAAATCCACTTCAGAACTGAACTGGTCCCTAATTAAATCAGAATTTGAAATTTTCCTGAAAATTTGAAAAATCGCTGCAAAATTTCGAAGCCCTCTAACATCCTAACAAGTAAAAGGACGTTCACCAAATGACGTCACCATAAAGCAGACATGTTGTAGATGTTGCAGTAGTAATTCGTTCATGTGGCATGACTATCTTTCTTAGGAAAAGAGAGTTTTGAATATACAGAAACGTACATTTTTCAAATTTTTGCGCAAATAGTGTTTTTTACAAAAAACTACTGAGTGTATCAACCAAAGTATACCACTAAAATAAAGAGGAATATGTCACGAAAAAAACAATCTCAGAATAACCGCAATAGTTAAAAGCACCGCAGAGTTATCACTACATAAAGAGAGACAGGTCAGATTTGAAAAATAGGCCCTGGTCATTAAGGCCAAAACAGGCTGCGGAGGCAAGGGGTTAAAGTGTATTTGAGGAGACTGTATGTTAGAAAGCCCCACAAAGCACCCCATTTCAGAAACTGCACCCCCAAAACTCTGCAAAAGCAGATCCAGAAAGTTTTTTAACCCTTTAGGGGAGCCACAGAAATAAAAGCTAAGTGTGTAAGAAATTTGAAAATTTTAATTTTCTGTGCAGAGATTGTATTGTAATCCAATATTTTTCATAATAATAAACCCATTAGCAGAGAAATGCACCCCAATATTGATTGCTCCGTTTCTGCAGTTTATAGAAATACCCCATATGTGGCCCTATTGCATTGTTTGACGCAACCACAAGCCTCAGATACAAAGGAGCGCCTAGTGAATTTCAATGGCTCCGTTATATTTGGTCATTTTTGACCGTACCACTTAAGGTTGGCAGAGGCTCTGGGGTGCCAAAACTTAAAAAACACCCCTAAAGGGACACCATTAAGAAAACTATACCCCTCAAGGAATGTAACAAGGGGTGCGGTGAGCATTTGGACCCCACAGGTGCTTCACAGATTTTCAGTACAATGTGGCGTAAAAAAGGAAAAATTCTATTTTTTACACTAAAACGTTGTTCTAGCCTTCAATTTTTCATTTTTACAAGGGCATAAAAGAAAAAAAAACACCAAACGTGTAGCGCAGTTTCTCCCGAGTACGGAAATACCCCACATGTGGACATAAAGTGCCAAGCGGGCGCAGGACGAGCCTCCAAAGGGAAGGAGCGCCAATTGGCTTTTGGAAGCTGGATTTCACTGGAATGGATTTCAAGGGCCACGTTGCATTTACAGAGCCCTCGTGCTGCTAAAACACTGGAAACCCCCCACAAGTGACCCCATTCTGGAAACTACACCCCTCAAGGAATCTAACAAGGGGTGCAGTGAGCATATGGACCCCACTGGTAACGGGCACAAATGTGGAACAATGTGACGTGAAAGTGAAAACTTTCATTTTTTCATTTTCACGTCACAAATGTGCCCGTCATCAAGGGGTCCCTATCCTCACTGCCCCCCTTGTTAGATTCCCTGAGGGGTGTAGTTTCCAGAATGGGGTCACTTGTGGGGGTTTCCAGTGTTTTGGCAGCACGACGGCTCTGTAAATGCGACATGGCGTTCATCATCCATTCTGGCCAAATCCAGCCTCCAAAATCCAAATGGCGCTCCTTCCCTTCGGAGGCTTGCCCTGCGCCCACATGGCGCTTTATGTACACATGTGGGGTATTTATGGACTCGGGGGAAATTGCTCTACACATTTTGTGTTTTTTTTTATCTTTTAACCCCTTGTGAAAATGAAAAAATCAAGACAAGATCAATGATTTAGTGTAAAAATTAAACATTTTTTACACTAAATGTTGGTCTAGCCTTGATTTTTTCCATTTCCACAAGGGGTTGCAAAAAGAAAATGAATGCAAAATGTGTAGGGTAATTTACCCTGAGTACGAAAATACCCCACATGTGGGCATAATGTGCCATATGGGCACAGGGCAAGCGACCAAAGGGACAGAGCGCCATTTAGAGGCTGGAATGGAGGATGGAGGCCATGTCGCAATTACAAAGCTCCTGTGCTGCCAGGACAGTAGAAACCCCCCACAAGTGACCCCATTCTGTAAACTGCACCCCATAAGGAATCCAACAAGGGGGTACAGTGAGCATATGGACCCCACTGGTGACGGGCACATATGTAGAACATGTGCCGTGAAAATAAAAAATACCATTTTCCAGAATGGGGTCACTTGTGGTTTCCACTGTCCTGGCCGCACAGAGGCTTTGTAATTGCATCATGGCATCCTCTAATGGGAATGGTGGCCATAGCTATTTAGCTGGGGAAAAGGGACAATTCTAATTTATTTAGGGGTATTAGGGCAATTATTAGTTTATAAGGTTGAGAATGACAGGTGTCCATCAAATTCAACCTGTGTTGATCCAGAGGAAGGCAAAAAACCCTCGTAAGGCAGACGACAGTAGCCTCATCACAGGGAAAAAATTCCTTCCCGACTCCATAATGGCGATCAGAATAATCCCTGGATCAACGTGACCCCTGAAATAGGAATAAGGGACAGAATTTAGAAAATGTAGAACTCCGATGACGTGTGGTGCGCCTTGAAGCGATCCAGTATGCAGAGGCCGGGGTGATCAGGACAGTTGTCACACTGGAAAATGGCGTCCTTCCTGATCCCCCTGTTACGCCACACTCTGCACTTCTTCTGGGGTCTCCTGTTTTCCAGTGTGGGGGACGTCACCTGGAAAATGTTGTCCTGGTGCGATACGGGGTCCCTCACATCCAGAAGTGCTGGGTCCGCTCCATGGCTGCTAAATATTAGGGCTTTATTACTGCTTCTGATATTTTTGGATTGTGCCGCAAGCTACAGTAGCTCGGGCAGCCAGGACCGGAAGAGGGGGTGCTGGTATAAAAGTTATCCCCGTACAGGTGGTAACCTTTATCCAGCAGTGGGAAGATCAGTTCCCGAACAACCTTCCCACTAATTCGGAGGATGGGGGGAGGCATCTGGGGGCTGGATTCGGGTGTCCCTTCCTTCATACACTCTAAGGGTACGTGCACACTGCGGAATGGAGAAGGATAACCCTTCGTGCATTCCGCAGCTGGTACCCGCCGGCGGACTGATGGAGGCGCGCGTCTCCGCTCGTGTCACACTCCATTCTATGCACGGGCGGATTCCGCCCACTGTCCAAAGACATGGGGGTGGCATCTTTCGCCATCTCGGACAGCACCAATCGCCATTGCTTTCCGGGTCACCGGGTCACCGATGAACCGGAAAGCTGAATTTAGCTGCTATATGCTGATCTGTATTGATCAGCATATAGCAGCGATCGTCGGCACGGGGGGGGGGGGTTAATCACCGATATACAGCGATCGGGGAAACATCGGGCGTAAGTATACGCCTGTTTGCGTTAAAGCCCACCCTGCGGTGGCGTACACTTACGCCCGATGTCGTTAAGGGGTTAAGGGTATGTGCACACTACGGAATTTGCACAGATAACTTCCAGCAGATTTCAATACTCACCCATCTGCGCTCCCACTTGAAGTTCCGCCGGTCCAATAGACCCCATTCTATGCGCAAGCAGATTACGCCGTCCACCCAAAGAATTGTCATGTCAATGTCCGGTGGAAGTTATCCTCACAAATTCCATAGTGTGCACATACCCTAACAGATCCCAACCTTGTGCTCATGTTGCTTTACACAGGTCTCTTAATAGAACTCTTTCACCTCTAGGGAAACACACTAATCTTTGTGTTCCAGGCTCTGACCTCAAAGACCCAGCTATCTGATTGGGAGGTTGACATATTTTAGCAAAGATAATGACCTAAAAGGCCGGTCTATCTGATCAGGAGGTTGACCTCTATTAGTCCAGTCTCTGACCTCATAGGCCCCGTACTATCATCAGGAGGTTTACATCCATTAGCCTAGACCCTGATCAAGAGACATTCATTAACCCAGACCATGTCCTTAAAGGACGCTCTATCTGATTAGGAGGTTGACCTCCATTACCCCAGACCCTATCTTTAAGGGACTCTCTATCTGCTCTGAAAGTTGACCTTTACTGGACCATACCTTGACTTCAAGGCCCATCTATCTGATCAGGGGGTTGACTTTGTACCTTGGGTCCTGCTATCAAGGACTACCACTTTCCACCCCTCTGACTACATAATTAGATGACTCTGTTAGGGCCGTGTTACATAGGACTATTCCAAGCTAATAAGGCTGATATTGCCCGTGTAATAAGCCCAGTGATCAGTGAGAGAACACCTGCTTGGTAGCCATTCGAATCATTTTAATGGGATGTGCAGTTGACAATGATGAAAATGAAGAGTTTCACAAATAATACAGTGATGATTTGTGGTTCTCTGCCAGCACTCATGTTACTTGTGTAGGGAATGGAGTTGGTTTGTCTACAAGGACCCTTACACTTCAACAACAAAGAACCAGTCGATTCTTCAGAAATAACCAAACAAGCCCCATTTCAGTCCTCAAGGGTAACCATTCCTCAGCTATTCTACAACCTTGACCTTTCCAGTTCTAAAAGTCTTCTAAGCCCTCAGCACAGCTTCCCTGGCATTGAGGAGACCATTTCTCACCCCTCACTAGTTCCCTCTGGGACTATGTTATTCTCCCAAGGGCTATCCTCTCCAAGGTTGACAATACACTCACATAAAATTCTCATATCATAGACAAGAGGCTCCAGCCTCCAGGCCACAAAAGCCATGACAGGTCAACAAGATGGTGTGTTGAGTGGCTCGGTGGCGATGGACATCAGAGAACAAACATCCAGCTGAAAGAACACAAGCTGGTGGGGTCAACATTATGGTCTTGGGGATGTTCTTGTGGTGTTCTCTGGGACACTTATCTATATGGAGGCGCTCTCAGCTGATCTGGGTTATGTATCTATCCTGTACATGCTGACTGTCTTCCCTGAGGTGGACTGGATGTTCCAGCAAGACAATGTGATATGTCACACAGCTAGAAATGTCTGACTTTGGTTGGGAGAGCATGACCATGACCATGGCCCCCTTATTTGCTAGATTTGAATCCAATTGAGCATCATTGATGGTCCATACAGCCAACAACACTAGAGATCAGGGCAAATAGAGCATCTTGAGCATCTGTGGGCAGGGCCGTCTTTCCCATTGGGCAGGGTAGGCGGCTGCCCGGGGGCCCATGACTCATGGGGGGCCCCTGTGGCAGTCGCGTACCCCGCAGCCAAACACACACTTATGGGCCGCGGCTTATTCTGCTACTCTGCAGACATGTCATGTTCAGGGAAGCTGATGAGCCACGCTGTGCCCCCCTCTCCCCATGAACACTTATCAGGGCCGTTTCCAGGCCCAGCTCCTGCCCTGACCAAGTAATTGGCGCCTCCTCCGCCTCCCCTACAGACCTCACTGATGATCTCCTGAAAGCTGCCAGCCTCCTCTCCCCCTGCGCGGATCTCACTAGCATCTCTCCCAGACAGATCCTGCAGCAGGTCAGTGATGACGTCATCGGGCCTGCTGGAGGATCCGTGCGGCAGCTGACAGGCGGGAAAGGAGAAAGGAGAAGAGAGGAAGACCGGGGCCAGGATTAGGTGAGTATATTGGTTTGTTTTGTTTTCTTGTGTTGAGGCAGTGCAGGAGGTCTCTTACTAAGGGGGTCGTGCAGGGTGTCCCCCATACTGTGCTCCTGTCCCCATTTTCTATACTATACCCAGAGAGAGATCACTGTGTTATCTGTGGTGTTACATAGGACTGCAGGTGACAGCTACTACATTATCTGTACTCAGATTTATCACTGTGTTATCTGTGGTGTTACATAGGACTGCAGGTGACATCTACCATATTATCTGTACTCAGAGATATCACTGTGGTGTTACATAGGACTGCAGGACACATCTATTACATTAACTGTACTCAGATATCACTGTGTTATCTGTGGTGTTACATAGGACTGCAGGTGACTACTACATTATCTGTACTCAGATATCACTGTGTTATCTGTGGTGTTACATAGGACTGCAGGTGACATCTACTACATTATCTGTACTCAGAGATATCACTGTGTTATCTGTGGTGTTACATAGGACTGCAGGTGACTACTACATTACCTGTACTCAGAGATATCACTGTGTTATCTGTGGTGTTACATAGGACTGCAGGTGACTACTACATTACCTGTACTCAGAGATATCACTGTGTTATCTGTGGTGTTACATAGGACTGCAGGTGACTACTACATTATCTGTACTCAGATATCACTGTGTTATCTGTGGTGTTACATAGGACTGCATGTGACATCTACTACATTATCTGTGCTCAGAGATATCACTGTGTTATCTGTGGTGTTACATAGGACTGCAGGTGACTACTACATTATCTGTGCTCAGAGATATCACTGTGGTGTTACTAGGACTGCAGGGCATATCTATTACATTAACTGTACTCAGAGATATTACTGTGTTATCTGTGGTGTTACATAGGACTGCAGATATATCACTGTTATCTGTGCTGTTACATAGGACTGCAGGTGACTACTACATTATCTGTGCTCAGAGATATCACTGTGGTGTTACATAGGACTGCAGGACACATCTATTACATTAACTGTACTCAGAGATATCACTGTGTTATCTGTGCTGTTACATAGGACTGCTGGTGACTACTACATTATCTGTACTCAGAGATATGACTGTGTTATCTGTGGTGTTACATAGGACTGCAGGTGACTACTGCATTATCTGTACTCAGAGATATCACTGTGTTATCTGTGCTGTTACACAGGACTGCAGGTGACTACTACATTATCTGTACTCAGAGATATTACTGTGTTATCTGTGCTGTTACATAGGACTGCAGGGGACATCTACTACATTATCTGTACTCAGAGTTATTACTGTGTTATCTGTGGTGTTCCATGGGACTGCAGGTCTCAGGGAGTTGAGCTCTGCTACATCTGCCACCCTGTAGTATATCTCTATCTCCTGATACTGTGGAGCGGCTTGTGCACAGACGTGACTCAGGGCCGTTTGTAAGGCTGGGCTGTTGGGGTAGTGTGTCTGTTGGGATGGTGGGGTAGTGTGAGGGGGGGGGGTCAGGTGGAGTAGTGCGTGTAGGGGGGTCAGGTGGGGTAGTGTGAGGGGGGTCAGGTGGGATAGTGTGTGTAGGGGGGGTCAGGTGGGATAGTGTGTATGGGAGGGTCAGGTGGGATAGTGTGTATAGGGGGGTCAGGTGGGATAGTGTGTGTATGGGAGGGTCAGGTGGGATAGTGTGTATGGGAGGGTCAGGTGGGATAGTGTGTATAGGGGGGTCAGGTGGGATAGTGTGTGTATGGGAGGGTCAGGTGGGATAGTGTGTATGGGAGGGTCAGGTGGGATAGTGTGTATAGGGGGGTCAGGTGGGATAGTGTGTGTATGGGAGGGTCAGGTGGGATAGTGTGTGTATGGGAGGGTCAGGTGGGATAGTGTGTATGGGAGGGTCAGGTGGGATATAGTGTGTATAGGGGGGTCAGGTGGGATAGTGTTTGAAGGGGGGGGGCAGGTGGGATAATGTGTATAGGGGGGGTCAGGTGGGATAGTTTGTGTGTGGGGGGGGGGTAGGTTTATTGCAGGCAGGGGGGGAACTTTATTACTATGGTGGGTACAGCAGGCGCATTATTACTATACAGGCATAGGGCGCAGCAGTGGAGGCATTTTACTGTTTTACTATGGGGAAACACACAGCAGGAGACATTATTACTATATGGAGGGTACAGCAGTAAGCAGCATTATTACTATATTTTTCCTAGTAGCCCGAGTAACCCGCCCCTTCCTTCCCCAGGGCTGAACTGACCGGGGGGGGGGGGGGGGGCGCTTTTATCAATATTCGCCCTGTTGTCAAAATGACCTAGAAACTGCCCTGACACTTATGGACCACTGACTTTTAAATTCCTAGCAGGCGTGCCACACGCAGGGACGTCTGCTTCCCTGACGTCCCTTTCGGCGACTGACGTCACTTCCTGGACGTGCCGCTGAGGATCCAGGAGCCATCGCAGCTGCTGGGCACCGGAGCTCCTGAAGGAAGAAGACTTAGCTGGGGAGCAATGTTTGAGGTGATCGTTAGGAGGTCGGGGGGAGGGGGATGCGGGGACTTGATCTTGGGTCAGGGGGCCCAGTTCACAGCTGTGCCTAGGGGCCCATAGTTTTGTTAAGACGGCCCTGTCTGTGGGACCATCTTAATTATTCAGCATTTGATTACCAATGGCTGAAGGAGTTGGAGGTAGCCCTAGAAGTCCCGCAAAATATGGATACAGCCATAGGCTATGTCCATATTTTCCAGGAACTGCCTAGAGCTGCATCCAACTTTTTCAGCCACTGGTAATCAAATGCTGAACAATCAAGATGGTCCCACAGATGCTCAAGATGCTCTATTTGCCCTGATCTCTAGTGTTGTTGGCTGTATGGGCCATCCTGCAGCTGTGGGATGCAGTCAACATGGCTTCAGATACCTGTGACACCTACCGGGACCTTATGGAGTCACTCCCCATCCGCCAAGCTGCTGTCCGTGCCGCACATTACATTATTCTGGATATTAGCTGCTGGTTATAGTAATATGTCTGTGTACAAATATCTAATTAACAATCAGTGCATAAAAATACTGGTGATGTAACTGAACCAAAAAAAAAACACAAAAATGTGCAATTTTTCCAAAAAACTCTGTGTGTGACAGCGACCTTATAGGATTGTGCAGGAAGTTCCCTATTGCAGAATTTTATATGTCTAGGAATAGAAATCAGCCACAGCATGACGACAAGGCCGAGGGCTCGGATGGTAATTTCCATTGTTTATTCTCTTCACCCATAGAGATGACTTATGTGTCTGTTATAGCACTTTTTGTGCTTGAGATACTTTAGTTACATATTAAAGTCATCATACTTATAAAGTTAGAGTTTTGTCTATAAAGGTCAGATTTAGGGCATAATACAGCACTGTCTCTAAGGGAACGGCTTGACACACACAATTACTGCTATTTATATATGCTGTACTATATATATATATATATATATATATATATATATATATATATATATATATGAAGACAAGAGAGGGGAAAAAGTGGCCATGTTTTTGTAGCGCTGGATAACCCGATTAAATGCTCGCCATCATTTTAAACAATCCCCCATGTGATTGCCGATATGAGATCTATAAATTTTAACATTAACAGAAAACTATTTGGTCTCAGTTTTTTCTTTGTTTTCCCCTATAGACTTCTATAGGGGGTAAAAATGTCAGGGGGAAAAAAGTCATGTCTGTATGAACACTGCCATTTTGCCTGAATTCTTCAACAGAAATTTTGTAATCATGCGATAAAAATTTATATGACTTATGGCCTATAGGCCTATGTTTAACCCCCTCACATCAGCAATACTCAGTGATACGTTCCTGCTGCACATACCAAGTGCAGCAGGACCGTATATGCTTGTTCCTGACTGAAGGGGCTGTAGATGTGTGCGGGACCGCTGCAGTGAGAGCGGTCCCGCATACATCAGTGTCCGGGGAGCCCAGTATAATGACAGGCAGCTTTGATCCCGCAGCTACTTGCCATTTACTCCTTAAACATTGCGATCTATAGCAATCATGGTGTTTAAGGAGTGATCAGGACCCCTGTAGTCACTTGCCTCCGTCCTGTCGGATGGGCAATCTATGTATAAAGTCTATTCTCAGGCAGGCTCCATGCACAGATCACCGATAACACTGATCTATGCTGTGCTATGGCATAGCATAGATCAGTATATGCAATCTAATGATTTTATGTTTTAAAGTGTTTAAAAGTGTTTAAAAAAGTATTTAAAAAACCCTTATAACCCCCCTCCTAATAAAAGTTTAAAATACCCCCTTGCCCATTACAAAAAAAAAAAAAATAAATAAATAAATACACATATTACATATCGTAGTGTGGGGAATTGTCAGATCTATTAAAATTTAACATTATTGTTCCTGCGCGGTGAATGGCGTAAATGGAAGGGGGGGGCACACCAGGGTTGCTGTTTTTTTTTTTTTTTTTTTTATTACATATCAGAAAAAAAATTATAAAAAGCGATCAAAATTTTTCTATTACACCAATATGATATTAATAAAAACTAGAGTTCATGGCACAAAAAAAGTACACCGCAACCAGCCCTGTAGGTGGAAAAATAAAAGCTCTATGGCTCTTAGAAGGCGGGGAGGAACACCTTACTGCGCATCAGACACCCAATTTGGGCGAATTTACCTAAAAAAAATGTTTTAAAATATATTCTCTCCTCTTTACTAAATATCTTAGTACTCTGCTGCACTGGTTGAAACTTGTGTTATCAGACTTATTGTATAATTAATGTTTTTATGTATTTTAAAAAAAAATTTGGTGATTTTTTTTTTTCTAATTTCCCATTTTTCTATCTATATTATAAAATAATCCTGAGATCTTGCAGTTTTCATTCTCACCACTGGGGCTAAAACTAAGCTGAGACTTACTGTTGTGTCTGTGGTGATAAGAGGAGGCTGCTGTAAAGTGATCTGTACAGCATTGCAGCGTCATGTGACACCAGTAGATAGAGGAGACAATAGCAGCTCCCTGTGGAATGACCTCTTTACAGGTCACAGGGCACGCTCAGTAATGTCTCACATTCATCTCAAGGGGACAGAGTCTGTCTATTGTTGTCTATGTCCATGAGTCTTACTGTAAAGCATGTCAATAAATGCTGTTAAGAACAGCCCAGGCAATATGGCCGCCCCCATAACAATGTACAAATAGTGAAATAAAAAAAATTAAAAAAATCTAAATCAGAAAATAGATTAGAATAAAAGAAATTTTTGTTTTTGTATCTGACTCTAATCAGTAAAAGAAAATTTAGGTGACACATTCCCTTTAAAGGATTTTATGGCAGTGAAACTTCCTTTCGTTTCAGAGAATGTTCTGTACTAGAACGACCTGGAGAATAAGGGCAATCAAGGCAATCAAGGCGATGGCAAATACACCACCTATCCCAGAAATAATCTAATAAAAAACAGTATACACATAAAACAATGTACAAAACTGTAAACTGTAAACTGTAAAACAACACGGTAACACCAGAGCAAGGAGTGGAGGCAATCCAAAGTGGTCAGAACAAAATTAAGCGGATCATGCAATCTCCGAAAACTGGGGTCTGCTGTGAACTCCAAATGGCCTCTATTACGTAAGATTGTGCACTAGGGAATCATTCTTTAAAGGGGTACTCCGGACTGAGGGAGGAGGTGGATGAGGGCAACAACATCCCCTTACCTCCACTGTTTCAGCACCGGGTCCTGGATCGCATCACACCGGTCCGCGCTGCCCGGTCGCTTCACAGTTAAATGTGACACCAGGAGACAGAAGAGAAAATAGATGAAGCTCACAGCTCAGCCTCCCCTTCCCAGTGGAAGGACCTCTACAAAGGTCACAGAGTATGCATTTCTCATTCATGTCAGTGGGACAGGTTTTGTCTATTGCCATCTATGTCCATGGCTCTTGCTGTAAAGCATATCATAAAATGTTGATAAAACAGCTTAGGTAAGATGGCCGCCCACATAATATTGAATAAAAAAAAAAAAAGTACAATTGGAAAATATAAATGAAAAATGGATGATACATTTCCTGCCATAGATTTGCTGTGAGAGGTGTGAACATGTTACGAGGACCATTTCAGGTGAATGCCGATATAAAACATACTGCAGAAATATAGTATGTATTGTACAAACTGATATTGTAAAGTACCATAAAGTTATATCTGTAACAGTGCTAAAGAAATATAAAAAGGCAACTACAGCGTCTTGTAAAAGTATTCACCCCTTTGGTGTTCCTTCTGTTTTGTTGCATTACAGCTGAGAATAAAGATGTAGAATCATTTAGATTTTTATGATATAATAATAATGAACATAGTAAAGTAGTTCCGATTTTTTCTGCAACTGACCCGCACTGGTGGGCGGAGTTTTCTGCTTCTCATGAATATCTAGGACTACTGGGCTCATGCACATAATGGAGAGGACTACTTTTTGTTCATGTTATTCAGGAGGATCAGCTGCACAGAACAATGTAAGTGATACATCATTCTGCTCAGCTTCTCTTACACTAGTTTATACCACCCTGAGATAGGACATCATACACGATACACCTGCTGAGAGAGTCTCTTTATAATTATAGTTAATGATGGTTCCTCTATGCTGCCGGTGACATCATTGTCAGCTGCACATCTCTTTGTCTAAACAGGGATGTGCATCTGATAATGTATCCAAATGGCTGCACGAACAATCTAGAGGTCTTTCGTGCAGGTTGGCCGCATAATGATCGAGCCTTGTAGAAGCAAAGCAAATGAGTATCGATCTCACGGATTGTTGCCCATTTGGGCCATACACGGATGCACATTTGACTGTATGACGGGGCCCTTAGCAACCTCTCTCTATATATACACCTCATATGTAATTACCAGAACCTTCAAACATCTGAGAAAAAGGGGTGGTATTACACGGAACAATTATCAACTGAAAAATCGTTAAATCGAGAAATCATTGGTCATTTAATAGAATTCGGACCTATTTTTGTTGTTGATCGTTCACAAATCGTTCGCATTTAATAAGACGTCGTTCGCAGTAGCGACGACAGGACGAACGCAGTAACGATCATCGTTCCGTGTAATTGTGTGAACGATTTCAGGTCGTTTGCCATAGCGTTCGTTTATCGTTGATCGTCGAAAAATCGCTTCATGTAATAGTACCCAAAGTTGCGGCAGAGTACAGATCAAAGTCCATTTGGGAAAAAAAATTATCCACACAATGGAGAAATATAAAATCAATTATAACAAAAAGCAAAAAATTATGGGACAACTACAAACCTGGCAAGAGACAGTGCCCACCCAAAACCCATCGAGCGAGCAAGGAAAGATTTAACCAATAAAGACCCCAGCGATAACATTGGACACTACAGTCCTGATTTTTGGCTCTTCCGGAATCATATTGATACACGACGCCGAGTCTACTGCGCAGCTTCACACTCCGTAAGGTCGGTAAATTACGGAGCCCTAAGTGTGGTACCCTCAGACGGGTGATAGGTAGAGTAGTAAGGCAGCTGAGGGTGGTAGTCACTAGGTATGGCAGCTTTGGCATTGTGGTTGGTTGACCCTGTATGTTGTGGACTCACGAAACTTGCGTGAAACGTGAAAAAACCTAAAATTTTCCAACTGCAATTATTTTAGTCCCAGTGATGGCACAGCAGAGCGGCACAATTAACATGCATACAATGGTGAATCTGGGCTAGATCATGCGGTAAGATTCGGGTGCTCTTCCGCGAAAATGCAATAGGAGCAATCATAGCATATCATAAGGAAAAGAATGGTGGAGGCACTCACCGTGTAAAAATCTTCTTTATTCGTAATCTTCGTTAAAAACCATACAGAGAGTGTAGCAGTCAGGCGGGGACGCCGCTCAGCAACTGATTGTGTGACAGCTGTTTCCCACGCGCATGCGTGATTCTTCAGACACTCCTTCGCCCTCTCACGTATGTTCCTATATAGCTCTCAAGGAACAGGTGAGTACCTTGTAAGGTACAAAAACAATAATTCTAATTCAGTATAAGAACATGCTTAAATCAATGCATTTATTTATTTCAGTGTTGTTAGTGGTAATCTATGCAGCTCTTCTGTTTCTAGTAGACATTTAGGCAGTCTAGTTAAACTAGACCCTTCTGTAGAAACTCGCTCCCACCCACCCACCCACCCAAACATATTGCTTACGGCAGTGTAGTTTACTGCACAAAACTTTACTCATGGTTGGCTTTGGCATGGTCCAGTTTTCCTGGCAGTATAGTGCGGACACTGGTCGCCATCTTGTGGACTTTGCCGGTAATGCAGAAGCTGCTCTATGAGAGTGTGTTAGCAGTGAGCTATGATAGGCCGATCCCATAGGCTGTTAACACACCGTCAAAATGATGGCCGTCATTTTCACGGCAAATAACAGTCACGATTGTGAAAAAAAGGCATAGTGGGAACATAGCCATATGTTGTTTCTTGGTATTTGTTCTTTTCAGGCTCAGTGACTGGTTTTCAGAATCACAGCTCGCTCTGGCTATGGATTTTATAAAAAAAAAAAAACATTTTTTCCCAATGCTTCAATACAAATGCTTAAAGCGACTCTGTATCCACCAACCCACCCCACCAAACCGCTAGTACCATCTGTTTGATTAGAGTAAATCCTTACTGGTTGTGTCTTTTAAAATGAGCCCCGTGCCTTGGTTAGAACAAAAAATAATCTTTTAATCTGCAGCGCTGTGCCATACTGACTTGGCCTAGAGTGTCTGTGCCCCAGGTCTGCGACTCCTCTACTTCCTTCCTCATCTTCCTCCCCCAAGCAAGATTTCTATTCATCACCTATCTAAACACAGCGACACAGGTACACTGTTTAGACCAGCAATAAATCCTGCTGGGGGGCATCCCTAATGATGAGGAGGGTGGGGACGAAGAAAGGAGAGGCGTTGCAGACCTGGGACACAGACACTCTAGGCCACGCCAGTATGACACAGGGCAGCAAGTTTAAGTGATCTTTTTTACTTTAACCAAGGCCTCGGGCACATTTTAAAAGGACCGTTAAGGATTTACTCTCACCAAACAGATGGTACTAGTATTTCGGTGGGGTGGTTTGGTGAATACAGAGTTGGGCTATGTTCACACGGCATGAGAGACCGGCCGTTCCGTGACCCCGGCCGGGTCACGGAATGGCAGGTCTCTGCCCGGATCATCGCGGCCGGTACTTAAGAACCAGCCGGATGATCTGTCCGGCCGCAGAGCTCTGATGCGGGCGCATCAGCGCGCCCCCCCGAATCAGAGCTTCCCCCTGCACACTATGAAGCAAACGGCCGGAGCCCCTCGCTTCATAGTGTGAACTGACAGGGTTTCCTATGGCCGCAATTCATTGAATTGCGGCCGTAGAAATCTGACATGTTAGTTATTTCCGGCCCCCTACGGGATCCCATTGAAAGTAAGGCATTGTTCCACCGCGCCAAAAGTACGGCTGTTGTTGCCATCGGCAACAACGGCCGTACTTTTACGCAGTGTGAACATAGCCTTGCTTTACGTTACATGAAGAAAGAATCACTTAATTTTGTAAGTTGGAGTGGGGTAATAAAAGAAAATAAACATATATACTAATACATCTCTCTGGAACTAACACCATAAAAACTGCATGATGCTGGTTTCACACATGGCAGGTTTATTTAGTTTTTTTTTTTTAAATGTCTCTGCAGTGTTTGAGAAAGGGAAACCAGAAAAGGATCCAACAGGAAAGAGAAGAACCTCCCTTTTTATTTTTGATCACATTTGAATCTACTTCTGGCTTTGGCACAAAAACTGCCATGTGTAAAACCGGCCTAACAGCGGTGAAAAAAGAAGGTGCAGTTTTTTGGTGGCCTGAAAAAAAAAGGCAAAGAAAATTTGTGTCTTGCTGCCCTATATTGCTATTGAGTTTGTTTCATATGTTCTTCCCTAATCAGAAACTGCAGGTAGAAGATGATCTGTTGGGTAGAGATAGTTGCAGGATTCTGCTTGTAGGGGGCGCCACTACCTGTATAATGTTAAAAATATCCTGCAAAGTGAATAGAATCAATAACAAAAACAAAATTACCGATTTTTAGTTACATGATAACACGATAATGATGGTGTCAAAATGCAGCAATTTCAAGCTATAAATATTGCATATTGTTGTAATCGCACTGACCCATAGACTACGGATAACACAATTTACCGTAACTTCCATAACACAGGAGCAAACTGCCCCAACCTCCAAATACCCACATTTCATCCTACAAATATTTTTCTTTGTTTGTTGTACATTTTATGGTAAAATGAAAGGGGTGATGGGAAAGTACAAATAGTCCCGCAAAAAACAAGCTCCCTATAGGTGGAAACATAAAAGTGTGAGGAAAAAAAAAAAAACACAAAAGTGAAAGTAAACCGGCTCTTGAGATAAGTAAAAGTAGTTGACAATAGATGTAATGTATTTTGGGTCTTTTTTCAACCACTTTATACAAGTAACACGCAATTGCCCCTTTGTCACATCACAGAGATGTCTCCTTTGCTTTACTTTTATTAAGGCATTAATGTCATTTGTAGTTATCATTTCTTTTAAAAGTTACTGATCGCATAGGATCTCACTCCTGAGACCTGCTTTGATCCCAACATTATTTTCTATGGAGCGAATAAGACAGATTTGATTGGTTACTAAGGAGAGATGCTTGCTGTCACTCACTCCCCCGGTGGTATCATACGGTCGGTACGATCAGTAACTACTGACATGTCTGATGACAAATGACAGTACAGCTGCAGTTGTTCAGGTCCCTCTGTGGCTTTTAATATAAATCAGGTATTACACAACACTCTGAAACTCTGAAATGTTTCTGGAATATGTCAGGGAACATAAAAACAAATTTAAAGCACCTTTATAATTTTACATTTTTTTGTTACGAACCACAGGTGCTCTTTAAAGGGACAGCAGTGCTTATCTCAGTCTCTTCTTTGCTTACCAGGCTACCAGACTTTGTAGAAATGATATTACTGCACCACAGCGACATCTTGAGGCTGAATCTGCTAATTACACCACAAGGGTATGTAGAACAAGATTTTTAATATATAAAAAAGCTTAGTATCCTTCTGCTTTCACATACAAAAAAAAAACAAGAGGGACTTGTCGAAGTTTATTAAACCAACATTATTCCCTTACATACTCTTAGCAGCACAATTGTGGGGATTTCTCTGACCTGTGGACTGATAGGACAGATGGAGCTTTTAAAGGAGAAGTCAGGCGAACATTTTTATTAAAGTGTAGTATTGCCCCCCCAAAAGTTATACAAATCCCCAATATACACTTATTACGGGAAATGCTTATAAAGTGCTTTTTTTTCCCTGCACTTACTGCTGCATCAAGGCTTCACTTCCTGGATAACATGGTGATGTCACTTCCTGGATAACATGATGATGTCACTTCCTGGATAACATGGTGATGTCACTTCCTGGATAACATGGTGATGTCACTTCCTGGATAACACGGTGATGTCACTTCCTGGATAACACTGTGATGTCACAACCCGACTCCCAGAGCTGTGCGGGCTGTGGCTGCTGGAGAGGATGATGGCAGGGGGACACTGAGGGACACAGGGCACTGGAGGGACACTGAGCATCCCCCTGCCATCATACTCTCCAGCAGCCACAGCCCGCACAGCTCTGGAAGTCGGGGAGTGATCAACATTTTATTCAAGAAGTGACATCACCATGTTATCCAGGAAGTGACATCACCATGTTATCCAGGAAGTGACATCACCATGTTATCCAGGAAGTGACATCACCATGTTATCCAGAAAGTGACATCACCATGTTATCCAGGAAGTGACATCACCATGTTATCAAGGAAGTGACATCACCATGTTATCCAGGAAGTGACATCACCATGTTATCCAGGAAGTGAAGCCTTGATGCAGTAGTAAGTGCAGGGAAAAAGCACTTTATAAGCATTTCGCATAATAAGTGTATATAAGTATTAGAGGGGTATTCCAGTATCTAAAAATTGTACTTAACCCTTAGGGGATAGCCAGATATCCCTCCAGGGAAGGAAACCTGTTGCCTCCCAGTCCCAATTGATTGTGAGTATTGGAACATAAATAGGGAAATACCAGTGTGGCCCCCTTTGTGTCAAAGTCTAACTCTGTAGTGAGTATTGAAACATGACAAGGGTTTACCAAAGACAGGCATCCATCCACAGACAGCTGTTTCAGGGTATTTGCCCCTCGACAGTGTGGAGCAGGATTCTGGCTAACGGAGGCAATGAAAAGTAGACCAACAAAACACAATAATCAATAAGCTCCACACTGATGAGGGGCAAATACCCTGGAACAGCTGTCTGTGGATGGATGTCTTTGGTGAACCCTTGTCATGTTGCAATGTATCAGGGTGGTTTGGTGATCTCCTCCCCCTTGGCAACAGGTTTTCCTTCCCTGGAGGGATATCTGGCTATTCCCGAGTTTTGAGACTCGCAACTGAGGACCCAAGAATCCCTTTTTTTGCACATTTAAAATTGATAGGGGGCAATGTATCAGTGGAGACTCCAGGGTGAGTACTTTATTGGACTTTGTTAGGGATTTGATCTCCCTGAGCTCAGTGATTGCTGTGTTTTGTTAACCCTTAGGGGACACAGCAATTTTTCAGTTTTGGTTTTCGCTCCTTGCATTCTAAAATTCATAACACCTTAATTTTTTTCATCAAAAAAGTCAAAGACTTATTTTTGCAAAACTAAATTTACTTTGTAATTACACCTTTTATTTTACCATAAAATGCATGGTGAGATGGAAAATCAGCCTATGCTTTGGTGAACCCTTTCCGCAAGATAGAAAAGGGGACAGTACCACAGTCCAGGCACGGGGTTCGCCCGCAATGTTCCCCCCGACAGACCTGTCTTTCCCCTGGTTTCCTCTCCGATCATCTATGCCTGTGTGTGCACTCCATGGCTGCCTCTCTCTTCTGCTGCCACTGATATCAGGGCCTGCACTACTCCCCTGCTCTCCAGTCATCCTGCCCCTCATGTTCCCTAGGGTGTGTGTGCGGTCCGCTTCCTCTCCAGAACAAAAGATACTGATAATACAGAGCTGCCGATTGTGTCATCATAAAATTACTTGTAGTGTAGTGACCGGTACAGAGGGGGCATCAGTGTAGTGACTGGTACAGGAGGAGGAGACATCAGTGTAGTGACTGGTACAGGAGGAGACATCAGTGTAGTGACTGGTACAGGAGGAGGCATCAGTGTAGTGACTGGTACAGGAGGAGGCATCAGTGTAGTGACTGGTACAGGAGGAGGAGTCATCAGTGTAGTGACTGGTACAGGAGGGGGAGACATCAGTGTAGTGACTGGTACAGGGGGAGACATCAGTGTAGTGACTGGTACAGGGGGAGGAGTCATCAGTGTAGTGACTGGTACAGGGGGAGACATCAGTGTAGTGACTGGTACAGGAGGAGACATCAGTGTAGTGACTGGCACAGGGGGAGGAGTCATCAGTGTAGTGACTGGTACAGGGGGAGGAGACATCAGTGTAGTGACTGGTACAGGAGGGGGAGACATCAGTGTAGTGACTGGTACAGGAGGAGGAGACATCAGTGTAGTGACTGGTACAGGAGGAGGAGGCATCAGTGTAGTGACCGGTACAGGGGGAGATATCAGTGTAGTGACTGGTACAGGAGGAGACATCAGTGTAGTGACTGGTACAGGAGGAGGCATCAGTGTAGTGACTGGTACAGGAGGAGACATCAGTGTAGTGACTGGTACAGGGGGAGACATCAGTGTAGTGACTGGTACAGGAGGAGACATCAGTGTAGTGACTGGTACAGGAGGAGGCATCAGTGTAGTGACTGGTACAGGAGGAGACATCAGTGTAGTGACTGGTACAGGAGGGGGAGACATCAGTGTAGTGACTGGCACAGGGGGAGGAGTCATCAGTGTAGTGACTGGTACAGGAGGAGACATCAGTGTAGTGACTGGTACAGGAGGAGGAGACATCAGTGTAGTGACTGGTACAGGGGGAGGAGACATCAGTGTAGTGACTGGTACAGGAGGAGACATCAGTGTAGTGACTGGTACAGGAGGAGACATCAGTGTAGTGAATGGTACAGGAGGAGACATCAGTGTAGTGACTGGTACAGGAGGAGGAGACATCAGTATAGTGACTGGTACAGGTGGAGGAGACATCAGTATAGTGACTGGTACAGGGGGAGACATCAGTGTAGTGACTGGTACAGGAGGAGGCATCAGTGTAGTGACTGGTACAGGAGGAGGAGGCATCAGTGTAGTGACTGGTACAGGAGGAGACATCAGTGTAGTGACTGGTACAGGAGGAGGAGGCATCAGTGTAGTGACTGGTACAGGGGGAGACATCAGTGTAGTGACTGGTACAGGGGGGAGACATCAGTGTAGTGACTGGTACAGGAGGAGGAGACATCAGTGTAGTGACTGGTACAGGAGGAGGAGACATCAGTGTAGTGACTGGTACAGGAGGAGGCATCAGTGTAGTGACTGGTACAGGAGGAGACATCAGTGTAGTGACTGGTACAGGGGGAGACATCAGTGTAGTGACTGGTACAGGGGGGAGACATCAGTGTAGTGACTGGTACAGGAGGAGGAAATGTCAGTGTAGTGACTGGTACAGGAGGAGACATCAGTGTAGTGACTGGTACAGGAGGAGACATCAGTGTAGTGACTGGTACAGGAGGAGGAGGCATCAGTGTAGTGACTGGTACAGGAGGAGACATCAGTGTAGTGACTGGTACAGGGGGAGACATCAGTGTAGTGACTGGTACAGGAGGAGGCATCAGTGTAGTGACTGGTACAGGAGGAGACATCAGTGTAGTGACTGGTACAGGAGGAGACATCAGTGTAGTGACTGGTACAGGGGGGAGACATCAGTGTAGTGACTGGTACAGGAGGAGGAGACATCAGTGTAGTGACTGGTACAGGAGGGGGAGACATCAGTGTAGTGACTGGTACAGGGGGAGGAGACATCAGTGTAGTGACTGGTACAGGAGGGGGAGACATCAGTGTAGTGACTGGTACAGGAGGAGGAGACATCAGTGTAGTGACTGGTACAGGAGGAGGAGACATCAGTGTAGTGACTGGTACAGGAGGAGGCATCAGTGTAGTGACTGGTACAGGAGGAGACATCAGTGTAGTGACTGGTACAGGGGGAGGAGACATCAGTGTAGTGACTGGTACAGGAGGAGGAAACGTCAGTGTAGTGACTGGTACAGGAGGGGGAGACATCAGTGTAGTGACTGGTACAGGAGGGGGAGACATCAGTGTAGTGACTGGTACAGGAGGAGGAGACATCAGTGTAGTGACTGGTACAGGAGGAGGAGACATCAGTGTAGTGACTGGTACAGGAGGAGGCATCAGTGTAGTGACTGGTACAGGAGGAGACATCAGTGTAGTGACTGGTACAGGGGGAGGAGACATCAGTGTAGTGACTGGTACAGGAGGAGGAGACATCAGTGTAGTGACTGGTACAGGTGGAGACATCAGTGTAGTGACTGGTACAGGAGGAGGCATCAGTGTAGTGACTGGTACAGGAGGGGGAGACATCAGTGTAGTGACTGGTACAGGAGGAGACATCAGTGTAGTGACTGGTATAGGAGGAGACATCAGTGTAGTGACTGGTACAGGGGGAGACATCAGTGTAGTGACTGGTACAGGAGGAGGCATCAGTGTAGTGACTGGTACAGGAGGAGACATCAGTGTAGTGACTGGTACAGGAGGAGGAGACATCAGTGTAGTGACTGGTACAGGAGGAGACATCAGTGTAGTGACTGGTACAGGAGGAGACATCAGTGTAGTGACTGGTACAGGAGGAGGCATCAGTGTAGTGACTGGTACAGGAGGAGGAAACGTCAGTGTAGTGACTGGTACAGGAGGAGGAAACGTCAGTGTAGTGACTGGTACAGGGGGAGACATCAGTGTAGTGACTGGTACAGGAGGAGACATCAGTGTAGTGACTGGTACAGGAGGAGGGGGCATCAGTGTAGTGACTGGTACAGGGGGGGCATCAGTGTGTGACTGGTACAGGGGGGGCATCAGTGTGTGACTGGTACAGGGGCGGCATCAGTGTACTAGTTTTTTTTTTTCTTTTTTACTATTGAGTTCTTGTTTAAACACACGCCATAAAGTCATGCCCAAAATACACTTCTCAACATTGTAACACTAAGAAGGTAAAGTTGTGGAATTATGGAAATCACAGGATCGGTAGACATGCAAAATATATGCAAGTGATACAAAATGGAAACAATATGCAAAACATTTTGATGTGTTCAGTATTGTGTATGAGCATCAGGCTCAGAAATACACGCGTGTACAAGCCCTCACACACTAGTGAGTTAATGGTTGTCTGAGCAATGCTCTGCCACGCTGAAGATCCACTGGTGGCAGCTTTCTTTCCAATTGTGATCAATGACGTTCTAGATGGGAGACATGTCTGAAGTGGCTGCGGGTCAGGGCGGCATGTTTAGGCCGTGTAGGCTGCTCACAATAACAGGAGAAATATGCGAACTTCATTGTCAGGTTGAAAAAAAAGCTTCTGGCACTTTTTGAATAAATAACCACTTGGTCCAGGGGTCTGGCCACTGTCCATTATAATCCCGGCTGTAGGACCGGTGTGTCATTTCCTTGTGAAGGCCTCTTCATGGGGTTGCCCACATGGTCGCCGGACTTTTTCTTAACCCCTTCAAGCCCATTGATGCACAAAAGTCCAGGTCAAATTAATGCAATGTTCCTCCCCACCTTCTAAGAGCCATAGCGCTTTTATTTTTCCACCTACAGGGCTGGTCGGGGTGTCTTTTTTGCGCCATGAGCTCTAGTTTTTATTAAGATCATATTGGTGTAACAGAAATTTTTTTATTGTTTTTTATTAATTTTTTTCTGATATGTAATTGAAAAAAACAGCAATCCTGGTGTGTGTTTTATTTTTTTTGTTTACGCCGTTCACCGAGCGGAAACAATAATGTAATATCCTAATAGATGAGACAACTCGGCACGCTATGATATATACTATGTTTGTTTATTTTATTTTTTAAAAAATATTTTTATAATGGGCAAAGGGGGGTATATTAAACTTTTTTTGGGGGTGGGGATATAAGGTTTTTTTTTAATACTTTAAAAAAAAAATTTCATTACACTTTTTTTCACAGTAAAACATGCAATCATAAGATAGCATAACAATAGCATAGCATAGATCAGTGTTATCGGCAATCTATGTATAGAGCCTGAGAGCAGACAATCTACATATAGAGCCTGAGAGCAGACTCTATGCACAGATCGCCGAACCGATAGGATGGATGTAAGAGGCTTACCCCCGCCCGTCGGTACATGTGATCGGGGGCCCCCTTCCGATCACTCAGTGACAGATGCTTGTCCTGTTACTAAGTACCTTCAATGCCGCGATCGCTATAGATTGCCGCGTTTAAGGAGTTGAGGAGACACAGCTTCGGGATGGCAGCTACCTCTCATTACCTTCAGTTCCCAGGACACTGATATGTGTGGGACTGCTCTCACTACAGCGGTCCCGCACACATCATACCCCTTCAGTGTCAGGAACGTGCATATACATTCCTGCTGAACTTAGTATGAGCAGCAGAAATGTATATCTACTTATTGCTGATGTAAAGGGGTTAAAAAAGACCGACCTACATTCCATTGTCCATGATAAGGCGTGAGGGATGAATGTAACAGCTGGAACTGAACATCTGGCTCACAGCCCAATGCTGTGCAAGCGTCTTCTGATGGTTTGTGTAGACTGTTCGAGGCCCTAGGCTTGGTCTTACATATGGCAAAATTACAAAATGGGCCTTCAATCCACGAAGCCACAAATTGGAGCTCAATGCTTGAGAATGCGATCATTTGTAGACCTTGGCGCCACCTGCTATTTCCTCAGATTGTATAACCTTATGGATCGTGTTAAGGAGTGTATGCCCCAAATTAAGATAGCAACCACACCTCTAATCCAAAGCACAGGTGAGTAGGCGCAGGTCGTCCACCACAAGGGTCAGATAATATAAAATATAAAATTTAATTAGCAAAACAATAAAATACATAAAAGGGTAAAAGCACAATGTGTTTCCAGGCCTGGGCCTGCCTCTTCCTCAGGTACTGCACTTTCACACTCTATACTGACACACATATATATATATATATACAACCTGACAAATAACAAAAGTTACAATATAACGAACATAAGGATAACCAATGTAAGACTAAACCAATATATGTAACTAATTCTGGACATGTTAAAGAGGATGTACCATCAGGTACACTCTCTTTAAAATTACACATGAATGGAATGGCGCCGCCACGGGGAAGCCAGTGCCGCGGTCCTTTTTTTGACCCCCATTACAATCAATGGAGCTGCGTCATGGAGGGGCGGGGGTTTCCTCCCACTGGGGACGGGTCAGCTCACCACCAGTGCTTCACCCCCGGCCCGATAACCATGAATACAGCGGCGCCACATGCGGGAACCGGGCCGCGGTTAAAAAAGAGGACAGTGGAGCCGGCACGATTCATGTGTAATTTTAAAGAGAGTGTACCTGATGATACATCCTCTTTAAACAATTTTTATTTTATACTCTCAGTGGTCTCATTGAGACCATTTGGAGCTAGTGTGCACAATCTGAAAATCCAGTATGTCTCTCTATTTATTAGTTATCTGTACCTATCACATTTTCCTTCAGAGAAATATAGAGTGTGAAAGTGCAGTACCCTCATCTCATGCACCTGAGGAAGACGCTGGTCCGGCCTGGAAACACGTTGTGATTTTACCCTTTTATGTATTTTATTGTTTTGCTAATTAAATTTTATATCCTATAATATCTGGCCCTTTTGGTAGATGACCTGCGCCTACTCACCTGTGCTTTGGATCAAGTGGATTGGAGGTGTGGTTGCTGTTTCTCCCCATCGTGGGTTCAGAGGACGGCTGCAGTCCCATAGTCCCGCATAGGCTGTAGTGAGCGTTGTTCCTCGATCTACACAACTCCACCAGGTGAGGAAGTCCACCTTTACTTCCATTTGCACTCCTCTATATGATACTTTTACACCATGGAGCGCTGTCTTTGCTTGTTCCTGTAGTATCAAATTAAAAAAGAATTTTTTTTAAGCTTTTGCTATAATTGAAAATACAGCTAAAATACAAAATAAAAAAGTAGTTTATTTTTAATAGAGAAAAAAAAAACAGTAGTTTTTGACTATAGGCTAAAGGTGATTAGGAGTGTGGGGGGCATTTTGAGAAAACATATGGGAATAGGGTTACCTGCCGGACTGGTTAGTGCAAGTTATAGTTCATGCAAAACATGCAGAAACAACTTTCCACAAGGACTGTCACATTTAAATCATCATAGACAAATATTCGGATCTTTTATCTTTACTTGTATTAGACTAATTTATGATCCAAACACTAAACTGTTAAAAAACACTGTTAAAAAACAAAAAAAAAACGTTGGTTTTCCCATACAAACACTGAGTTGTTTTCCTAAGCTTACCTATAAAGCCAGGAAGAGGTTAAAACAAAGGCAAAATGAAAACTGATCTCCGACATCCTGCGTCTCCCTCCTGAAACCAGTCGGACTAGTTCTGTTTGACTTTTCACAATCGAATGGGGCTTGTTTCTCTGCGCCCAGCCCTCCTGCAGCTTCACCATTTTCCTAGGTGCAATAACAAATGGCTCTGGAGCGCTGCCGGCTCGCTCTTCTTTTTGCTGTTTTTATGGACTTAGTTGGTATAACTTCCCTGCTTGTTGGGATTTTTGCAGAACTGCAGCTGAATGGGCAGGATTTCGGCGACCTCTTGATCTACACCGGAGCCATCCTGGTCTTCCTGAGTCTCATCGGCTGGATATTCTGGTACACAGGGAACATTGAAATATCACTGGAAGAATTACAACAGGATTACACCGCCAAGGATGGAACGCTGGCCCGCTTAGCCCGCAAAATCTCTCGGCACCTTTCTCACAAAGATGTCAGCCATACCAATAGAAAATGGCAGAACGTGAAACGAGAGGAAAAAGTCGACACATTACAGCTGTCCAGGACCAAAGACCTGAAGAAGGAAGTGGAGGAGAGGTTATAATTTGTGAGTATTGTGTTTTATAATTATTTCTTTTTCCTTCTCGTAAAATTATGAGCGGGTTGTGCCACGTATGTAACACTTTGGTGCGCGATATTCACACTAAGTTTTTTCCTCTGCGTTTTTTAATGGTGCGTTCACACCTACAGGATCTGCAGCTGATTTTCTGCAGCAGATTTCATTTAAATAACTGAACACAGCATCAAATCTGCTGCAGATCCTGTAGGTGTGAACACACCCTCAAAGAAAAAATTATGTCTGTTATTTTGCTCTTTGGCCGCCCGTCAGTCGACGCCTTTTCACTTTTTTGAATGTAGTGTGAACATAGCCGTGGTCAGTGTGCGTCTTGACTCCTGCGGTGAGCAATGAAATCCTCCTCCGCCCCCGGAACAAAAACATGTATATATATATATATATATATATATATATATATATATATATATATATATATATATGAATAACAAACCTCTCTGATTTATAGGGGCCCATCTTTCATGGCTTGTGGTAGTGAAGGGGTGGAGCACATCTCCAATGGAATAGACAGGAAAGAGGAAGTGAAAGTTGGTGACACCTTTAAGTCAGTATGTTAGGTCACTTGTACCGACTGAATCTTCACTCGTAACACTCAGACCAAAGCCAAAGGTAGGGCAGAGACAAAATGTTTTTCAGTATATATGGTACATGGACATCGGCCGTAAGTGGGGGGATCATCGGGGGCAGGGGGCAGGGAGCTGCTGCAGCATCTAAGTGGTTAATAGAGATGAGCACACTCAGGTTCGTTTAAATGTTTTCCAGCATCCAACTTCTTCAGCCACTGGTAATCAAATGTCGCACGATCGGGTTCAGACGATCCCTAGTGGTTCAGTATATGGGTCAATACAATGATGGGGCTCTGCTATGGCAAGAAAGGCCTTAAAGGGGTTATCCAGTGCTAAAAAAAAAACATGGCCACTTTCTTTCAGAGACAGCACGACTCTTGTCTCCAGTTCAGGTGCGGTTTGCAATTAAGCTCCATTAACTTCAATGGAACTGAGCAGAAAAACCCTGTCCAAGCTGGAGACAAGAGTGGGGCTTTCTCTGGAATAAAGTGGCCATGTTTGTGGAGCGCTGGATAACCCCTTTAAGAAAGGCATCAAGGCCTGCCATGACTATTATGGATTTCCTGTTCCTACTGACAGACTATTATACATTGGTAATCTAAGCATTCTTCCAATGATCAGAATAGATCACTGTGACAATCCATAGTGGGGATTCATAAATATTTAAGACTCTGTAAAAATCCAGCAATGTCCCCACTGGCATAAAGTTACTGCTTTGCCAAATTTGGACGCTATTCTGCTAAGAGGCCTATTACACGGAGCAATAATCGGACCAATCAGGCCGATTATCTCTCTATGTAATAGAGACAGCGATCAGCCGATAACAACAATCATCAGCTGATCGTGTCTTTAGGTCCAGACCTAAAATCATCGGCTGCCGACCGGCTAATGAGTGAATAAACTGTTATACCTCTCCCCGCTCCTTCCCTCTGCTCGCTGCCCGGAGCCGCGGCGGCAGCTTCAGATTGGTCTGTCCAAGCTGAGAGGCCACAGCGGTCAGGAGCAGTGCTTGGCTGAGTGGCTTTTCAGATGGCGTGTAACAATTTAGGGCAATGGCTGCACGGACATCGCTAAAGATATATATGCACAGTGGTGCCTTGGATTACGAGTATAATTAGTTTCGGGACCGCTCTTGTAATCCAAATCCACTCTTAAACCAAAGCAAATTTTATTCTGAATGACATGTAGAACAGATGAAACAATGAGAAACAGCTGAATCTGTGATATTATAAGTTACTGTACAGTATAACAATCAGCATGTGGTGTATAATGTATAGTAACTGTATAACCCTGATAACACAGCAGCTGGATATGTGCTATATAAGTTACTGTACAGTATAGCAGCATGTGGTATATAATGTATAGTAACTGTATAACCCTGATAACACAGCAGCTGGATATGTGATATATAAGTTACTGTACAGTATAGCAGCATGTGGTATATAATGTATAGTAACTGTATAACCCTGATAACACAGCAGCTGGACATGTGATATATAAGTTACTGTACAGTATAACAATCAGCATGTGGTGTATAATGTATAGTAACTGTATAACCCTGATAACACAGCAGCTGGATATGTGATATATAAGTTACTGTACAGTATAACAATCAGCATGTGGTGTATAATGTATAGTAACTGTATAACCCTGATAACACAGCAGCTGGATATGTGATATATAAGTTACTGTACAGTATAGCAATCAGCATGTGGAGTATAATGTATAGTAACTACATAACCCTGATAACACAGCAGCTGGATATGTGATATATAGGTTACTGTACAGTATAGCAGCATGTGGTGTATAATGTATAGTAACTGTATAACCATGATAATACAGCAGCAGCTGGATATGTGATATATAGGTTACTGTACAGTAAAGCAATCAGCATGTGGTATATAATGTATAGTAACTGTATAACCCTGATAACACAGCAGCTGGATATGTGATATATAAGTTACTGTACAGTATAGCAGCATGTGGTGTATAATGTATAGTAACTGTATAACCCTGATAACACAGCAGCAGCTGGATATGTGATATATAAGTTACTGTACAGTATAACAATCAGCATGTGGCGTATAATGTATAGTAACTGTATAACCCTGATAACACAGCAGCTGGATATGTGATATATAAGTTACTGTACAGTATAACAATCAGCATGTGGTGTATAATGTATAGTAACTGTATAACCCTGATAACACAGCAGCTGGATATGTGATATATAAGTTACTGTACAGTATAGCAGCATGTGGTGTATAATGTATAGTAACTGTATAACCCTGATAACACAGCAGCTGAATATGTGATATATAAGTTACTGTACAGTATAACAATCAGCATGTGGTGTATAATGTATAGCAACTGTATAACCCTGAAAACACAGCAGCAGCTGGATATGTGATATATAAGTTACTGTACAGTATAACAATCAGCATGTGGTGTATAATGTATAGTAACTGTATAACCCTGATAACACAGCAGCTGGATATGGGATATATAAGTTACTGTACAGTATAACAATCAGCATGTGGTGTATAATGTATAGTAACTGTATAACCCTGATAACACAGCAGCTGGATAAGTGATATATAAGTTACTGTACAGTATAGCAGCATGTGGTGTATAATGTATAGTAACTGCATAACCCTGATAACACAGCAGCAGCTGGATATGTGATATATAAGTTACTGTACAGTATAGCAGCATGTGGTATATAATGTATAGTAACTGTATAACCCTGATAACACATCAGCAGCTGGATATGTGATATATAAGTTACTGCACAGTATAGCGGCATGTGGTATATAATGTATAGTAACTGTATAACCCTGATAGCACAGCAGCAGCTGGATATGTGATATATAAGTTACTGTACAGTATAGCAGCATGTGGTGTATAATGTATAGTAACTGTATAACCCTGATAACACAGCAGCTGGATATGTGATATATAAGTTACTGTACAGTATAGCAATCAGCATGTGGTGTATAATGTATAGTAACTGTATAACCCTGATAACACAGCAGCTGGATATGTGATATATAAGTTACTGTACAGTATAGCAGCATGTGGTATATAATGTATAGTAACTGTATAACCCTGATAACACAGCAGCTGGATATGTGATATATAAGTTACTGTACAGTATAGCAGCATGTGGTATATAATGTATAGTAACTGTATAACCCTGATAACACAGCAGCTGGACATGTGATATATAAGTTACTGTACAGTATAACAATCAGCATGTGGTGTATAATGTATAGTAACTGTATAACCCTGATAACACAGCAGCTGGATATGTGATATATAAGTTACTGTACAGTATAACAATCAGCATGTGGTGTATAATGTATAGTAACTGTATAACCCTGATAACACAGCAGCTGGATATGTGATATATAAGTTACTGTACAGTATAGCAATCAGCATGTGGAGTATAATGTATAGTAACTACATAACCCTGATAACACAGCAGCTGGATATGTGATATATAGGTTACTGTACAGTATAGCAGCATGTGGTGTATAATGTATAGTAACTGTATAACCATGATAATACAGCAGCAGCTGGATATGTGATATATAGGTTACTGTACAGTATAGCAATCAGCATGTGGTATATAATGTATAGTAACTGTATAACCCTGATAACACAGCAGCTGGATATGTGATATATAAGTTACTGTACAGTATAGCAGCATGTGGTGTATAATGTATAGTAACTGTATAACCCTGATAACACAGCAGCAGCTGGATATGTGATATATAAGTCACTGTACAGTATAACAATCAGCATGTGGTGTATAATGTATAGTAACTGTATAACCCTGATAACACAGCAGCTGGATATGTGATATATAAGTTACTGTACAGTATAACAATCAGCATGTGGCGTATAATGTATAGTAACTGTATAACCCTGATAACACAGCAGCTGGATATGTGATATATAAGTTACTGTACAGTATAACAATCAGCATGTGGTGTATAATGTATAGTAACTGTATAACCCTGATAACACAGCAGCTGGATATGTGATATATAAGTTACTGTACAGTATAGCAGCATGTGGTGTATAATGTATAGTAACTGTATAACCCTGATAACACAGCAGCTGAATATGTGATATATAAGTTACTGTACAGTATAACAATCAGCATGTGGTGTATAATGTATAGCAACTGTATAACCCTGAAAACACAGCAGCAGCTGGATATGTGATATATAAGTTACTGTACAGTATAACAATCAGCATGTGGTGTATAATGTATAGTAACTGTATAACCCTGATAACACAGCAGCTGGATATGGGATATATAAGTTACTGTACAGTATAACAATCAGCATGTGGTGTATAATGTATAGTAACTGTATAACCCTGATAACACAGCAGCTGGATAAGTGATATATAAGTTACTGTACAGTATAGCAGCATGTGGTGTATAATGTATAGTAACTGCATAACCCTGATAACACAGCAGCAGCTGGATATGTGATATATAAGTTACTGTACAGTATAGCAGCATGTGGTATATAATGTATAGTAACTGTATAACCCTGATAACACATCAGCAGCTGGATATGTGATATATAAGTTACTGCACAGTATAGCGGCATGTGGTATATAATGTATAGTAACTGTATAACCCTGATAGCACAGCAGCAGCTGGATATGTGATATACAGTATAAGTTACTGTACAGTATAGCAATCAGCATGTGGTATATAATGTATAGTAACTGTATAACCCTGACAACACAGCAGCTGGATATGTGATATATAAGTTACTGTACAGTATAGCAGCATGTGGTGTATAATGTATAGTAACTGTATAACCCTGATAACACAGCAGCAGCTGGATATGTGATATACAGTATAAGTTACTGTACAGTATAGCAGCATGTGGTGTATAATGTATAGTAACTGTATAACCCTGATAACACAGCATCAGCTGGATATGTGATATATAAGTTACTGTACAGTATAACAATAAGCATGTGGTGTATAATGTATAGTAACTGTATAACCCTGATAACACAGCAGCTGGATATGTGATATATAAGTTACTGTACAGTATAGCAGCATGTGGTGTATAATGTATAGTAACTGCATAACCCTGATAACTCAGCAGCTGGATATGTGATATATAAGTTACTGTACAGTATAGCAGCATGTGGTATATAATGTATAGTAACTGTATAACCCTGATAACACAGCAGCAGCTGGATATGTGATATACAGTATAAGTTACTGTACAGTATAGCAATCAGCATGTGGTATATAATGTATAGTAACTGTATAACCCTGATAACACAGCAGCTGGATATGTGATATATAAGTTACTGTACAGTATAACAATCAGCATGTGGTGTATAATGTATAGTAACTGTATAACCCTGATAACACAGCAGCTGGATATGTGATATATAAGTTACTGTACAGTATAACAATCAGCATGTGGTGTATAATGTATAGTAACTGTATAACCCTGATAACACAGCAGCTGGATATGGGATATATAAGTTACTGTACAGTATAACAATCAGCATGTGGTGTATAATGTATAGTAACTGTATAACCCTGATAACACAGCAGCTGGATAAGTGATATATAAGTTACTGTACAGTATAGCAGCATGTAGTGTATAATGTATAGTAACTGCATAACCCTGATAACACAGCAGCAGCTGGATATGTGATATATAAGTTACTGTACAGTATAGCAGCATGTGGTATATAATGTATAGTAAATGTATAACCCTGATAACACAGCAGCTGGATATGTGATATATAAGTTACTGTACAGTATAACAATCAGCATGTGGTGTATAATGTATAGTAACTGTATAACCCTGATAACACAGCAGCTGGATATGTGATATATAGGTTACTGTACAGTATAGCAGCATGTGGTGTATAATGTATAGTAACTGTATAACCCTGATAACACAGCAGCAGCTGGATATGTGATATACAGTATAAGTTACTGTACAGTATAGCAATCAGCATGTGGTATATAATGTATAGTAACTGTATAACCCTGATAACACAGCAGCTGGATATGTGATATATAAGTTACTGTACAGTATAGCAGCATGTGGTGTATAATGTATAGTAACTGTATAACCCTGATAACACAGTAGCAGCTGGATATGTGATATATAAGTTACTGTACAGTATAACAATCAGCATGTGGTGTATAATGTATAGTAACTGCATAACCCTGATAACTCAGCAGCTGGATATGTGATATATAAGTTACTGTACAGTATAGCAATAAGCATATGGTGTATAATGTATAGTAACTGTATAACCCTGATAACACAGCAGCTGGATATGTGATATATAAGTTACTGTACAGTATAGCAATCAGCATGTGGTGTATAATGTATAGTAACTGTATAACCCTGATAACACAGCAGCTGGATATGTGATATATAAGTTACTGTACAGTATAGCAATCAGCATGTGGTGTATAATGTATAGTAACTGTATAACCCTGATAACACAGCAGCAGCTGAATATGTGATATATAAGTTACTGTACAGTATAGCAGCATGTGGTATATAATGTATAGTAACTGTATAACCCTGATAACACAGCAGCAGTTTGTAGATACAGGGTGGAGCCACAGATCCCCATAACGCAGTAGCGTAGTAAAACAGGCTAGAATAGTTGCTGTCAGAGGTATGTGTGGTCACATGACAGCAATAGGGAAGGGGGAGGAGGGGGGTTGTTCAGCATGGGCCAATCAGAAAGGTAGAATCACAGAACTGTGCAGGAAGACAGTGACAGAACCTTTACTATACAGCAGTGTAAATGGCTGAGTGTGAGGGCAGGCACATTATAGCAGGAATGGAGAGGATGGGAAGGTACCGCTGTATATATATATATATATATTACACACACACACAGCCCTTACCAAACGATCATTGGGTCATCAATAGGCTCAATAAACAAGCATTTACATTATTGATCGGGCTGTTTAATGGTGCGTTTACACAGACAGATTTATCTGACAGATTTCTGAAGCCAAAGCCAGGAATGGATGTGAGAAGAGGAGAAATCTCAGTGTTTTCTTTATGACCCGGTCCCTGTTTATAGTCTGTTCCTGGATTTAGCTTCAAAGATCTGTCAGATAAATCTGTCTGTGTAAACGCACCATAATAGAACACTAAAGGCCCTATTCCACGGCCCGACATAGAGGAGCAAATGAGCGCTGTCAGCGCTCATTTGCTCCTTGTTCCCCACTTGCTGTCGCCGCTATTCCACGCAGCAGCAGTAAGCAAGTGAGTCCAGGGAGGGCCGGAGGAAGCTGCCAGGGGGGGCTGCCCGGGTGATCGCTGCTGGCGCTGCTCCTATTTCACGGAGCGCCGGCAGCAGATCACTGCTATATCAGTCATTTGTCTTTTAACATGTCGGCTGATCGTTGCCTCCTATTCCACGGGACGACTTTAGGCTGTAACGGCCGATATCGGCCGTGGAATAGGGTCTTAAGTCTCCATTCATTAGCAAATGGCGCTGTTAGTTTCAGCATCAGATTTGTAAAAGAAGGGCATAAACTTGTAAGGTAGCAGAGAGGCACACTAGTCACCTGACGTGCTGGACACGCTCCTGTGCCCCAAGGGTTTGGGTTTATTATATGTTATACTTTACTGCTATGTGGTTTAACTGGCACAAATTTTATTGTACCTAAGGCTGATGTATGTACAGTATATAAAATGTCCATAATTGAGTATCATAGCTTATTACCTGGGGAGATGCATATGTTATGTTGAGACATGTAGGAGCACTGCTCGCTCCCCATAGCCCCGATCCTCCCCCGGCTGGCCCATCCCTTCTAATGATAATCAATGGAGTGGGCCCTCAGGGAAGGGCAGTGCTAATAAAGGTCCCACTGGACCATGAGCTAAACTACCAAATGGACAGGAATGCCGCCGAAGATGAAGGTAAAAGACATAGCTTCATTCTCTGCGTCTTCTGCACAATAGGGACATATAAGCAGGTAAGATTCGTCTATCTCGCTGATAGTTCCCCTTTAAATATACATATGCATATTTTATTATTGCACTTTTGTAAAACAGAACAGACAGGTGCTGTTATGTAACCCGGCACTGCTGGGTGTGACAGGTGAATTCCGGCCTTGACACCTGGGTGACCAGCCTTTTAGGTGTTGTTTAGGAACCTGATAGATGAGGTAGAGGTTCCAGTTTCCCACTATCTCTGTTGCTAGGGTTGTAGCGAGGTTATTTAGGGTGAACACGTGACGTGAAGTGTCTGGGTTTCTAGCCACGTGTGTTTGCAGAGAAGTAATGGTGTTGACAAGACCTGGACTGCTGAGAGAGCCTGGAGCCCATTTAGCCCCTTGATGGGGGTGGGGGGCTATTTGCACACAGTCAGCACTTTTTATTACAGACTCTTAACTGAGCAGTCACCACTGTCCAAGTCTCCACTGGGAGAACCTGAGGTTTGTGCCACATTGAGAACAGTGATGACTGCCCCGCTAAAAGTTCACAGGCTGAAACAATGTCCATGAACTAATAAAGGCCTTGTCTGTCTTAAGGTAACTATATTGCTGCAAGGATACACCACTACAGGCTCCCTGGTGTCCTGCTGTGGTAATACTGGTGTGCTCAGCTGACTGCAGAGCCTCCACTTAAAGGAGAAATCTGGAGAAAATTTTTATTAAAGTATTGTATTGCCACACAAAAGTTATACAAATCCTCAATATACACTTGTTACGGGAAATGCTTATAAAGTGCTTTTTTATCTGCAATTACTACTGCATCAAGGCTTCACTTCCTGGATAAAATGGTGATGTCACTTCCTGGATCACATGGTGATGTCACTTCCTGGATCACATGGTGATGTCACTTCCTGGATCACATGGTGATGTCACTTCCTGGATAACATGGTGATGTCACTTTCTGGATAACATGGTGATGTCACTTCCTGGATAACATGGTGATGTCACTTTCTGGATAACATGGTGATGTCACTTCCTGAATAACATGGTGATGTCACAACCTGACTTCCAGAGCTGTGCGGGCTGTGGCTGCTGGAGAGGATGATGGCAGGGGGATGCTTTGTGTCCCTACAGTGCCCTGTGTCCCTCATGTTATCCAGGAAGTGACATCACCCTGTTATCCAGGAAGTGACATCACTATGTTATCCAGGATGTGACATCACCATGTTATCCAGGAAGTGACATCACCATGTTATGCAGGAAGTGAAGCCTTGATGCAGTAGTAAGTGCAGGGAAAAAAGCACTTTATAAGCCTTTCCCGTAATAAGTGTATATTTGTGATTTGTATAACTTTTGGGGGGCAATACAATACTTCAATAAATATTTTCACCAGACTTCTCCTTTAAGAGACAAATTCATCATTAGAGTAACAGCCCACTTAGCCAGTCACTGACTAAGGCGGGACAGCACTGTGGCCAGTAACTGGCTGAGCGAGCTGTTTCGGAGGTGACACCAGGACACCGGGGGAGCGTGGACAGGTAAGCATAGGCCCTTTATAGTTTTCTATATATATACTGGCAGCAACGTATTAAAAGTTACCTAACGTCAGACAAGCCCTTCAAGGTGGTATGAACCTAAGAAACCTTTTTACCAATGAAAAGTTGTTTATTCTGTAAAAGTGTTAATAAAAACATATAAATGGGTTTACTGCAACCATAACAGCAACCAAATAAAAGAAATCTCCCCTCTCCCGGCTTTCCCAGGTTACACTATCCTCCGACATTCTGACCTCTTTCCTCACAAGCTTCTGCCTCCTCTGTGGCACAACCCGAACTTATGAGCTGTTGGGTGAAGGTGGAAAAATAATCAGCCTGTAACCTCCACTTCACCACTAGGAGGCAGCCTTTAAATCAGTCAGTGCCAGGGTCTCCAGGAAGATCCTTAACTACTTATCTAACCTACTAATAGCTCCTTAGTGGGCACGGGGTTCTGAGGATGACGGTATGTCTGTTACCTTCATCCATGGCGCAGTTCCCATGCTGTTAGCTGTGTCATCTTCTGCGCGGTAAGCCATTAGGAGCACTGGGGGTGTTGCTACCATCCCCCCAACACCAATCTTGCCCACCCTCTCCATGGATAACCATTAGGGGGCGGGCTAGCTGGGGCAGATCACTGGGGGGGCAAAGCTACAGCCCCCTCCAGGCCCGATTGGTGCTCAGGGTGGTAGCCACGTCCACAGTGCTCCAAGCGGCTTACCAGGCAGAGGATTTCACAGCTAACAGCAAGGGAATGGCGCAGAAGAGACCTGCGGTAAGTCGGTCTGACTCTGGTTTGGTCTATACACCAGGTATAATCTCTTACAGGACTGAAAAAATGGGGTAGACAAGACATTGGTTCAGTACACCATGGTATATGTCCCGGGGTATACCACTGCATAAATAATTGTGATCATAGCTTTATAGTAACATAATATAATTTATTCTCATTCTATTATGTAATTTCACAGCTATAACAACAAGAATCCCTCCTGAAAGGCTCAGCATGAAAGGTAACGTCCGCCATCATGGACTCTTCCGGAACACCGACTGCATGGAGGTGGTATCTTGTTAAAGCAATCTGCCAACCAGTTCAGATGGTGTAAGTATTCTGTGAAGTGTTTTCCACAAGAAAAACGCAGCAGAACTCAATCTTTTAATTACTAAAGTCGATGGGGAATTACAATGGCTATAAAAAAACGTCGTCTATATACCATGAGAAACGTCATCCACATACCAAGAAGAGACCAACAACCTTCCAGACATCGCTGTCCAAAGAGGATACGTAACACCTGTACAGTCTTTGGCTTTGCCTCCTCGTTCATCATTTTTTGGCTTCGGGAAGGTCTATAGGCTCCATAGTGTTTCGCCTCCACCATCTCACGTTCTAGGGGTTTGATGCATTACTATACGATCTCTAAATGACTATATGATATCTCAGCGATATCCGACACTAAACCAGTGTGCCTCATCTCAGTAGAAATAACCCGCTCGGACATCATCCTCGGCTTTGTCTCTGCTCACCATAAAGTCATTGGAGTATGATTTGTGGCACGGGGATTGATCTCTGTCGCGGTTCTGCAGTGGATTCTGCATAAAGTGCATTTTCAGGAATAAAGGACAACTCCGGACAGGGCGATCTTTTGTAAAAGTGCCGGGGAGGGTGAGGGTGAAAGAAATAACGTGCTCTCATCTTCCCAGCTCCAGTGCTGATGCCGCATGGCCAATGTACCATCAGCCGGTGGCGCGGTCTTACTCTCTGTGACATGGCTCCATTAGAATCAATCATAAATCCCCTCCCCCCTAATATGTCTATGTCATCATCATCAATGTATTTGCCATAAGCATCTACCTGAAATACTGCAAATATATCATTCACACTCCACAGGTCACCTGTAGGGCAGGTTTCTTAAAGGGCTTTTCTGGGACATTAAGAAGTCAAAAATTTATACAAAATGTGGATATATCCATAATAAAGAGATTTTAATATCTTAATGTGTTTTGGTGCTTTCTTTCATCTCCTATTAATTCTGCTAAAGCTCTCTCCACTGTGCCCTTCCTGGTCGTAGAAGGGTCAGTTGTCCTCTAGCATTCGGCTGCCCCAGTCAGCCTGCTCCCTCCACTCCTCCTCCTGTCACCCTGCATCTCCACCCTGCTCCTTCCACTCCTCCTCCTAACAGTCTGCATCTCCACCCTGCTCCCTCCACTCCTCCTAACAGTCTGCATCTCCACCCTGCTCCCTCCACTCCTCCTAACAGTCTGCATCTCCACCCTGCTCCCTCCACTCCTCCTCCTAACAGTCTGCATCTCCACCCTGCTCCCTCCACTCCTCCTAACAGTCTGCATCTCCACCCTGCTCCCTCCACTCCTCCTAACAGTCTGCATCTCCACCCTGCTCCCTCCACTCCTCCTAACAGTCTGCATCTCCACCCTGCTCCCTCCACTCCTCCTCCTAACCATCTGCATCTTGTCTGCTCCCTCCACTCCTCCTCCTAACAGTCTGCATCTCCACCCTGCTCCCTTCCGCTACTTCTCCTAACAGTCTGCATCTCCACCCTGCTCCATCCATTCCTCTTCCTAACAGTCTGCATCCCCTGTCTGCTCCCTCCACTCCTCCTCCTAACAGTCTGCATCTCCACCCTGCTCCCTCCCGCTACTTCTCCTAATAGTCTGCATCTCCACCCTGCTCCATCCACTCCTCCTCCTCCTAACAGTCTGCATCTCCACCCTGCTCCATCCACTCCTCCTCCTAACAGTCTGCATCTCCACCCTGCTTCATGCACTCCTCCTCCTCCTAATAGTCTGCATCTCCAACCTGCTCCCTCCACTCCTCCTCCTATCACCCTGCATCTCCACCCTGCTTCATGCACTCCTCCTCCTCCTAACAGTCTGCATCTCCAACCTGCTCCCTCCACTCCTCCTCCTATCACCCTGCATCTCCACCCTGCTCCCTCCACTCCTCCTCCTAAGAGTCTGCATCTCCACCCTGCTCCCTCCACTCCTCCTCCTAACAGTCTGCATCCCGTGTGCTCCCTCCACTCCTCCTCCTAACAGTCTGCATCCCCTGCTCTGCTCCCCCCCCCCCACTCCCCCTCCTAACAATCTGCATCTCCACCCTGTTCCATCCACTCCTCCTTCTCCTAACAGTCTGCATCTTCACCCTGCTCCATCCTAGTATCTGTGGTTACCTGAATACCAGTAAGGCCTAGTATCTGTGGTTACCTGGATACCAGTAAGGCCTAGTACCTGTATGTACCTGGATACCAGTAAGGCCTAGTACCTGTGATTGCCTATATAACAGTGAGGTCTAGTACCTGTGGTTACTTGGATACCAATGAGGCTTACTATCTGTGGTTGCCTGTATACCAGGGAGGCCTAGTACCTGGTATTGCTTAGATATCAGTAAGGCCTAGTACCTGTGGTTACCTGGAAACCAGTGAATCCTAGTACCTGTGGTTACCTGGATACCAGAGAGGCCTAGTACCTTTAGATATTTTGATACCAGTGAGGCCTAGTACCTTTAGATATTTTGATACCAGTGGGGCCTAGTACCTGTAGTTACTTGGGTACCAGTGATACTACCTGTGATTGCCTGGATACCAGTGGGGCCTAGTACCTGTAGTTACTTGGGTACCAGTGATACTACCTGTGATTGCCTGGATACCAGTGGGGCCTAGTACCTGTAGTTACTTGGGTACCAGTGATACTACCTGTGATTGCCTGGATACCAGTGGGGCCTAGTACCTGTAGTTACTTGGGTACCAGTGATACTACCTGTGATTGCCTGGATACCAGTGAGGCCTAGTACCTGTAGTTACTTGGGTACCAGTGATACTACCTGTGGTTGCCTGGATACCAGTGGGACCTAGTACCTGTAGTTACTTGGGTACCAGTGATACTACCTGTGATTGCCTGGATACCAGTGGGGCCTAGTACCTGTAGTTACTTGGGTACCAGTGATACTACCTGTGATTGCCTGGATACCAGTGAGGCCTAGTACCTGTAGTTACTTGGGTACCAGTGATACTACCTGTGGTTGCCTGGATACCAGTGGGACCTAGTACCTGTAGTTACTTGGGTACCAGTGATACTACCTGTGATTGCCTGGATACCAGTGGGACCTAGTACCTGTAGTTACTTGGGTACCAGTGATACTACCTGTGGTTGCCTGGATACCAGTGGGGCCTAGTACCTGTAGTTACTTGGGTACCAGTGATACTACCTGTGATTGCCTGGATACCAGTGGGACCTAGTACCTGTAGTTACTTGGGTACCAGTGATACTACCTGTGGTTGCCTGGATACCAGTGAGGCCATAGTTTTTTGAGTGTGGGGAGAGGCAAGCTTTGTGAACACCCAGGGCAGCTGTCTTCTTATGTCACTGTTTTGGAAAGCTTATAGCAGGTGACATATTACTTTTTTTCACTTCTTAGCAAACTGATATTGCAGTTTTAACATTTTCTCCTCACCTTATAAAAGTTGTAATGCTTATATTTTCCTGTATACATAACAGTGCTCTTTTTCACAGGACCATTTGCACTTTCTAATGTTACCTTTCATTTCGACAAAATGAACCCTGTGCAAGTTACAGTAAAACTGAAATGTTATCGGTATCCTGTGGGCCTATGGCAGACCGTATAGATCAGTTACTGCAGCCAAAAAAAGCCTTCAGGCTTCCATGACAAACTACATCACCAATGTTGTTTAGAACTACTACAACTTCAATCAGGGATGGGGAACCTTCGGCCCTCCAGCTGTTTCAAAACTAAAATTCCCCTCATGCCTGGAGAGACAAAGCTAAAGCTTGCAACAGCTGGAGGGCCAAAGGTTCCCCATCCCTGACTTAAATGCTGATGTCAGATCTTTTAAATGACCGGCATCAGTGTTATAGCTGGTATCAGTTATTAGCAGTAAGTGTCAGCTATACCTAACAGTCACCACCCGCAGTGTACACTTCCCCTTCACGTCAATGACATAAAAAGTCAGTTCAGTAACATGAAAGGATTAAAGGGGTAGTTCAGCTAATTTTTGTTTTCTTTCAAATCAACTGGTGCCAGAAAGTGCCAGAGATTAGTAATTTATTTCTATAAAGAAGTCTTCCAGTACTTATCAGTTACTGTATGTTATGCAGAAAGTGGTGTTTTCTTTCTAGTCTGGAGAGCAGGAGAGGTTTTCTATGGGAATTTGCCGCTGTTCTGGAAAGATCCTTACATGGACAGAGGTGGCAGCAGAGAGTGCTGTGACAGACTAGAGAGACTCTATGGCACTTTCTGATACCAGTTGATTTGAAAGAAAATTTTCTTTGCTGAACACTTATGTGTTCTAGGTTGTCTTCAGAGATGAGCCAACTTACAGTAAGTTTGGGTTAGTGTGAAGCCGATGGCTAGGTGACTGGAGAATATGGATGCAGCCCATAGGCCAGGTTTACGCTGCATTTCAGGATACATTAACAGATGGTAAGAATGGATGGTGCTGTATGCCATATATAAATATCAGGCCGATTCGAAAGATTATTGTTCTTTGTTTTTCAACCTGCTGAAAAATATGTGTAATAGTAATGGAAGGCTATGTAAGAAAAAAAAAATAACATAATTTATACTGTACATACCTGTCCACACTCCTCGGTATCTTCCTGGCTTCTGCCCTCTGTCTGCTGCTTGCGGCCGTCGCTGGAACTTCTGAGCCGGTTTCTGCAGTGACAGGCTGCTCAGCCAATCACTGGCCATGGTGCTGTCTTGTCATTGGCTGAGCGGCCTGTCACTGCAGAGACAGGTATAGAAGTATCCACTGTGGCTCCTGACAGTGGAGAAAAGCTAGGAGAACACTGGGGAGCAAGCAGAGGTAAGTACAAAACATTTTCTGTATAGTAACTCTGGTACTACTACATTACCACTTACATATATAAGTACAGACTTTTGTGAAGGGTGCAACCAATAGCAACACCTGTAATAGGACACCACACACAGCATAAAAGTGTGCAAAGAGTAGTAATAGAAAACAAGCAGTGAATGTAACTGGGCAGCACCAGGGCCTAAATCCCTATTTATTAGCTACAAACTCAGCATCATGGCCACATATTATATACATTATACACACAGTGTATGTTACAGGTACATGACACAAAGCATTCTCTGTATAAAAGATATGATCATTCTTCTCTTATAGGTCATGTAGAATAGAAGTCACTGAAAAGACCAGATAAGAAATGGGAGAATGCCAATGTACAAATGAAATCCAGACCCTGTCACCAGGAGGGGAGACCACCAGTCAGGTTTAGGTCTGTCCCTCCATCACACAGGCAGCATGCTGGGGAAGGAACCCATAGTGCAGACAGCACAGCCTCTTATATACACATCTTACTGCATTAGGGTCGGATAAAAGGGAGGGCACCTGGGGCACGTGCCCCGGGGCCTCCACCAGCCCGAACCCTAGCAGAACGGTGCTGCTTACTCAGGATATCAGGCCATGTAATAGGGCCCTAACACAGTGGGCAACAGCGCACAGAAAGTGCTGTGTTCTCACATTGCGTTATTAACACATACACAATGTGGGAATACACTCTAATACTTAGTCCAATTCCCCCCCCCCCCTCCTGTCTCTAGGGCCTGGCATCTTCCCCTGCACTGCAGCCTCTAGTGACCACGTGCATAACAGAGGAGGATGCTCACCCATACAGCCAGGAGCGAGGAGGGGTCTGTGCTAAGTCACCTACAGTAAGCAGCCATCTGTATAGATCGCGGTATAGTTTATTTTATTTTTTTTTGGTGGGGGGGATTGTTGCCCGGGGCCTCCACCAACCTTAATCCGGCCCTGCGTACAGTCATGGCCAAAAGTTTTGAGAATGATGCAAATATTAATTTTTACAGTCTACTGCTTCAGTTTTTAAAATGGCAATTTGCATATACTCCAGAATGTTATAAAGAGTGATCATCTTAACAGTAATTACTTGCAAAGTCAATATTTGCTTAGAAAATAAACTTTATCCCCCAAAACACATTTTAACATCATTGCAGCCCTGCCTTAAAAGGACCAGCTAACATTGTTTCAGTGATTGCTCCATTAACCCAGGTGTGGGTGTTAATGAGGACAGGGGTGGAGATCAATCTGTCATGATTAAGTAAGAATGACACCACTGGACACTTTAAAAGGAGGCTGGTGCTTGGCATCATTGTTTCTCTTCTGTTAACCATGGTTATCTCTAAAGAAACACGTGCAGACCTCCTTGCACTGCACAAAAATGGCCGAACAGTAAAGAGTATCGCAGCTAGAATGATTGTACCTCAGTCAACAATCTATCGCATCATCAAGAACTTCAAGGAGAGAGGTTCCATTGTTGCCAAAAACGCTCCAGGGCGCCCAAGAAAGACCAGCAAGCACCAGGACCGGCTCTTAAAAGTGTTTCAGCTGCGGGATCGGGCTACCAGCAGTGCAGAGCTTGCTCAGGAATGGCAGCAGGCAGGTGTGAGGGCATCTGCACGCACTATGAGGCGGAGACTCTTGGAGCAAGGCCTGGTATCAAGGAGGGCAGCAAAGAAGCCACTTCTCTCCAGAAAAACCATCAGGGACAGACTGATATTCTGCAAAAGGTACAGGGAGTGGACTGCTGAGGACTGGGGGAAAGGTCCAGGGAGTGGACTGCTGAGGACTGGGGTAAAGTCATTTTCTCTGATGAATCCCCTTTCCAATTGTTTGGGACATCTGGAAACACAGATTCGGGTGCCCGGCTGGATTGACTAAGAGGCGTACGCCTCTTAGCGAATCCTGCCTGGGAAAAGGGGGCGGGGCTTAATATAAGTACAACGGTCTTCGTAAATGTGTAGTTGGGTTCCTATAACATAAGCGGTAGACACTGACACCTAGTGGCACAATAGGGGTATAGCATATTCCTGGATTTCCTATTGCTTTTGAACCTTTTTGTGTTTAATTGATTCTAAAATGTATGTGAATACATGCAACCTTTAGCGGGGAAAAAAGAGCTACCGTTTTAACTAAAACCAATTGTAAGAATGTTTATATACCAAAATAAGTAGAAGAATTAAATACATTGAAAACTGTCAGTAATCTTTAATGCAAATATGACAGTGAGTGCAACGAAGAATAGAATCCCAATAGGGGACACGTCAGCTACAAAATCTTATGATTTCAGGTGTTTATATTTATATCATTTCATTCATAGTGTATCCTGTACTGACTTGGCACTTATTTATGTGAGTGTATAGTATATGAAAAACGACAACTCACGTTTAGTAGTCTTCACTTCGACTTGGGTTTATTGTTGCTTGGTCGCAAAGTTTGGCTGCGTGTGATCAGAGCACTGGAGCTCGCTCGAGGCTAGGCGTCCTCTCCCTGCCGCGCAACGTTTCGGAAGGCGTGGCTTCCTTACTCATGCGCACAGGTGAGCGGTACCTGCTCAGCTAAGTACCGACGTCTGAAATCACATGTGACCTCTTGTGATATAAATGATAAACATACAAATACAGGAGTATTATTATTCTGTACATGGCACACTATAAATCCACAGTTTACATGATTGACTATATATTATTATATGCATAACGTCGTCTACTCGGGGATGTTTATTGTTATAGGTACGCCTTAAAGCTACACACTTCATTTAAACTGGATGGCTCTACGCTCTCTAGCTTTCTTATCCAGTATGTCTCCCGTTGTAGTAACAGCTGTTTGTCTCTTCTCTCTGACCCTGTCGTCTGTATTTCCTCTAGAATACACCATTTTAATTCATACATATGATGCCCTGCCTGTTTAAAGTGTTTGGCTACACTCGTCTCTCCATACTTCGATTCTGTTATGTCTTCTTGTTTTAGATGTTTTCTGATCATAGACTTGTGTTCATTTATCCTCACCTTCACTTGTCTCATAGTTTGCCCTACGTATGTCTTGCCACATGGGCATTTCAACATATATATATAACTCTTCGTGTACTACACGTATAGAACCCTCTAATTGGAATTTTGTAACATTGTGTGGGATGTTGGATATATTCCCCTTTTATGATAGATGTACAGTTTTGGCATTGTAAACACCCATATGTTCCTTTCCTTTGTGATCTTAAGAACGTTTGTTTGTTCAATTTTTCTCTTTCTGATGTCACCTTTTATGACTCTGCTCTCTATGGTTCTGCCTTTCTTCAAAGCTAACATGGGTATATTTCGAAAAAGTTTGCCAAATTTGGGCTCTTTTTGCATTATTGGCCAAAATTTTTTAATTGCTTTACGTATAACTGGTATGTGGTGATCATATGTTGTCACAAAAATTTGTCTCTGTTCATTAAATGTTTGTGGGTATACCCTTTTATTTTTCGCTATTGCTCGGCTTATCTGTTTGTGTTTATACCCTCTTTGTTCGAACTTCTTCTTCATTTTATTTTGGCACTCGATTTTTTCTGTCTTCGTGTTGACTATCCTCTCTATTCTCTGCATCTGACTTTTTACAATGCTATCAAATACTTGTGGTGGGTGGTGACTTGTGCGATGTAGCAAGTTGTTCTTATCAGTAGACTTAACAAAGTATTGTATCAAATCTTCCTTCATTTTTTGTCAGAGGTCACATGTGATTTCAGACGTCGGTACTTAGCTGAGCAGGTACCGCTCACCTGTGCGCATGAGTAAGGAAGCCACGCCTTCCGAAACGTTGCGCGGCAGGGAGAGGACGCCTAGCCTCTAGCGAGCTAAAGTGCTCTGATCACACGCAGCCAAACTTTGCGACCAAGCAACAATAAACCCAAGTCGAAGTGAAGACTACTAAACGTGAGTTGTCGTTTTTCATATACTATACACTGACATAAATAAGTGCCAAGTCAGTACAGGATACACTATGAATGAAGTTGTATGAGCCAAGGAAGTGGGAATTGGCTGTATCCGAAGCATTGCTCACGATTGAGTGAAATCACGCAGTTGGTCCATAGCCAGACTAAGCGTTTACGGTGCTATATTTATATAATTATCATTTGCACAAAATACAAAAACTGCATAAAAGTGTGCGAAGAGCAGTGATAGAAAACAAGCAGTGAAGGTAAGTGGGCAGCACCAGGGTCTAGGATCACATGGTCATTAAATACAAACTCAGCATCATGGCTACATATTACAGTGGTACCTTGGTTTAAGAGTAACTTGGTTTTTTGGTTTAAGAGCTCACAATTTTTCAAAACTGTGACTTGTTTTAAGAGCATTGTTTTGGTTTAAGAGCTCCCTGTACTGGGTGGGAGCGGGAGTGGAGGAGGGACATAGTCTGCATAGCGGGGTCTACAGCACTGTACTCTGACCCTCACTTTCCAAATCATAGCAAATCCACTTCAGGCTGGGGCTTACATCAGGGGACAGGACTGTGGGGGGAATCTCTCCATAGCTGTAACCCCTCTCTCCCCGGACAGAGAGAGCTGCATGTATGTGCCCACATCTCCCTGCTCATTCCTTCATGCTCCCTGCAGTCTCTGTCCGCCCTTGTGTTTCCCATCCTCTCTATTACTGTACAGTAACTAATAATATCACAGATTCTGCTGTTTCTGAATCTTTGTTTCATCTATTTTACATGTTATTCAGAATAATAAATCATTATTTCTGGGGTGTGGGACCAATTGTCTGCATTTCTATGATTTCTTATGGGAACATTTGCTTTGGTGTAAGAGTGGATTTGGATTACAAGCGCAGTCCTGGAACGAATTATCCTCGTAATCCAAGGAACCACTGTATATACATTATATACGCAGTGTATGTTACAAGTACTAACATGACACAGAGCATTCTCTGTATAAAGCAGTGCTTCTCAATTCCAGTCCTCATGCCTCACCAAGAGGTCATGTTTTGAGGATTTCCTTAGTATTTCACAGGTGATATAATTATACTCAGGTATTCTCACAGCTGTTCTTTGTATGGGATATCCTCAAAACATGACCTGTTGGTGAGGCATGAGGACTGGATTTGAGAAGCACTGGTATAAAGGATATGATCATTCTTCTCTTATAGTTCATGTAGAATAGAAGTTCCTGAAAAGACCAGACAGGAAATGGGAGAATGTTAAACAAATGAAATCCTGACTCTGTCACCAGGAGGGGAGACCCTCAGTCAGGTTTAGGTCTGTCCCTCCATCACACAGGCAGCATGCTGGGGAAGGAAGCCATAGTGCACACAGCACAGCCTCTTATATACACAAACAGTGCGGCCCGCATCCCGGCGTGTTTTTGTTTGGCACACCCAGAGCCTGTACCGTGCAGTGTTGTGGGCCACTGAAGAAGGACCCTACTGTAGGTACCGCTTCTAGGTGCCATGTTATTACCTCATCAAGGACTACCAGAGCTTTTGTGGGATGGTGTTCTCCATCTTAATGGAGAAAGACTCTACCTGTACCTACAGCGTCATGTGGTTATTATTATTGTTTTCCCTCTATATGTTTGTGTCCTGCTATGGACGATCTAACCATTGCCTTGTAGTGTTGTCTTCTATTCCCTGTGCCCTAATATGGACCATTTAACCATTATCTTGTGGTGTTCTTACCTGCATTATGGACAATTTCATTATTGCCTATTGTATGGACTTTTGCCTTATTGTATATATTGCTATTGTGTATTGTCTCCACTTTTTCCCAGGTGTTACGCTGTTACACTGGGGACAGCTTATTTCTAAGTGGGGGAGTATGTATTGTCCCACTACGTGTCTTTCTTTTCTTCTTACACCTAGGTAAAAGTGTTTTACTCTAGTGTCACAGGTTTGGACAGGAGGGCACTATTCCTTACCCCAACCACACTAGGTCTGGATGCGGGCAGAGGGTATACTATGTGTATGTACTGTATATTCTGTATGTACTAAGTGTATACGCTCCCGCCGAGATTCCACTCATTAAAATACAATGAATGTTTTGTATAAATCACGGCCATTGTTGCAAATTACAAAAACCACCATGATTTATGCAGAACATAGGTTGTGTGAACATGGCCTTAATGTGAAAATCTATATTTCAGATAGTTGTTGTTCTTATGCATATGTGTATGATTAATATGATTATTAATGTTTAGTGGAGGTAAAGGGCCTAATTCTATTTCTTCCAATGAAGATGGCAAGTGTGGGGGCAGATGCATGGATTCATCTCCAGAATGTATTCTTCTATTATTACTCTGAATACTTCTATTAGCATTGCTTTATCTGGGCAGTATTATTCATTTATGGAGTTCTAAGATGTTGTGATCTCTCTACTCTATTGATTGCACTCCAGTTTATCAGCACTGTGATAGACAGGTAGATAGACTTCATATAAGTTGTTGGTCTTCCTTCTGTGTCATAGTGGAGTACTTTAAAGGGGAAGAGACTAACCTGCTGATAGCTCCCTAATTGGTACAGGGCACTGAGGATGAGGGGGTATGCCTCTTACCTTTATGCTTAGTGCCGTTCCTGTACTGTTGGCTGTGCCCGATAAGCCATTAGGAGCTCCAGGGGGTGTGGCTACCATCCCTTCCAGCACCAATCATTACAGCCTCTGGCTGGCCTGCCCTATCTAATAATTTTCAATAGGGGGGTGGACAGGGGCGGGACGGATCAGCACTCAGAGGGGCTGTAGCCAAACCCCAGTGCTCCTTACTGCTTACCAGCCACAACCAACAGTACAGGAACGGCACTGAGCATAAGGTTAAGAGACATAAATTCCTCCTTAGCACCCCGTGCCCACCAGGGAGTTATTAGCAGGTTAGATTTGTCTAACTTGCTCATAGTTCCCCTTTATTAGTGTAAAACTTCTATAAAATCAGTTGATTACAAGTTTCTTAGTATAGAAGTTACCATCAGAAACTTTTCTTGTTCAGATCCCAGCAGTAGATATTCCTATACCTGGAGAGTATACATAAAGCTGAGATACGGCTAAGTTTAAATGTTAATTTTTACAATGATACCTTAGAGGAAAAGTTGCCCCTGGGAACGCCCTTTAAATCTTCCTTTACAGAAGAGAGGGAAATATTTACGGAACATTGCTCAGTAGGGATGAGAAATCGTTTTTTTCCCAAAAGACCGACACTTATTTCCAAGTTACTTATTGAAGCTGAAATGGCTTACACTCTCACATTTTATTTTTTCTATTTATTTGTTCAGATTTTATATTTGCTATTATTTTACCATTTCCTAGCAAGGAGAGAATGATGGCTGCTAAATCATATCCAAAAGAGACGCTCTAGCTTCCAAGTAACTTATTGATGTAAGATGGTTTATATTTATTTCTTTATTTTATTTTTTCTGTGGTTTCATTTATATTTGTGTATTTAGTTTATTATTTCATAACAGTGATACCAATGCTCATTAAGCTTCAAATGTTCTAATGCTATATATCTTTATTACTCTGTGGTTGTTTTAGTTTACCTCGTATAGGTCAGGTGAATGGCTAATCCGTCTTGTCATAATATATTTTCTTCATTGATTGTAAGTTCTTCTTTAGGACATGTTCACACAACGTATGTTTTGTATAAATCATGTCCGTTTTTGCAATTTGCAAAACACACGGTCTATTGGAATGAATGGAATCCCGGCTGGAGCGTATACACATAGTATACGCTCCAACCGAGATTCCATCCGGCACTTATGTCACTTATCTGCGGCCACTATTCATTAAAAAGCGTCCGCACAGACATCTCAGTTAACACAATGGAGCGTGTGGCTCCGGATGCACTCTCCATTGTGTGCAGTGGTGAATTTGGATGCGAGCACACACGGGTGTGCCAGCATCCAAATTCACCAGAAGTGAACATCATCCAGCCAGTACTGCAACGGCAGGTCTTATACGTAGTGTGAACCCGGCCTTAGATCGTGTTAAATGTTCTTTTTCAATGTGCATTGATTAGGAAGAGCAGTATCCTAATCCAACAGATGTTAGGCCTGAATTCTATTTATCCCATTCTGGCATATTTGCCATCTTCCCTACGTGTACAGCAATTATAAAAAAAATAAATAAATAAATAAAGGAGGGAAAAAGTGCATGCAAAGTATTTAATTCTGCAAATGATTTCCAGATGGCAAAAATGTCATGTGGACCATAGCCCAATGGGACAACAGAGGACAAGTCAAATGCAAAAGATCCAGCTTGCAGCATCCGGAGTTCCTATCTATTCCTACCCAGCATGGCAACCGATTGCCGGACACTTGTGACCCCAGCTTTGTTGTGCGACAGTGTTGGAGATGTACAGTATCTGCATGATGAAGCCATTTACATGAGGTTCATTTACTTCTACGACAACACACATTTATACATTGCAGACCCCTAGTTGTTCTGGAGCCATTTAATGCTTCGGTGTATAATGAAAGGACTACCTGCCCCCGATGTAGTGACGACTCCATCCTCTATGGGGCACCACCAGCAATATGGCATTAGCTGCTTGGCTGCTCTGCAATCAGGACCAAAGTTCGGAGCAGATGCTGGGACGGAGCGTCCAATCAGAGTGCAGGAGTGCCAGGTCAGGTAGGGTCAGCGTGGCATCCTGGTGCTTTTTCTACAGTCTTTACTACTGCACCAAGAGTACCAAGTACTCTGCTTTGGATCTTGACCCCCCCTGCTGTTGGGACTTGACGTTATTCTTCTGGTTTGACCCTTGATTTTTGAGGAGTTTTTAGGTGGCTTTGGTTTTCTGCTGATTCTGACCCCCCTCCCCCAGCTTGTACTTTGCCTAGTCTATGGTTTTGGATTTTGTCTCTGTCATCTGATTCTGACCCGGTTTGTCTAATATCCCTTGTATTGTTTAAGTCCCCACTGTAAGGACTCTTCTGTAGTAGTAGTACTATGGCTGCCAGTTCTCCACTGCAAGGACTCTTCTATAGTTTGATGGATGCCAGTTAGGGTGGATCATCCGAGTAGGTAAAGACAATGGCAAGGGTGAGAGCGGGCCAAACAGTGATCCCTACCTAGCAGGACAAATGGTGCTTACTTTTCCCCTGCAGATAAGTGGCCGTCCTTGTACCATATGGATAAGCTGGGTCCTCCAGATAAAGAGCCTCTCTCTTCTCTCATCTATAGTTAGATCTGTTAGACATGTATACACACTTCTGACATGTAGAAACCCTGACCAATCACTAGAACCTAGAGACTTGTAGGGACCCTGATGAAACGTTAGAATGTAGAGACTTGTAGGGACCTTGACCAATCACTAGAACCTAGAGACTTGTAGGGACCCTGATCAATCACTAGAACCTAGAGACTTGTAGAGACCCTGATCAATCACTAGAACCTAGAGACTTGTAGGGACCCTGATGAAACTTTAGAATGTAGAGACTTGTAGGGACCTTGACGAATCACTAGAACCTAGAGACTTGTAGGGACCCTGACTAATCACTAGAACTTAGAGACTTGTAGGGACCCTGATGAAACTTTAGAATGTAGAGACTAGTAGGGACCTTGACCAATCACTAGAACCTAGAGACTTGTAGGGACCCTGACTAATTACTAGAACCTAGAGACTTGTAGGGACCCTGATGAAACTTTAGAATGTAGGGACCTTGACCAATCACTAGAACCTAGAGACTGGCCAAACGTTAGAGAATGTAGAGACTTGTAGAGAATCTGACCAATTGCTACAATGTAGAGACCCCGACCACTTACTAGAACGTAGAGACCTATAGCAGCTCTGACCAATCGCTAGAATGTAGAGACCTGTATAGAACCTCAGCACTTACTAGAAGAAGAGACTTGTAGCAGCCCTGACCAATCCCTAGAACATAAAGACTTGTAGAGACTGTGACCAGTTGCTAGAATAAGTGTAAGCCCTTCTCCCCCTCTGTCTGTGCACACAACACAGGAGGGTCCAATAGACTGACATTAGGAGTCCATCTCAGTCATATGGAAGATGAGGAAAAAGATCATGTTTATTGGCACTTTTTCCAGCTCGATTGTTTGCGATTGTTCGCAGTCTGAAAACAGAGACCTCAATTGATCAAAACTTTGTGAACAAAAAAAACAACACCCACTTAATTTCTGTTTGGCTGCCACAGGGGAAGCCGGCCGTGTGCACAGCGTATACATGAGAAAGACCAATGAAAAAAGAGCAAGAGCATTGGCTTTGGCTGTCCAGGCATGATTGGAATTGTAGTTCTGCAACAGCTGGAAGGCCACAGTATGACACTTGTGCTGTAGGATAACCCAAACTCAAGCCTTCCAGTACTTATCAGCTGCTATATGTCCTGCAGGAAGTGGTGTTTTATTTCCAGTCTGACACAGTGCTCTCTGCTGCCATCTCTGTCCATGTCAGGAACTGTCCAGAGCAGTAGCAAATCCCCATAGAAAACCTCTCCTACTCTGGACAGTTCCTGACATGGACAGAGGTGGCAGCAGAGAGCACTGTGTCAGACTGGAAAGAATACACCACTTCCTGCAGGACATACAGCAGCTGAGAAGTACTGGAAGACTGTATATTCGTTTTAAACAGATAGTTATACAGATTTGTAAATTATTTCAGACACCAGTTGATTTAAAAACATTTTTGTCTCTGCAGTACCCCCTTTAAATCATAGCCTGGGCCCTTTAATTGAGCTGTATGTTTTTACATAAAATTTTTCACAGCATTGGACTAAGTTTTTTTTAGACTCTCATTCACTTTGCTGCAGCATTTCTGGTGTGTGACCCTACCCTAAAGCTATCCAAACACATTAGATAAGTGTTGACTGAACCAGACAGCTGTGGTGGGATTACACAACAATCTAAAGTGGGTTGGGACCCCTGACTTTCCCCAATGGTTGATGTCAGAGAATAGTCAGGCACATTGGATTTCAATATTTTTTGTTCTATGGGAGATAAATCACTCCCAGAAGACTCTGGTGAGGATGGAGGTGTCTGGCAGCAACTTTCCCTCCTTTCCCCATTCAGGACACATACATGTGTTGGCCTAATGAGCATTCATCCGACAGCCAACATATGTACATGGCCAGTTTATGGCTATGTTCACAAACCGTTGAAATGATGGCCGTTTTTAAAGGTCGGACATCATTTAACAGCAAATAATGGGCGTCGTTATAATATAAAGGACGTAATTTTCCATTAAATAATGGCCGTCCAATAAAAACAGACATCATTTCAAGGAAATGTGAACATAGCCTATAAGTAAAGAACTATGTTCAGGTTCAGCCAAAAATTCTCAGATAAATGTTGGAACCCAAAGTTGACCGATCCATAACGTTCATATTATTATTTTTGGGCCAATATTCCGAGTTTTGAGTCTTCTGACTCTTTCCTATGATGTCAGGTTCGTTGTCGTCTGCAAAGCAATAAGTAACATGGTTTCTCTCCGCAATTACTTTACATTCAATCAACACGGTCTTCCGGGCACTGAATACAGCACAATGTCGCCTAAAAAAATTAGTTAAAATTTTTTAAAAAACGAATGAAATGAGGAAATTATGTGGACAAGTTTGTGTTACGGTAAGAAAACCATCTGTAAACCAAACTCCCCCAGTATACGGCACCTCGGTCACTTTATTTACAGGTCCGTTCTTTCCTCCAGAATTATTATGGTGTCGTCTGAAGTATCGCCCTTGGACATCACACGCAGTGGCAGCTCTTCGGCGGTTTGTGTTTCGCGTATCGGTCTATACGTCTCCAGGGCGGCGTGCTTCCTCCAGCAGTACAGGCCGGCGCCAAAGATAACACATAGCGAAAGTAGGGAGACGCTGATCACAACGACGGACGTCGTGTTAAACTTCGCAGCTGACGATGAATACGAGAAGTTGATATCTCCTTCCTGGAGGACGCGTCTCGTCACGTGGACCATATTGGATATTTCTGATTGTTGCGACACTTTATCGGTCGAGCGGATTGCAATGTAAATGATGATACCGCCGTCAGCAGTCATGTTGTGAAGCCGGAAGGAGAAGGTCTCCGCGCTGCCGCCATGTTTTGGCTGTAGAGATGAGGCGTTGACGGACACCGCCTTGGAAAAGTCTTTATGTAATTCTGATGGACTGCGGCTGATTCGGATGTCATAAGCGGACGCTGCGAGGGAAGATACAATAATATCGATTAACTAAATGCTGAAAGCAGAGCAAAGAGATTCAATATGGAGTCCACGTGTGTTGGTAATTTTTATTTATTTCCCTATTTGTACACTGTTATGGAGGCCGCCATATTTCCTCGGATGTTTTTAACAGCATTTAGTGACATGCTTTACAGCAAGACTCATGGACATAGACGACAATAGACAGACTCCGTCCCTTTGAAATGAATGTGAGACATTACTGAGCATGCTCTGTGACCTGTGAAGAGGTCATTCCACAGGGAGCTGCTATTGTCTCCTCTATCTACTGGTGTCACATGACTCTGCAATGCTGTACAGATCACTTTACAGCAGCCTCCTCTTATCACCACAGACAGAACAGGAAGTCTCAGCTTAGTTTTAGCCCCAGTGGTGAGAATGAGAACTGCAAGATATCAGGATTATTTTATAATATGGATAGAAAAATGGAAAATTTGAAAAAATGTCACCATTTTTTTTTTTTTAATATGTTTTACATAAAAATATAATTTATACAAGTCATTTTCTGATGACACTTTCCCTTTAAACCCACTTTCTGCTCTCTACTGCCACCACTGGTGGACAGCAGTATTCTGTTTAAAGGGGGTGCCTCTCACGATAAGGGGGTTATCAGCTACTGTATTCAGCTGGGCTCAGGGGGTTCCGTGTATTGCAGGAACAGGCCACGGGCCCCCCCTGATGCAGTGGGCCCCATAGTAGCCGCTATGGCTGCTATGGTGGTCATTACGCCCCTGTCAGTGTACTTTGCCTTATTACACATTTATGATGGTTGCTCACCTAAAGGCTAAGCTCCCACAATGTAAAAATAAGGGCAAATATTGGCCGTCATTTGCCCTAATTTTTACTTTGTGGGAACATACAGTAGCTAAAATCTTGTCTTGTCTAGTCTCAGATCCTATATACCGATTTATACAATTAGCATAAAAAACTGAGGTTAAGGAGAACCTACCGGATCCTTGGTCATAGTCGTCTCCCGGCGCGCTCCAGGATAACATTACGTGGTCGTTTTCCAGCCTCGCTTCGAGGTCGACTATTCTGCACGGAGGGAAAACATCTGCACTCGATGTCTTCTCGGTGACATTAGTTACTGTGAAACTACCAAGAAAGTGGATTCTGCTGAAGGATTCATTGGAGCTGAACACTTCACTGCCGACCAGGGGTTTAGGAGGATTCATGTTGATGGTGCCTGCGAGGAACACAGATAACATATAATATAGGTGGGGGAGGGGGGTGTCCAGGTTACACAGTCATCTGATCTTTTTACTCGATTTTATAAATCTTTTAGACTGTACCAAATTAATGTTTCCTAAAAAAAAAAAAAAAAATCGGGAAACAAGGTTCATAGTGTAGTGTCCCAGTATAGATGTGCCATTAAGTCCTGTGTCCTTCCATCTGTATACGATATCTCTGTCAGGTGTCACCCTCTGGGATGATGGGTGCCTTTCCACACCATCACCACTTGGTGTCCCACTCTCCCTAGTCTACTTTCATATTCTTACACCTCACTCTTTCTAGCACTTTCTCCACCAATAGGAGGTTAGTCCCGGTCACCACTATATAGGAAGGTTAGTTCCTGGTGGGAGGGTCTTGGCTTCTAGTCAGTAGTAGAGAGAGGCAGAAGTTTTTTTGTTAGAGTTTGTGAATGAAAGAAACTAGGCAGTGCTGAACCCAAAGGTGGGGTAACTGTCACCTGGGATTCCTATATACTCAGGACAATCCACCAGGGAGGGACTGATCTGCAGTGGAGCAAATATCATAAGCTGAAGTACTCTATTGAACTTTGCTTGGTAATCTTAAAAGGCTAGCTGTGCCCAGTTGTTTACTCTGTGGACTTGTTTGACATAAGGCGGTCTTCTTCTCCTATCCAAGAGTACAAGAGTCTTCTTCACTTATACAAAGTCACTACCAGTCATCCTGGCACTTTGCACCCAAATCAAAAGGACAGTGTAAGGACATTGTATTGCTGTGATAAGTAATAAGCTGTATTGCAGTATTCAAGTAAAGTTATATCCTTTGTTAAGGACTGGACTCTGTGCTCCTACTTTCACAAAGCCCATTGCTTGTATACCCAGGGGTGGGCATCACCACTCCTGACCACTGTGATAAGTGCCTGGTATTAACCACCACACCTCACCCACTGCTAACAACATGGAGCAACCCCAGGTTATGGCAGAAGCATCCAGTGCTCACCATTCTCTATGTATCCAGGAACATACATGGCTCGGCTGTTCACTGCAGGCACCAGGGACGTAGCGTCTGTCCACGCGGCAAGAATCTTCAGAGCGTATCGGCCGTTTATAGGAAACCGATAAACATATCTGGAATATACACCGTCATCCCTGACAGCGTCGGCTCCTAGATTATAAGCAGAAAAGCTACATGTGAACAGCGCCAGACCCACCGCTATTAAAGGCTATGGACACCTGTGCCAACAGTTTTTATTACTGTGTATGTATTTTAATAAAAACCATTCAGAATCAGTTTAGATTAAAAAGTTTGGACAGGATGTGTTCTGCAGCTTGCATGGCTTACAATACAACTTCCGGCAAAAAAATGTATAAATAAAAAAAATATTTCTTTTATAAAGTTATATAAATTTATAAAATATATTTTTTTTTCCGGTTATACACTGACTGGTAGTAATAAGAGATGACACAACCTCTTTGATGCCATAGTACAGCACAGTGCTCATCTCATCAGACAGGCGCCTCGGGACCAGGGCTTCTGAAGCCCTGCATTTCTGGACACAGCCATTGGAGGCAGCAGAGAGGCTGTTCATCCTTTACTGCTGCTACTCAAAAATATTAAAAAAAAATTCTTCCATAATGTTAATTGCAGTGAGTTCACCGTCAACTTGAGCTCAGAATAACCCTCCCAGTATTACAAAGGAGCTAAAATGTTGCAGATACAGCCTGCCAGGGACTTGTTTACATCAGCCGTCTCAGAAGGGAGGGGGGAGGAGGGGGAGACACAGAGAAAGGCTCACACACAGATTTTTGTGTCTTCAGTAGAAAGCAGCAGCTGAGAACTGAGGGAAGGAGACTGAATAGATAATAACAAGTATGGAAGGAATTGTTAGTCTCACCATGGGCAGCAACATATGAAAAGTTATGTTTGAGTGGAACACCCCATTAAGTGACTGCAATGTTTGCTCCCCTTATATAGCTATATGTAAGTACCTGCACCATTGTCATTGAGTGTCATCATGATCGGATCTCCAGATTGTGGTTCTATGACGGCCGTCACGTTCGCTCCGAGTACTGCTGCGTGTCCTTGCTTAAGATTTGCAAACACAATCACCGGCTGTGGGAAAGCGATCCTCCCCTCCATCCGCTCAGCAGTGACGGTGATGGGAGGTAAGGTGTGCAACGATGGTTGTGAGGTCACTAGGATGCCAAGGACCTGGCTGCTGTTTAAGGAGTTTTCTATTATATATGACCATGAGCCAACCTGAATAATAAAAAAAAAAAATGTATTGAAAAAGACCAAGACATAAAAAAGTTAAGGGGATGATGTTTTTGATCAAAATCCATTTTTTAGTCCTGTACTTCCTGGTTGAGCAGTTGCTCAGTACTACAATCCCCACAATGCATTGCTTTCCTGCAGCTATTTGTAACAATCCTCCCTCCCTGTCTGCTCCCCTCCCACAGCACTCCCATTGCCCTACACTACAGACTATCAGTGAGGTTGCAGCACCTGCTGCATTCACTCCCTGTTTGCTCTTTCTGTAGCATCATTCAGCACAAGGCAGCGAGCTGTAATCACGCCTCTCCCTCCCTAAAGGTCCCAATAAAGATATATCTGTTTATATGACAGGGGGTGTAGCCTGGAGGGGCTGGTCAAAGACGGTGACATCCCTCAGAGGGCGGAGCTGAGAGGAGATACAGCCTGTGACATCAGAGAAGGATGTGTTGTCTCGGGAAAGAGGGAGGAGCCGGGGAGCTGGAGACAATACAGATTGAAGAAGAAGGAACTTCACAACTTCCTGTCCGGGGTAAGTTTCACAAAAGCCATTTTCTGATACCCCTTTAAGTTAGTGTAACCTTTGGGTTGGTTTTTGCTTTATTTTTTGGTATCGTACCATTGAAGTTCCTGGGACCTTTAGATAAGATACTTGGGATATTACATCATGGTCGAGGTTTTCATTGCTGTATCTGTATCCAGATGGGTCCTGGATTGTAACATTAGGCGGATCAGGCGCCTGCCAGGTAATACTGAACACTGTCTGATTTCCCACCGTCTTGTCCATAATGACGGAACCCGATAACCGATCCCCCGGCGGGATAAGTCTTTGGACACTCGTTATCTGCAACCGGAGAAAGGAACCATTAATATAACATAAAGACAACATAATGGGTCCAATACTAATGTGGAATCTCACCTTTATAAGTGGATCCAGGGCGTCTCGGGATACAGGAAATATTTCGGTAAAAGCTCCAATCAGATTGTCCGAATCATTTCTGTCCGAGGCGAAGAACATTTTTCCTCCTTAAATTTCACAAATATAAAACAAAAATTAGTTTCAAGTCCATTCTACACAAAGTAGCAGTAAAATGGTGTGCTCTCACTTAAAGGGGACATAGTAGGGGTAGAATGGTGTGCTCCCACTTAAAGGGGACATAGTAGGTGTACAATGGTGTGCTCCCACTTAAAGGGGACATAGTAGGTTTAGTAAAGGGAACATAGTAGGCAGGGGCGTAGCTAGGATTCATGGGGCCCTATAGCAAAAACTGTATGGGGCCCCCCACCCCTACACACTATGCCATATATAAAAAAAATATATATATGTGTGTGTATACACATACTCAGTGATGGGGCCAAAAAATAAATCTCTTGTGGCAGAATCCTGGGTGCAGCCACAACAGTGACTGGCATGGCAGAGGAGAAAGCCAAGGTCTACTTGTTCTGTCCATCCACTGTTTTTAACTATAACAGCCTATTAGGAGCCTCCTGGTTATATACATAGGTGCAGGAGCAGACTACCTTTTGCTTAACCCCTCATGTACTGCAGTTTGTAAGTGACCCAATGTTCTCTTACATGCTGCAACACAAAAGAGGGTTAATAAGCTAAAGACAATTAGCTCTCTCCTTCACTACTCCTGCACTGATAACCCCTGACCTCTGCAGGAGCTCAAAGAACAGAGGTTATCAGAGTAGTGAGGCAGAGAGCTAATTGTCTTTAGCTTATTAACCCTTTTTTGAGTTGCAGCATGTAAGAGAACACTGGGTCACTTACACACTACAGTACATAAAGGGTTAAGAAGAAGGACACAGGAGACTCTTATCTTCCCTGTGCATCCCCGCCCCCCCCCCCCCCTCCCTCCACGGGCCCCATAGCAACTGCCTTCCCTGCCTCTATGGTAGCTACACCTATGATAGTAGGTGAAGAATGGTGTGTTCCCACTTAAAGAGAACATAGTAGGTGTGCTTTCACTTAAAGGGAACATAGTAGGTGTAGAATGGTGTGTTCCCACTTAAAGGGAGCATAGTAGGCATACCTCCCAACCGTCCCGGATTTCGGGGGACAGTCCCGTTTTGGGGTGCTGTCCTGCGGTCCCGGAACGCCCCCCCCGTGTCCCGCATTATATGTGGCCCCAGCGAAAAAAACAATAAACCAGTAACTCACCTGTCCGCCGGCCCCAGCAGCTCCTCTCCCGGCAGAGCGTGCACTCCCGTCATCCTCCGGGGTGGGCAGCGGGGTAGAGACACTGACTGTACCGGAAGTGACCTGCAGCCTCCATCATGAATCACTTCCGGTACAGTCAGTGTCTCTGTACCCTGCTGCCCTCCCCGGAGGATGACGGGAGTGCGCACTCTGCTGGGAGAGGAGCTACTGGGACCGGAGGACAGGTGAGTTACTGGTTTATTGTTTTTTCCGCTGGGGCCACACTAATGGGGGGTATTGGCTACTCTGTGGGGCGCTATATGGGGGATTGGCTACTATATGGGCGGGATTGGATAATATGTGGGGCACTATATGGGGGATTGGCTACTATGTGGGGCATATATGGGGGATTGGCTACTATGTGGGGCATATTTGGGGGCATTGGCTACTATGTGGGGCATATATGGGGGATTGGCTACTATGTGGGGCACTATATGGGGGCATTGGCTACTATGTGGGGCATATTTGGGGGCATTGGCTACTATGTGGGGCATATATGGGGGATTGGCTACTATGTGGGGCATATATGGGGGCATTGGCTACTATGTGGGCACTCTATGGGGTTTGGCTACTATGTGGGGCACTCTATGGGGGATTGGCTACTATGTGGGGCACTATATGGAGGGATTGGCTACTATGTGGGGCACTATATGGGGGATTGGATAATATGTGGGGCACTATATGGGGGATTGGCTACTATGTGGGGCACTATATGGGGATTGGCTACTATGTGGGCACTATAATGGGGGATTGGCTACTATGTGGGCACTATAATGGGGGATTGGCTACTATGTGGGGCACTATATGGGGGCATTGGCTACTATGTGGGGTACTATATGGGGATTGGCTACTATGTGGGGCACCATATGGGGCATTGGCTACTATGTGGGGCACTATATGGGGCATTGGCTACTATGTGGGGTACTATATGGGGATTGGCTACTATGTGGGGCACCATATGGGGCATTGGCTACTATGTGGGGCACCATATGGGGCATTGGCTACTATGTGGGGCACCATATGGGGCATTGGCTACTATGTGGGGCACTATATGGGGCATTGGCTGCTATGTGGGGTACTATATGGGGATTGGCTACTATGTGGGGCACTATATGGGGGGGATTGGCTACTATGTGGGGCACTATATGGGGATTGGCTACTATGTGGGGCACTATATGGAGATTGGCTACTATGTGGGGCACTATATGGAGATTGGCTACTATGTGGGGCACTATATGGGGGCATTGGATACTATGTGGGGCACTATATGGGGGCATTGGCTACTATGTGGGGCTCTTTATGGGGGCATTGGCTACTATGTGGGGGATTGGATTCTATGTGGGGCACTATTTGGGGGATTGGACACTATGTGGGGCACTATGTGGGGGATTGGACTCTATGTGGGGAACTATGTAGGGGATTGGATACTATGTGGGGCACTATTGGGGGGATTGGATTCTATGTGGGGGATTGGACACTATGTGAGGCACTATGTGGGGGATTGGATTCTATGTGGGGCACTATTGGGGGGATTGGATTCTATGTGGGGGATTGGGCACTATGTGGGGGATTGGACACTATGTTGGTCACTATATGGGGGCATTGGATACTATGTGGGGCACTATAATGGGGGATTGGATACTATATAGGGCATTTTTGGCGGGATTGGATACTGTATAGGGCACTATTCAGTCAGCAGCATGTGGTGACTGTAGGGGAGTGGCTATGGAGGGTAGCTATGGGGGCGTGGCTATGGAGGGTCGCTATGGGGGCGTGGCTATGGGGACCGCAGCGCACATGTCCCTCTTTGCTCTTTGCAAAAGTTGGGAGGTATGATAGTAGGAGTAGAATGGTGTGCTCCCACTTAAAAGGGCCCATAGTAGGTGTAGTAAAGGGAATATAATAGGCATAGAATGGTGTGCTCCCACTTGGCTAATAAACAGGTTCCAGGTTATGGAGTAGGAGGAGCTGAGCAGGTTAATATACAGGTTTGTAAGAAAAGATTTATCACCAGCTCTTGTCTACTGATCAAAAAATGCTTGTTCTGAGCTTAGGAGTCCAGTGGGTGGTCCTAATCAATGACTGACAGCTATCACTGAGTAGGACCGCCTATTGAACTCATAAGCTCAGAATAATCAGAGGTTTAGATCAATAAACAAGAAGTGACGCCCAACTAATTCCCAGAAAACTATACATAGATGTGCTCGGCTCCTCCTGCCTGCATATAACTAATATAATATGTTTCCCTGATATATTACACTGAAATGTAGGTGATGCCGTTATTCCGTCATTATCTTTTTGCCCATTCATATCTACTCATCTGTATCTACCAACATACCGGTGCTTTCCGCCAAGGACTCCAGCTCAGGGTCTGCATTGGGTCCAACGGCAATGGTGTGAACGATGGAGCCGCTCCCTGACACGGCGGAGAAGCACGTACGGAGACCCACGTCCCTTCCGCTGACGGCCAGGATAATTTCACATCCTTCTGTGTTTCCATCAAGACCTTTAATCTCCTGTAAAAATAAGAGAATATCGGTGAAGGTCTCACTTCTCTATATATATACGAAAATTCCTGAATATTTGCATCATATTACATCCAAAAAGAAGGATATGCAAAGCAGCTCTCTGATGTCACCTTCTGAATGGAGGGAGCTGCTTTGCATTTCCTTCTTCACAGCTGGGTATGGATGGCCCATAACTCTCTACACGTCTTTCTGACACTTCCCTTAAAGGGGAACTCTGGGCTGGGGGGCTTTTTTGCCTATGGCTGTAATGGGGGCAATAACGTCTCCTTACCTCCCCGGTTCCAGCACCGTATACCGAATCGCGCCACTCTGGTCCGCGCTGCCCGGCCCCTTCCTGGTCTCTGACGCCGGCTTGAGACGTGACGTTTCAAGTCCGCTCAGCGGCAGTGACTGGCTGAGCGGACTTGAAACGTCACGTCTCAAGCCCCTGCAGAGATCAGGAAACGACCGGGAAGCGCGGACCAGAGTAGCGCGATACAGGACACGGCGATGGAACCGGGGAGGTAAGGAGACGTTATTGCCCTCATCCACCTCCTCCCCGGCCATAGGCCCCCCAGCCCAGTGTACCCCTTTAAGGAGAAACGTTATGGCTAGGAATGTGTGAATTTACTAGGGAAGCACTTCGCTAGGCTTGGCGGTCGGCTTGTCAGGCGGCTTCCTTTGAAGTCTGTGCCGCTCCACTCTGCATGCCTGGAAAAGCTGGATCCAGTCCTGGAAAACTTCTCCCAGTTTCTCAGGACTAGGACAATGGGAGAAGTTTCCCAGGATCGGACCCAGCACTTCCAGGCACCCAGCGTGGAGCAGCACAAGTTCAAAGGCAGCCGGCTGACCTTCTATGACTGATCATGCACCATAGGTGATAACCAGACATGACAAACAACAAAAACCTCTTCAAGTTCAATTTCCGGAACATTCTCTGAACTAGAACATTCAGCTTTCGCTTCCCTGGGTCTGAACAAGTTGGATGCTGCCCTAGGGAGTCCTGGAAAACATGGATACAACCTATGGCCTATGACTGTATCCATGTTTTCCAAGACTCCCTAGGGCGACATCCAACTTCTCCAGACAGTGGAAGTTAAATGTGGAGTGTTCCGGTTCAGAGAACATTGCCAGACCTGAACAGTTCGGCAACTCCACTCAACACTACTCTTTTAGAGAAGATAGATTTGGATACTGGCCATGGTCTTTGACTGGACCTTCCTTCTAGAAGATTGTCTGTCAGTGTAATTTGAGGGGGTCTGCTGACTCCACCCAAAAAAAATTGATTCTAATAGATAACTGGATGGAGATGGGACTGCAAAAAAAGGCACCTGGTTTTGTCACATAGATACACTTATACTTTCGACATACTTACCTGTAAAGCGGCTGAGATGCCTTCACAGATGGACAGACCCCCGCTATATGTACCCGGGAGGCTGGATGTAAGATTCCACCGGACGTCGTCATTCACAACCTGACGTAAGGGGCTCCTCACTTCTGTTGTTTCATTGAAGGCGATGATGCCGACATAGGAGCCCGGCTCCACCAGCTGCTGGATGAAGATGGCTGCTGCCTGTCGTAGTCGGTGGAATTGCTGACCCTACTTATAGGACGGTGAAGGGTTTTAGGAAAGTTAGTAAAAGTATAAATGTCGTCTATATACTGTACACACATTGCCTCATTCCCTTACTACACTACAGGCTGCTACATTTAGTCAATAGTACAGCGCCCCCCACAGGTCAATGATGATTTTGGTGTCAGCACCAAACGAACGATGAAGTCTATGGAGCCTATCCATTCCAACAAGTCAGATGGGGTGAATAGGACAGCCAGGAGCTTCTCCCGGTTATATAGAGCGAGCTGGGGGGGCTCAGCACCTAGACCCCGACATGTTTGTGCGACAAGGCAATAATACTGTGAGAAAAGCCGCCTTTACCCCATTTTTTACACTTTCCCAGGACCAGATGTTTGGGGTATTTCAGGTTTTCTTGTACTTATGAATGTAGATTTACTCAAATCGGAAAATGTCCCTCCATACGTTCCCGGCTGAGTATGTGTCCTGTGTCCTTCTGCTTAACCCCTTATGTACTGCTGTGTATAAGTGACCCAGTGTTCATTTACATGCTGCAACACAAAAAAAGGGTTAAAAGTAGAATAGAAGGAGATCTCTCCTTCACTGCTCTGATAACCCTTGACCTCTGTTCTCTAAGCTCCTGCAGAGGTCAGAGGTTATCAGTGCACTAGCCATCTCCTTCTCCTCTGCTTTTAACCCTTTTTTGTGCTGCATGTAAGTGAGGTTTGTGTCACTTATAACCCTCCTATTGCAGTACATAAGGGTTTAAGCAGAAGGTAGTCTGCTCCTGCACCTATGTATTTAACCATAAGGGCTGCTAATGGGCATATATATATATATATATATATATATATATATATAGAGAGAGAGAGAGAGAGAGAGAGAGAGAAAGAGAGATAGATAGATAGATAGATAGGAGATAGATAGATAGATAGATAGATAGATAGATAGATAGATAGATAGATAGATAGATATACAGTGCCTTGTGTTGTGCATGCGTGTGTGGGGCCCGTACAGTTTTTTTTCTATGGGGCCCCATGAATGCTAGCTACGCCCCTGCACACAGGTCAGAAGTACCAGCTGGTAATTACCGTGGCCATATTGTCAGAGACGTCCAGGACCAGACAGATGACCCTCGCCCTGGGCTGCAGCAGAGAGAAGGAAGGGGCTGGTGGACGTTGGGTGTCTGGCATCGGTCCTGTGGATAGAAAGTCAGCCGAACCTTTAATAACGTCCCAGGTGCTGCGATAGCTGCACATCCTGTTCTGCATATTTGGCGCCTCCTTATCGTGGTCGCGGTCAGAACAAAACTCCACAACCTGCAAAACAGGAGAAAATGTACAAAACATTCATCTCTCAGGGGGCGAAGGACTGCGCTCCTCCTCACAGTCCGTCAGGTTTATTTTTTTTCTAGGACTTCATTGTTATTTCAGCCATTTTCATGTAAAATACACAGCAGCATTTCATTTTAATAGGGTTTTTTTGGGAATGGGGAATGGGAAAAAAGCAATTTTTTTTAGTTTTTCATTTTTTTACATTGTTGATCATTAAAGCGGGGAGCTCCTATATGACTTTTTTTTTTGTTAAAGGGGATCTTTTGTCAAAAAGTGTCAGAGATTTCTAATTTTATTAAAAAAAATAAATAAATCCAGTCTTCCAGTATTTATCAACTGCTGTATGTCCTGCAGGAAATGGTGTATTCTTTCCAGTCTGACACAGTGCTCTCTGCTGCCACCTCTGTCCATGTCAGGAACTGTCCAGAGCAGCAGCAAATCCCCATAGAAAACCTCCCCTGCTCTGGACAGTTCCTGAAGGGTTACTCTAACAAGACAATGAAGGGTTAAACCAATCTAAATCTGCTTTAAGGTCGTGCCAGGTCAAAGCTGGAACAAGAACACACAGCGATAGCAGAGAAAAAAAGAGAGAGACTAAAAGCCATGACGACCTCTGCACAGTCTATGTTCGTTTTCTTTTTAAAGGGGTTGTTCACCAAATGTTTTTTTCTTTTAAAATCAACTAGTGCCAGAAAGTGCCAGAGATTTGTAATTTACTTCTATTAAAAAAAAAAATCTCACGTCTTCCAATACTTATCAGCTGCTGTATGTCCTGCAAGGAGTGGTTTATTCTCTCCAGTCTGGAGAACAGGAGAGGTTTTCGATGGGGATTTGCTGCTGCTCTGGACAGTTCCTGACATGGACAGAGGTGGCAGCAGAGAGCACTGTGTCAGACTGGAGAGAATACACCACTTCCTGCAGGACATACAGCAGCTGATAAGTACTGGTAGACTGAGGATTTTTCAATATAAGTAAATTACAAATCTATATAACTTTTGAAAAAAATTATTTTCCGCTGGAGTACCCCTTTACATACCTGGCACCTTCTTGCCCCAGTTGATTTGAAAGAATTTTTTTTATTTTTTTTGTGAACAACCCCTTTAAATGGAAGTTGTTTTTTATCTAATCGGAAGGGATCCTGAGAGGGGATGGTGACTATATATCCCTGGTTCAGTCCTAATATATAGTGTTATTGCTGTATATAGTGGTTTATCCTTGGTACAGTATATTCAGAACATGTCCACCAAGGTGAAAGCAAGTCGGCTGAACGTGACCAATTTTTTTTATAGTAATGAAGAGAATTAAAGAGGGACTCTTTATAGAGTTATATAGATTTGTAATTTGCTTCTATTTAAAAATCTCCAGCCTTCTGGTACTTATCAGCTGCTGTATGTCCTGCAGGAAGTGTTGTATTCTCTCCAGTCTGACACAGTGCTCTCTGCTGCCACCTCTGTCCATGCCAGGAACTGTCCAGAGCAGGTGAGGTTTTCTATGGGGATTTGCTGCTGCTCTGGACAGTTCCTGACATGGACAGAGGTGGCAGCAGAGAGCACTGTGTCAGACTGGAGAGAATACAACACTTCCTGCAGGACATACAGCAGCTGATAAGTACCAGAAGGCTGGAGATTTTTAAATAGAAGCAAATTACAAATCTATATAACTTTCGGACACCAGTTGATTTGAAAGAAAAATGTTTTTGCTGGAGAACCCCTTTAATTGAGATTTCATAACATGATAGAAAGGAGACTGTGTAAGTATTAACCCTCCACATACGTTGCTGTGACTTACTGAGGGGAGAGACTGCATGTACATGATGGACGAGCTCACTTCTTGAGTGTTGTTCACTAAGAACATGCAGCCTTCTTCTAAGTTCCCAGTCTGGGGGTCGATGATGCATTCTCCATCCGAGCAGGAGCGTTTCTTACAGATATACATGCCGCCCATCTCAGAGGAACAACTAGAATTAAACACAATAAAAACATTTAAAAAAAAAAAACAAAATCACGAGCCTAAAGAAAGTGCTGTGCAAAAACTGTAAAAATTATCAATAAGAAATGGAATTAAAAAAAAAAAAAGAAGTGCAAAACAATCACATGGAAGCTCTGGGGTCTCGGCCACGAAACGATTTGACAGAAAGTAATTTTTTGTTGTGAACTACCCCTTTAATATGGTGTTGTCTCTTATTTGTTAGAATAGGACTGGTGTTGTGGGATCCCTGCATCTGTATATATATATATATATATATATATATATATATATACTGTAAATTAAAAAAAAAGACCAGGGAGGAACCCATAAAGATGTGTGGAGTGTTACAGGCCATGCGAGGCACCACTGGGAAAAAGAACAATGAGAGGCTGATCTCTGGTGCCACCTAGTGGAGGTTGCAAGTAAATAAAATGCTATGTCCAATAGGTGGCAGCAGAGAGCTGGCTTTCTTCTTTCTGGATGACAGCTACTTTGCATATATTTTGCCAGTGAAGCATTACATGGCCTATAAGTCTCTTCACCTCTCTAGTATCTATCTGCAAAACTACAGGCTACTGACTGACTCTTCCTTCTATACTGTCAGTAGCAGATTATAATAGGTTTGTTTTAGACGGTAGTCCGGGGCCCTGAGCTCCTGGGGGGCCCATGGCTACCCAAAAAGACTTAGGCCGCATTCACACGTTCTGTGTTCCGCCTGTACCGGTCTTCTCCCCCAGCCAAGGCAGTGATAAGATGCTAGGAGCGGGGGAACTGTACAGATATGCGTCGTGCTGTAATGAAAGCCCCTTGCGGCTGATTCATTACAGCGTGGCGCATATCTGTACTGTTCCCCTGCTCCCAGCATCTTTTCACAGATGCCCGGGTGGGGGGAGAAGTCCGTTACAGGCGGAAAACATAACGTGTAAATGCGGCCTAAGGCTATGTTCACACTATGTAAAAGTACGGCCGTTGTTACCATCGGCAACAACGGACGTACTTAATGCAGTGTGGAACATTGCCTCTCCTTCTATAGGATCCCATGCCGGGCCGCAAAGAACTGACATGTCAGTTTTCTGCGTCAGCGAATTGCGGCCATAGGAAACCCTGTCAGTTCACACAATGAAGCGAGCGGCTCCGGCTGCTTGCTTCATTGTGTGCTGTGGGAGGTTCTGATGTGGGCGTGCGCCCGTATCAGAACTTACGTACCAGCCGGGTAGTGTGAACATGGCCTAATACTTTAAGTGATGTATTGTCTTTCTTCTGCCATGATATATAAAAAATAAAAATAAAAAAATTGCTGCTTTTTCCCCCCGCAATTTTGCACAAATCAGGGGGGCATCATGACATCTATCCTGTACTATGAACACCAGGCTAGTGCTGCCATAGTTACAGTGCGGTTGGGGGGGCCCAGGCTTGGTGAACAGCCCGGGGTCTATGGTAAAGTTAATCCGTCCCTATATATTATTTGTGAGAAAACTAGAACTTCCTAGTGGGCGGGGTGGAGTGCAAAAGCACAGACTTAGCAGGTACAATGGGGGAGATTTATCAAACATGGTGTAAAGTGAAACTGGCTCAGTTGCCCCCGCAACCAATCAGATTCCACCTTTCATTCCTCACAGACTCTTTGGAAAATGAAAGGTGGAATCTGATTGGTTGCTAGGGGCCACTGAGCCTGTTTCACTTCACACCATGTTTGATAACTCTCCCCCACTGTTTCAACTCTAGTCTGCCATAGACTTGTATTGAGTTTCCATACAAGTCTATGGGAATGACACAGCAGTTTCTTTCTAGATAATAAACAACATTGAAAAGTTCAGCATGTCTGTTTTTTCCCTCCCGAAACTCAGCCTGCAGACTATCTCACAGCAACAGTGGGAAACTACCAGCTTTTAAGCTTCTTGTGTCAGAGCTCGCTTTATATTAACCCCTTCAGAGTATGGTGCGGGTACTAGGGATGGTCCGAACCGAGTTCAGTTCGGGTTCGTACGAACCTGAACTCTCGGCAATGATTCCCGCTGTCTGCCCGCTCCGTGGAGAGGGTGGATACAGCGGGAGGACCGCCTGGAAAACTGGGATACAGCCATAGCCATAGGCTGTATCCCTGTTTTCTAGGCGGTCCTCCCGCTGTATCCACCCGCTGCACGGAGCAAGCAGACAGCGGGAATCTGATGCCGAGCGTTCGGGGTCATACGAACCCGAATCTCTGCAGGTTCGGACCATCCTTAGCAGGTACAATGCAATTACAGGGAATATAACAAAGACACATGACATACAATAAACTGAGATGGTGATGGCCTTCCATTATACCGAATATCCACAAGCTACCCTTACACCTGGGCTCTACAGTATTGATCTTTTTTGTGTTTCTGTCCCTGATTAATTTAGGTGAGAATCATAGGGAAACATGTCGGGACTTTGTTACAGCAGTAACGTCATACATATATATATATATATATATATATATATATATATATATATATATATATATGTGTGTGTGTGTGTGTATATATATATATATATATATATATATATATATATATGTCTCACCAACGCCCACCTCTTCATCTCTCCATCTAATAATACAGTATACGCTCTTCTGCCGCTGTGCGGTGAGGTGTTGGGTGTTACTAGTTCAGCCCAATGTCAATTGCTTAATATTTGTTATCTAAAAGAAAACTGAATCACCATGAGACGAACAATTCCCTATTCTCCATCCATCCACATCATAGAAAACCTCCGCAACTTACCGAGTCGCTTTAATTTTGTTGTCAACCGAGACAAAGAAGGGCTCCGCGTAGTTATACTCATCAAATACGCCCCAGCGGAGATGGGCCCATTCATGGAGGAAGACCTTCCCTGAAGAAGATGGAGACCATAGAGGTGGAAGGGAATAAAACTATATACCTGTCCCGTATACAAGAACCTAGAGAAATCTATACAAAAAGCATCTAAAATTATACTTATAGCAAATTGTACAAATTTCTGACCTCTGGGCCCATAGACGGGGAGCAGGCCGTCATCCGTCAGAAACTCCGGGGTGAAGTGAATGTATTTTCCTTTGTTCCCGCATCCTTTATAATGTACGGTGTACGGATCATTCCCATAGCTCGGGTTCGGGCTGCTGATGAGCACACTCGCCTGGTAAAGTAAATAGATAATAATATTATACCGCCATATAGTGCACACAAAGAATTCCATAGAATCCCACTGAACAGTGGCCACAAAAAACCGCAAGAAGTGCAAGGGTGATGCTGGTATAATATCACCTCATTTATATGGATTTTATGTTACATGGGGCGATGTCACAACTTCTGGAGGTTACCTTCCTGCTCTAACTTTTATGTAGTTGCCTTAAAGGGGCACTCCGTGGGAAAAGCTTTTTTTCCCCAAATCAACTGGTACCAGAAAGTTATACAGATTTGTAAATTACTTCTATTTAGGAGTTTCCAGTCTTGCAGTACTTATCATCTGCTTTATGTCCTGCAGGAAGTGGTGTATTCTCTCCAGTCTGACACAGTGCTCTCTGCTGCCACCTCTGTCCATGTCAGGAACTGTCCAGAGCAGCAGCAAATCCCCATAGAAAACCTCTCCTGCTCTGGACAGTTCCTGACATGGACAGAGGTGGCAGCAGAGAGCACTGTGTCAGACTGGAGAGAATACACCACTTCCTGCAGGACAAACAGCAGCTGATAAGTACTGGTAGACTGAGGATTTTTCAATATAAGTAAATTACAAATCTATATAACTTTTGAAAAAAATTATTTTCCGCTGGAGTACCCCTTTACATACCCTAGAAGACAGTTTAGTCCTGATGAATAGGATTACGTCCACAGACCCAGGACAGGTACGCGCGTTATACACTGCCACACCATTCAACTAGTCCAAGGGTTTAAAAAAAAAATAATGCCTGAAAAATCCCTTTAAATGTCAATGATGTCTGTGTACGGCATTAGTGACGTGTACAGTATGGCGGCATTATCCACATACACCTGTAAATATAACATAAGGGATAAACGTAAGAGCAGAATACCTCCTGATGTGCTTCATATCGCGGCCTCTGATAGCTGAGCGACCGCCATGTACTCGGTATAAGAATCTTCACCTCTCTGTAGAAGAATCTCCTCTTCGTGGCGTTAAACAGGTAAAATGACGCTTCAGAAACCGTATCCTGAAAAACCGAGACAAATCATCGAGAAACCTGAAATCTACAACTCTGAACTATAGGTCCAGATAACGGATTAACCCTGATGACTTATTATGGGACCCAATGACGAAGAAAGGTCCAGTCACTGAAGAGCATCTCCAGGGACATCATAACCCACTTAGGTGCCATAGTCAGAATTGCCCGCAGCATCTAAGAGGTTAAACAGCCAGGACTGGAGGCCATCTCTCCCCCCAGCAGCTTTTGTAGATTAAAGTGTGTATATATATATATATATATATATATATATATATATATTATACAAAAGCTTCTGTATTTATTCAGTTTGCTCCTCTGTCTGTGGCATTGTTGAGCACAAGAAAGCATGTTGTAAACGCTCCTCATTCTTCCCTAAATGTCTTAATAAAGACATGTATGTATATGTGTATATTATAGGGAGATGGTGATGTAGGCTGGAGGGGCCGGTCAGAGGTGGTGACATCAGTGAGGGGGAGGGATTTCAGCTCAGAGACAAGAGGCAGTTAAAGGGGTTGTCTGGGAAAAATTGAGAATTTAGCATGTTGCCGGGGACATGTCTGTAATGTATACTTACCTGTCCTGTTCCCCCTGACGCTGCCTGATCCCTGGCTCTGCCCGCTGCGGGGACATGTCTGTAATTTGTACTTACCTGTTCTGTTCCCGCTGACGCTGCCTGATCCTTGGCTCTGCCCACTGCGGGGGACATGTCTGTAATGTATACTTACCTGTCCTGTTCCCCCTGACACTGCCTGATCCTTGGCTCTGCCCACTGCGGGGTACATGTCTGTAATGTATACTTACCTGTCCTGTTCCCCCTGACGCTGCCTGATCCATGGCTCTGCCCGCTGCGGGGGACATGTCTGTAATGTATACTTATACTTATGTATACTAGCGATGAGCGAACCGGGTTCGGGTCCATCCGAACACGAACGTTCGGTATTTGATTAGCGGTGGCTGCTGAACTTGGATAAAGCTCTAAGGTTGTCTGGAAAACATGGATACAGCCAATGACTATATCCATGTTTTCCACATAGCCTTAGGGCTTTATCCAACTTCAGCAGCCACCGCTAATCAAATGCCGGGTTCGGGTTCGGATGGACTCGAGATTCGCTCATCCTTAATACTTACCTGTCCTGTTCCCCCTGACGCTGCCTGATCCTTGGCTCTGCCCACCCCCTGACGCTGTCTGATCCCTGGCTCAGGGGCCATTTCTGGTGGGAGTAAGACGTCATTGTATGTTATCAAAATGATGAGCGGGCAGCCAGGGATCAGGCAGCGGCGGGAGAACAGGACAGGTAAGTATACATTACATGTCCCCCACAGTCCCGGCTACATGCTTAACTATGATTTTTTTTATCCTGGACAACCCCTTTAAGCCTCCTGAGAGAGCAGATGATTTGTTGTCTCAGGAAACAGGAGGAGTCTGGAGCTGGAGACAAGACCACAATGAAAATAAGAGAACAACACAACTTCCTGTCAGGGATAACCCAACCTAAAACCGTCGGAAGCCAGAACTTCATAGTAACACTGTATTAGTGAGTGAGAAATTCCGTATCAGAGGAATCTATTTTCTAACACCGGAATGCCCCTTTAAGGTTAGATTACCCCTTTAAGGTTGGATTACCAATAGCAAAAGATATACAAAACTCTGTAATACTAGTTGCAGTGGTTCCATCAGCCGCATGAGAGCGGAGGTGACGGACTCTATAATTATAGCGGCTTTATGTCTCATAAAATATCGTGAGTCACCAACCTTAATCCTGTTTTATAAAAGATTTTGTTCTAGCAGTGACAGCAGTCCACACCATTGTTAAATAAGCGGGAAGGGTGCATATTTAAAGGAGCACTCTAAGGGAAGACTGATGACGTGTTCATGGTTTGTGCAGGGCCTGAAGGGGCGGAGCATGACGTCTAGTAATGTCAAAGGTCACAGAGTATGACCAGTTCCCATACATGTCAATGGGACAGACCCTGTCCATTGTTGTCTGTGTTCATGGGGCTAGCTGTAAAGTATATTACTAAATGCTGTTAAAAACTATCCCCATAATTATGTTCAAAAATAGATTTTAAACATATACATTGTAGGCTCTAGTCTATTTTTCTTTCATATTAACAGGTGTCAGAAAGTCTGACACAGTGCTCTCTGCTGCCACCTCTGTCCATGTCAGGAACTGTCCAGAGCAGCAGCAAATCCCCATAGAAAACCTCTCCTGCTCTCCAGACTGGAAAGAATACCCCACTTATTGTAGGACATACAGCAGCTGTTAAGTACTGGAAGACTTAAGATTAATATAAGTAAATTACAAATCTCTGGCACCAGTTGATTTGAAGAAGAAAAAAAAACATTTTGTCAGAAACTGTCCAGAGCAGGAGAGGTTTTCTATGGGGATTTGCTGCTGCTCTGGACAGTTCCTGACATGGACAGAGGTGGCAGCAGAAAGCACTGTGTCAGACTTGAGAGAATACACCACTTCCTGCAGGACATACAGCAGCTGACAAGTACTGGAGGGTGAAGAACTTGTGTACAGCCAATTGTGCGTGTATTCCATGTATGTGACCCCCCCCCCCCCCCTTACCTTAATGGCGGAGATGATTTGGGGGTTTTCGGGCACCTGTGGGTGGACAGCTATGATGAGATCCTGGTAGCCGTGGTCTCTGAGCCGCAGACACCGTCCAGGCTGTAACCTCCAGTGCACTGACAGTAAAGTCAGGAGATAGATGGCCGCCTGCATGATCCCCGCAGATCCTCATACTCTGCCGCCGCCGCTGCTGTGAGGTATAATTTGGCCTCAGCATTGTGTAAGTCAGGGTGTGCCAGACGACAAGACCGGTTTGGAGTTGTTACTTTTTTTTTTTTTTTGAGAGAGAGATAGATTACTTTTTCTTCCCTGAAATTCCTTTTATCAGGCGCACGGCGGCTGCTGTACGGGGATTCATGGGAAGCGGTCGGTGACTCCGTATAAGACAATGGAAAATGTTCTCTTTTCTGCCACGTAATGAGCTGGATATGTCCAATTATTGGCGACATTAGTAAAAGAAGTGAAGGAGTGAGAGCCCTATTACTATATCATTATCACTCTGTGTAATAGAGAGAACGATTGGACAATGAAACGGTCACTGGCTGGTCGTTTCTTTAGGTCTAAAATCATCGACCGCGGTTTACTAAATCTTTATACCACCTGGATAAAGTATCTGTCAGGTATCACACTAAGGGGATGAAGGTGCTATTTGTGTTTTCCCCACTAGATGTCTCACTCTTTTCCACTACTTCTGGCCACTCACATTTCCTCTTTCTTAAGGTACATGCACACTATGGAATTCACGACGGAAAACCCGTTGCGGATTTCGCAACTCGCAACCTCTTGTTCACACAGGCGGCCACGCGCATTTCCGCAGATTCCGCCGTCCGTCCAAATAATGAACAGGTTCGTTCTTTGGATGGACAGCGGAATCCGCCCGTGCATAGAATGGCACGGGCAGAAATGCACGCGGCCACCTGTGTCCACGAGTGGGTGCGAGCTGCGGAATCCGCAACGGGTTTTCCATCGCGATTCCGTAGTGTGCACATACCCTTACACAGCCCCATCAATAGTTGGACCCGGTCCCCCATATAAGAGTAGCTGGTTCCTGGTAAGAGGTTTACAGCTAGTTTGTTGGTGTAGGAGGAACTAAGAGACAGAAGGAGAGATTATTCTGTTATGAAAGATTTCTGCAAGATGCGGGGCTAAACCCACAGGAGCGGTAACCGTCCTCTAGGGCACACCTTGTCCACGCCAGGGATCCTTCTCCACTATTCTCAGGACAGCTACTACAGCAAGGAACTGATCCCTAGTAAGACAAAGAGCGTAAAAGCCGAAGTATCTTACTGACTTACATCAGTCTCCCAAAGGGCTGGGGCTCGTACTATCCAACCTGGCACTCTCTGATCTGGTTGGGCAGAAGGCGATCAGTTACAAGGTATCTATACGTGAGCACAAGTATTCTTCTTCTACACTAATCCCGCCAGAGTAAAGGTCTATATTGGACAAGGCCCCTACACCTGCACTAAGTCAACTCTGTTCATTATTCTACCCTAGTCATCCGCACCTGTCAAGTGTTCTGCCTTACTATTTTGCATTGCACTGAAGTCCTCTAGTAAAAGTGACCTTTGGTTAAGTGCTGGACTCCGTCCTATTTTTGGGTCACTGCACCTGCACCTTGTTCTCCCTTTTCAAGTGCCAGCGCAACGTATCAGGGGGTGGGTATCACCACTTCTGGCCAGTGACAAGTGAGCCAGAGAAACACCAAGCCCACCTGCTGTATAACACCACCTCAGCACCTCGGACCACGGCAGAATGATCTGCGGGAGTCCTGGCTTATCTGCTACAAGGTGGAACTCATAGTCCTCAATGTGAATGGACTGGAGAGGAGTCGCCATTAGAGATGAGTGCGACCCGAGCCATAGGCTGTCTCCATGTTTTCCAAAACTCTCACGGGCTGCAGACAACTTTTTCAGCCACCGGTAATCAAATGCCGAACGACTGGACTCAGCAATGCTCCCGTTGTCCTCATACTAACCCAATAGTTTAACACATTCATTTCCTAGAGCTGGGAAAGTTTCATTCATGAAGCTGGGTGCAGGACCCACTCGCTGATCCCTACAGGTCTGCACCACGACTGACATACCTGCTCCTACCATGTAGAATGCGTTCAGATGGTTACTACCTACCGGCCTGTTATCCCATTGTTGTCTTGCTTATTACAGTCATTACACCTGACAGTATACAGACATATGACGGAACAAATGGGATCGGCACTCGTATGCAGTGTCCTTAGAAGGAACAATTAACCATGCCGCCATTTAAAGGAGAAGTCCCATGTAAGGACAAAAAGTGCAGGCTGGTGGGGGAGGAAAATAATAAAGACCTGCACTCTCCTGTCCCAGGTCCTGTTCAGCCAGTGACATGAAGCTCTGCTAACTGCAACCTCCCGACCCCAGCTGAGTGATTGTCGGCCCAGCCAATCAGTGAGTGGGGCGGCACACCGGGTGATCGCTCAGCCGGGCCGTGATATTCCAGCTGGTGAAGCCGGGAAGATGACGTGAATGGGACCTGGGAGCGGACCATCGGAGCCATGGGGATGGGTGAGTTCAGGTCTCTGTCATCCTCCCAGCTAGTGATTACATTGGGAGATCTGCAGCCGATAGCGATGAATTTTGAAGCCACACAAATGATGCGATCAACTAAGGATCAGACGAAGATCGGACATATTCCTCGGCTGATCACTGAGACTTTTACACGGACCGATTATCTGTGGAAGGAGCTGTAATATCCACACGTCTCGCGATAACCGTCTGTGTAGCAGGGGCTTTCAGCATCGGCCTGCAGTATCCTTGTTGAGCTCCCTCTGCAGCCGGCGTCTTCTCTCGCAGTATATCCATCCTCTCAGCAGGGACGGGCCCGGTCATGTTAGCCGCCATATTTAATTACACCAATTATTCTTAGAACAATACCTGGAATTCCAATCTAAATCAGGAAATGGTCCTACAAGTTTTATCCTCTGACTTTCGGGAAGACGCCCACAGTAACCTTCACTTGTTGGATGTCAGATCTGTCTTTACCCTCAGAATGGGAGGAAACATACTTCCGCCTTCTTGAAGGTAAAAGCTGGGATTGTTCATTAAAAAAATTATTTCAAATCAACTGGTGCCCGAAAGTTACATAGATTTGTAATTTACTTCTATTAAAAATTTCCAATCTTCTTAACTGGAGGACCACGACCTTACTGTACACAATCTATAGCAACCTCAGGAGCTGGATTTACAACGCAGCCACTTGATCTTCTCCGTCAACGTTTGTGAAACATTGAAGATCTTCTCAATAGAAAGCTCGGCTATCGCTGGTAACAAACTTCATCCATACAGCTACAGTTGCGGAGCCTTCAATGTAAGTATGAACACAGGTCAAGTCTTCTAGTCCTAGAGGGAATGGGGAATGGTTGTGACCTTTGGGACCCCCACCAAACATAAGAATGGCGGTTCTGAGTGCACACTATTCAATCTTTATGGGACCACCAAAATCAGAGTACAGGCCTGGGCTATGTTTATTAGTCCTATATAGTGTGTATAAGGTAATACTGAACATACTTGTCCGCCATTCCATCCAAACAGGTACACTTACACATAGAGGTGACCCCTTCGAATTACACAGTGAAAGCTCCCTGGGCCTACCCAAAAGTGGTCTTCTATAGAGGTGGTCGGGCCCCGTGTAAAACAGAATACAGTCTGCGTATCTGGGTTTCACCGATGGGACATCATGGTCGGATTAGTGACAACAGAACAGCAAGTTATTTATAAAAAAAAAAAAAAAAGCAATGACATTTATTTGACGCAAAATTTTTCTTTACACATGCTATATAAAAAAACAAAAAAAAAACAACATCATTGATAACCAAGTAAACAATTTATTTACACAACACTTTATAAAAAGGTGCAAATTCTCTGGAGTTGTCGTCTTCACCTTTTCTCAGATTTCAGACTGGGGTAGTTCCCAGGGTAAGGAGCGGGTTATGGGGGTGCAAGACTGTGGTAAGTAATGGACGTTCAAACTGACGGCCGAGGAGGATTGTAAACATCTAACAGGGATGACGGTTGTCGTACATCTCATGGTGTTCCGGGATCACGTGACAAGCCTTCATGCCAGAGGTCAGCACTTTACAGCAGGGCGGGGAACCTCTGGCTCTCCAGCTTTGGAAAAACCTCAATTCCCATCATTAGCTTTGGCTGTCCAGGCATGATGGGAATTGTAGTTTTGCAACAGCTGGAGGGCTGTAGGTTCCCCATCCCTGCTTTACAGTCTATGGGCACTTCAAGGGGGGGGCATTGCTTCAGATTCTTGAACGTAACGTAACATCTCTACCGACATACAAGGCAATATAGCAGAGCGGCTTTATGGAATCCTGAGTCCGGCCTCTCAATGGTAACTTACACTACACTGGCCAACAAGATGTAGCATACAGAATACATTGGTAACTCAGATCCATAGGATTGTGAGCGGGAGCCATGACACATACACATGATGTATAGGACAATACAACGTACCTGACACGGAGGCTAAATACAACGCTTCTCAGACTTATAGATGATTCTACACATTGCCAGGTCCCAAACTCAGATTTATGAGGAGGATGAGATGAAAAACCCTTTAAATGTGATCTTTAAGTGTTAATCACAAACTTACTTACATCATTGTCTTTATGCTGGTTGCAGAACTTAGTGTAATACAGGATTAGTGACATTAAAGGGGAACCCCAGTGATTTTTTTCCACTGGAGTCCCCCTTTAACCTCCCCCCAAATCTACAGCTCCAAATGCAATTCCTGCAACTACAATAGATGTCCATTCATAGCACCGCTCTATGGGTTGTGTCTGGTACTGCAGCTCATCCCCACTGCAGTAAATACCAACACCAATTGCGGCATGCTTCTATATGCATTACAGCACAGCTCCTTACATGTGGCTACAGATGGGAGAACCCCGCTCTACCGACTCATGAGCATTGCCCCCATGTGTCCCATACAGAATATATTCCATCTCATCAGATCGATTTTCACTCCAATTTACTAAAATTTAAGGCAGAAGTGACAACATCCTAACAAAATCCGTATTCCCGCTATATCCCTTAAAGGCCAGGAAGTCGCAATACAACGAATCCTGGAAAATGAAGGTGCGGACGCCGCGTCTCGTTGTACAGGCCATAAGTTATATTTACAGAACACATAAATTAACTAAAAAACATTCATACAAATGTACAGAACTTTATACGTCAGTCACTTTACATCTGTGTAGGCACATAAGAAGGGGCCGGGACTGATGGGTCAGGGGTAACCATTGCCGCATAACAAACAAGAGGCCTGATCTGTGCCGCCATGTGGCAGATTCAAGGTGAGTATATGGCCGATTGCTCTCTCAAAGTTCACATGTGGCGGAAATGCTGCGGATTATGGATTTTGTGCATGAAAAATCCAGATGATATGCAAACAATTTAACCCCATGCCATTCAGGAATTTTTCTCCAGACAACAAAAAAAAAAAACCACTATACTCATCCTATTGTCTCCCTGATCCCCTGCCTGCCTGCAGACACCCGGACTCAATGAGGTGTTGTATTTAGTCAAACACAAGCTGCAACGGTCACGAGTCAATATGTCACCAATGGAGGCCGGTAAGGAGACCAGATAGGATCAGGGTACTGGTGGAGGTATATACAGGAGGTTAATAGGTATATAATCTGCTCCCGACCACCTACACAAGAGCGGGGGTAATATTTCTGGTCGGTAACTTCACCTTTAAGAGTCAGAATCTATAGAACATCCAGATAATCACATAATTAATTATCTACCATTTTATGACATGAAGAAAGGATTTGGTCACCGACCAACCAGCAGGAATTCTTCCTCTCAGAGCTGTTAGTGTCTCTATAAGAAGCTCCTCCTCCTCTGCCCTCATTACCTGGATTACCTGCACATGTTTCCTCTCGTTACCTGTATAATAATCACCTGTTAACACACTCATCACACGCCAACCTCTCCACCATGGCGAGGACAGTGTCTAAGGACACAAGGGACAAAAATGTAGACCTGCACAAGGCTGGGATGGGCCACAGGACAATAGGCAAGCAGCTTGGTGAGAAGACGGCAACTGTTGGCATAATTATTAGAGAAGGGAAGAAACACAACATGACTGTCAATCTACCTTGGTCTGGAATATCACCTCGTGGGGTAAGGATGATTCTGAAAAAGGCCAGAAATTAGCCCAGAACTATACGGAAGGACCTGGTCAATGACCTGAAGAGAGCTGGGACCACAGTCTCACACACTCGCAAACAAGGTTCCCCTGCTAACACCAGCATGTGTCCAGGCCCGTGTGACGTCACCAATGACCATCTGGATGATCCAAAGGAGACGTAATGTAGTCAGATGAGACCAAAATACAACTTACTGATATAAACTCCACTCCTGTTTGGAGGAAGAAGAAGGATGAGGACAACCCCAAGAACACAGTCCCAACTGTGAAGCATTAGGGGGACATCATACTCTGGGGGCTTTTCAGCAAAGGGAACGGGATAACTGCAGCGTATAGGAGAGAGTATGGATGGGGCCATGTATTACCAGATACAACAACCCCCTTCCCTCAGTAAGAGGAGTGAAGATGGGTGGAGGCCGGGTCTTCCCGCTGACAATGACCCAAACACACAGCCGGGACAACTAAGGAGGAAACACACAGCCGGGACAACTAAGGAGAAAACACAAAGCCGGGACAACTAAGGAGCAAACCCACAGCCGGGACAACTAAGGAGCAAACCCACAGCCGGGACAACTAAGGAGCAAACCCACAGCCGGGACAACTAAGGAGCAAACCCACAGCCGGGACAATTAAGGAGGAAACACACAGCCGGGACAACTAAGGAGGAAACACATAGGAGAACTAAGGAGGAGACCCCCAGCCGGGACAACAAAGGAGGAAACACACAGCCGGGACAACTAAGGAGCAAACCCACAGCCGGGACAACTAAGGAGGAAACACAGAAGGGACAACTAAGGAGCAAACCCACAGCCGGGACAACTAAGGAGGAAACACATAGGAGAACTAAGGAGGAAACACACAGCCGGGACAACTAAGGAGGAAACCCACAGCCGGGACAACTAAGGAGGAAACACATAGGAGAACTAAGGAGGAAACACACAGCCGGGACAACTAAGGAGGAAACCCACAGCCGGGACAACTAAGGAGGAAACACATAGGAGAACTAAGGAGGAAACCCACAGCCGGGACAACTAAGGAGGAGACACACAGCCGGGACAACTAAGGAGGAGACACACAGCCGGGACAACTAAGGAGGAGACACACAGCCGGGACAACTAAGGAGGAGACACACAGCCGGGACAACTAAGGAGGAAACCCACAGCCGGGACAACTAAGGAGGAGACACATAGGAGAACTAAGGAGGAAACACACAGCCGGGAAACCCACAGCCGGGACAACTAAGGAGGAAACCCACAGCCGGGACAACTAAGGAGGAAACACATAGGAGAACTAAGGAGGAAACCCACAGCCGGGACAACTAAGGAGGAGACACACAGCCAGGACAACTAAGGAGCGGCTCTGTAAGAAGCATTACAAGGTCCTGGTGGGGCCTAGCCAGTCCCTACACCTGAATCCTGCAGGAAATCATTGGAGGGAGCTGAGACTCAATGTTGTCCCAAAACCTGAAAGCTGTGGAGAAGATGTGTATGGAGGAGGAGGACACAATCCCTGCAAACCTGGCCAGGACCTCCAGGAAACGTCCGACCTATGTAACTGCAAACAAAGGTTTCTGCTCAACTTCTCTCCTTCTATTGTATCACATCCTTATTTCATGGAATAAAATGCAGAATAATTATTTACAAATCCTACAATGTGATTATCTGGAAGGTTCTATGGATTCCGTATCTCACAGGTGAAGTTACCGACCAAAAATATTGCACATCTCTTCATTTTATATAGGTGGGAAAACTTGCAAAATTGTCAGTGTATCAGATACGTATCCCCTCCCTCATTAGATGCTTAACCCAAGAGAACTCTGCTCCATAATCCACACAACTTGCGGCTTTGTCTTGCAAACTTCCCTGTAGATAATCTCATAAGCAATTTCCGCTACATGTGAACTTGGCTGAATCAAATTGTCTATATCAATGGGATCATCTAGGAAGCCTGTAAGACAAGCAACACTACTTAAAGGCGTTGTCCCACCATGAACACTTATCTTCCATCTACAGGATAGGCCGACCATCAGGATGCCCTGCTGTTACAGGAATAGGGGGACCTGATTTGCCTCCAGAATACAACGGTGGTCACATCTGTACTGACACTCCATGTCTATGGGACAGACGCCAAATGAAGGGACAAGAGGGGGCAAGTTACTGAACCCCTGTGATGCCACTTATTCCCTCTCCGGAGTATAGAGGATAAATGCTGATTGTGACACAATAAAACGTGAGCTCCACATCGGGAGAAAGTCTCCCATATAACAATCCTGACTCTCTCCATATTTTGTCATTGAAGAGCAATGATTTTCCTTGACCGCAAATGACGCAGAAGACTCAATGAACAATGTTGGCGAAGCCCTCAGTAATGTTATACAAACCTGGGATGTGATGTGAGCACCTTATACCACGGTCCATCCCCCACCCCGCGTAGCACAGATGATTTGAAGGAGCACAAACATTGTATTAGTCCCTTTACGGCCCTGCCAGGCTGTGGATGAGGTGTGTAATACTCGGTAATGTCTGGACCGGACTGCTTTTTGACCCACAATATTCTCATTTTATACACAATCTGTACAATTGTTGCTACATCTTCACAAGGCGATGCTACAGGAGGAGCAGCCTAGTCATGGCCGGGACCAGTAGACGCGGTAGCATTCAGTGCAGCAGGTTTTAGAGGCACAAGGAAACAGGGAGAGACACTAGTGCACGTGGCTGTACGAAGCGTGTACTGCAGCATCTTACTATGGGAGGAAGAGGCTCGTGTATCTTATGTGGGGGGCTACCAGGGACGTCCAATGAGGGGGTGAAGACCATTCAGGAGTCTTGTTTGTTCAACATCCCCAAGCTGTAAATTCTCATTTGGCCATGCGGATACCGTGAATACTGATATCAGTGGGTGATGAGGTGGGTTCCTGGATCAGCACCGATCTATTTCGGTCCCGGTAACATGCAAGTAACCGTTCCTCACCTTCAATGTCACCATCACGAGTGACATCCCATCAATGTCACCTACTGAAACCCAAGAAACTGGTGTCCCGGGTGAGAACAGAACCAAAGTCAAGTCTTCCGTACAGGTTCCTCCAAAGTAAAAGATTAGGAAGACTCGATAAAAATCTTGCAATTTTTTCTGGGATGTACTGACGGGAACAAAACTTCATTTACTAGAGAGGGTTATTATTTACGATAACATATTCCTTGGTGTCTTACTGGTGGAGATACCAAGCACGAGGGAAGTCTCAGGCAGTGTCCGTGGACGGAGGCTTTGTCTGACGTCAGAAACGCTACCAGATGTGGGATTCACAGTGTGTCATCTTGATAACGCCGACCCCTCCGCCAAGTCGCCGGTAGTTCATACCGCCGTACAGCCTGGAAAAAGAAAGACACAAAACATTACTCTCAATGGCTCCAAACTTGTGGACTGTAGTTGTACTATTGCACAGTGGCCATTTATTCATGTCAAGACGTCGTCACAGCCTGCAGACACTGGAAATATAGTCATCATCGTATATAGCGAGCTCTGCTTACATGTCTACATTGTGCAAGTGAAATATATATATTTATACATGGCAGGGGTTGTGATAACAGACTAATCCCAGTATACAGCAATGGCTATCACAGCAAGGAGCTGGGCGATAGATAGTGAGAGAGAAAAGGATAGATAGATAGATAGATAGATAGAGAGAGAGAGAGGGAGAGAGAGAGAGAGAGAGAGAGAGAGAGAGAGAGAGAGAGACAGACCGACCGACCGACCGATGGAGCAGGACTCCTCATTCAACTGGAGATACCAGAATGCAAAGACAAGCCCTAAAAACAGTGAAGTAACCTACTACTATGTACATCCAGTGCTGCGTGGGGAAGTCTAATGCTGTCTGCGTATACACTATGCTGGTAATGATACATAACAGCATATTTGCACCTGTATGTAATGTAATGTGCATCTATGTAATATACAAGAAAAGGGTGTGGAGAGGAAAAGAAGAAATATCACAAAGAAAGAATAAGGCAGTGACCAGAGGTGAGCGAAACTACAGGTCTACAACCAAACATGATGGCTCTCGCTTTGCTTAGGGGTTTCCCACTCTGAATGTGCCCTGATCGTTTAGGCAGTAAGGAATATGCAGGGGCATCAGATTTGGTTTCAGACTGAGGTACTTTAGTTTTACTCTATAAACGAGTCTTTGAACCGCTGGGTCTATCTGCCTGGAGATGGATTATTACATATACTGCAGTTTCCACCACTGGCCACTAGATGTCAGCCTAACAAAATAATTCTGATTATCTTCTCATGGACCAAATGTTAGGACTCCATCGGCAGGAACTTCGGAAGGAAAGAGGTAAATAAAAGGGTTTTATAGTGACATATTCACATCTGTGAACAAATGTTGTACCCACAAACCCCTTTGAATCAAAGGACAACAAATTGTTCAACCTGAGGATAGAAAATCCTCAGCGATTCTGCCACCATAGAAGTGTTATACAGAGGAGAGCAGAGCGCAGAGAAGTTTTCCTAACTTTAGGGCAGGGGTGGGGAACCTTTTCAATGTTGAGGGCCGGTCGGGCATTAATAAAATCATTCGAGGGCCGCATACCGTGCGCGGCAGTTAGTAGCGTGGGTTTGCAGCACCCAGGGCAAGGCAAAGTATTGTTCCCCTAGTGCCCCTGCTATTGTAGTTAACCCCCAGTGATGCCCCTGCTATTGTAGTTAACCCCCAGTGATCCCCCTGCTATTGTAGTTAACCCCCAGTGATGCCCCTGCTATTGTAGTTAACCCCCAGTGATCCCCCTACTATTGTAGTTTACCCCCAGTGATGCCCCTTGTAGCCTAGTTAACCCCCAAGTCATATCCCTGGTGGACTAGTTAACCCCCATCAGGCATGTCCCTGGTGGCCTAGTTAACCCCCAAGTCATATCCCTGGTGGACTAGTTAACCCCCATCAGGCATGTCCCTGGTGGCCTAGTTAACCCCCATCAGGCATGTCCCTGGTGGCCTAGTTAACCCCCATCAGGCATGTCCCTGGTAGCCTAGTTAACCCCCATCAGTCATGTCCCTGGTAGCCTAGTTAACCCCCATCAGGCATGTCCCTGGTGGCCTAGTTAACCCCCATCAGGCATGTCCCTGGTGGCCTAGTTAACCCCCATCAGGCATGTCCCTGGTGGCCTAGTTAACCCCCATCAGGCATGTCCCTGGTGGCCTAGTTAACCCCCAAATAAAAAAAAATAAACATCCCACTCACCTTACCTCCGCTCCCACGCTGCCCATGTCCTCTTCTGTCCCAGGTCCTCTGTGCTGGTCTTCTCCTGCAGGCGGCGCGCGATGAAATGACGTCATCGCGAGGCCCGCAGGAGACTGAAGACACGCGCTGCTGGGGAAGCCGGCACAGACAACATCCTCCTGCGTCCGCCAGCTGTCACAGACACAGGAGGATGCTGTGTGCACCGGCTCCTTCCTCCTCCAGAGCAGCGCGCATCACAGGGGAGCCGCGGGCCGCATTGTGATGTCTCAGGGGCCGAATGCGGCCCGCGGGCCGGAGGTTCCCCACCCCTGCTTTAGGGGGAGACCATTACTAGCCCAACATACAGCTCTGGTTACATGTTACTATGGTTGTACAATTAATATTGTATCATGGGGAATCACCATTTTATACAGCTGATATCAGAGCCATGAAGGCGACACGTACCTCCAGGTATTAGCGTCTGGGTCAAACACTTCTATCGTCTTCAAGTACGTTGTGCCGTCAAATCCTCCTACAGCCATCAGCTGTCCATTGACCACAGCGAGACCGACCTATATAACACAGCACAGTATATATGTATACACTCTGTATTCCTGGTTTACCATCAAGCATATTTATCCAATGTGATGTCGGGTTGATTCTTAACCAGTAACAGCACCACTCCTGTCCATGGGCTATGGCTGGTACTGCAGTGCCAATAAAAAGCCACCTTTAACCCCTTAAGGACGGAGCCCAAAATGGCCCAAAAAGGACCGGGACAATTTTCAATTTAGCGTTTTCGTTTTTTCCTCCTCCCCTTCTAAGAGCCATAACTTGTTTATTTTTCCATCTACAGGGTATTGTAAGGGCTTGGTTTTTTCAGGAACAGGTGTACTTTGTAAAGGCGCCTTTTGGTCTATCTTACCATGTATGATGGAACCCCCCAAAAAATTATTTATGGGGTGAAAGTGGGGAAAAAAAATACAATGCTGCAAATTGAGGGGGGTTCCGTGTTTACGTATTGCACTTTACAGTAAAACTGAAATGTTATATTTATTCTATAGGTCGGTCTGATTACAGTGATATGCGGGTTATACAGCTTTTCTAATGTTTTATTATTTTTATTAACAGTAAAACTTTTTTTGCAAATAGGTGTGATTACAATGGCCCTTTTTTTTTTTAACTCTTAGCGTTTATTTTTTCACGTACGCGGCTGTTTGGAGTGTCATTTTTTGCGCCATGATCTCTAGTTTTAATTAATACCATAGTTGTGTAGATGAGATGTATTGATCAATTTTAATTCATTTTATTTTAAATAAAATGTAATATAAATAATCAATCCTGGCGTTTTTTAAGCGCTTTTTGTTTACGCCGTTTACCGTGCGGGAACAATATTGATTTATTTTATTAGATCAGACGATCAGCATGCTACGCTATATTATGTTTATTTATTTTTATGTGTTTTATTTATAAAATGGGAGAGGGGGGCGATTTAAACTTTTATTGGGGGAGGGGCTATGGTGTGTTTTTCAAAACTTTTTTTTTTTTTTTACACTTTTTATATCCCCTTAGGGAACTTTAACATTTTTACATTGGATTTCTTACACTGATCATTGCTATGTCATAGCATATCAGTGTTTTCTGTGCTATCATTCCATATATCTATACAGTGATCGCCGATCTGACTGCCGGAAGGAAGGCAAGAGACCTCCGGCAGTCAGAGAGAGCGATCGGTCAGTGAAAGGAGCACAGCTCCTGCCACTGATGTAAGTGCCGCAATCTGCAGGGACTGCCGGGGTTACAATTATTTTCCTTATATATTCTGGTGGTTAGTCTACACAAGTCAGCCATGATTAAGTAGCTCCTGCTCTGAAACGAGTCTCTATTTTTCATGGACGTCAATGTAATTTTTAACTTCATGTTTTTGTACTTCTTGGAATAAACTTTTATTTTACTGCACCTGCTGGAGTTGGATATTTTTCTACTATTCTACTTTTTTCTAAGCTGAACTGCCCATAAGATGTCATATACAGCTGTATTTCTTTAGTAAGAACCATTTGCACCCAGAGACATATTAGCAGACTGTAAAGCAGATGTGCTCCTACCCCACTCCGGCGTGATGTCATTGCAACGACTGGCGACCACTGATTGGTCCTGGGATTGTACCGTTCAGCGCTGCTCAGCTCGGTGGTGTCGTCTCTTCCACCTACTGCATAGATCATGTCCTGGTACACAGCGCAGCCCAGGTGTTTCCGCCGGGTACCCATGGGCGCTATTGTGTGCCAGCGGTTTTCCTGAGGATTGTACCGCTCAACTAAAAATGAGAGAACACAAAATATGAATTAGACATTACATATATATGGGAATCAGACTTTATACACATTGGACTGACGCACCAGTTTCACATAACATTACAAAGCAGCGCTAATTTTTAAATTTGAAAAAAATAAAATAAATCGCAGCAACCAGTTGGTGTTGTCATTGCAATATATAATGATCACAATAGGTGGAAATAGAATGTAAGCTGTATTAGAACAATAAAACCTCATGTGCTCCTAAGTGAGATCCAAAACTAAGCCGAGACTTCCTGTTGTGTCTGTGGTGATAAGAGGAGGCTGCTGTTAAGTGATCTGTACAGCATTGCAGCGTCATGTGACACCAGTAGATAGAGGAGACAATAGCAGATGGAATCTTCACAGGTCACAGAGCGCGCTCAGTAATGTCTCACATTCATCCGAAGGGGACAGAGTCTGTGTATTGTCATAGTTACATATAGTTAATACGGTTGAAAAAAGACACATGTCCATCAAGTTCAACCAAGGAGGGGATGGTTACAGGGAAGGGGGAGGGGTGATAGGTTCTATGTCGTCTATGTCAATGAGTCTTGCTGTAAATCATGTCACTAAATGCTGTTAAGAACAGACCAGGCAATATGGCTGCCCCCATAACAATGTACAAATAGTGAAATTTTAAAAAAATGAAAGTTAGAAAATAGAAAAAAATTAGAATAAAAGAACAAGTTTTAGTATCTGACTCTAATCAGTAAATATAACTTAGGTGACACATCCCCTTTAAACACTTGTAAAGTTACATGGCAGGTAAATGCGACAGCTGTCAAACATTTCTTGGACCTGGAAATAATCAGACACACCTTGCATTTACCTGCCATGTAGCTAACTGAGGGACTTTACAATAAAAAAAATAAAAACACAAAATAAAACTAAGTAAAGTTTGGGCGAGTGTTTTGTAACCTTCTCTGTAATGTGTTACCTTGAACGTGAAACAGATTTACTGAAGATTCCAATAATCCTGACTGATGCCTCTCAGTGCACTCACCGGTATTGAGGGGAGATGTTCCATCTGATCCCCCCACTGCATACAGAAACCCACCGAGGACTGCCACCGCCACGCCGAGCCTTCGGGTGCTCATGGAGGCAACGCGAGTCCATTTATTTTCCTTCGGGTCATACCTGTACGGCGGACGACAGATATAGGTTAGTATAGAGAAAGGCCAATGAACCGCCATACTGTGTTTAACTCCTCGCTCTTCTCTAGATTACTGAATGATCAGGAACCATCATAATCTACTAGAACATAGGTGTCAAACTCAGGCCCTTCAGCTGTTACAAAACTAAAATTCCCATCATGCCTGGACAGCCAAAGCTTTAGCTTTGGCTGTCCAGGCATGATGGGAATTGTAGTTTTAAAACAGCTGGAGGACCTGAGTTTGACACTTATGATCTAGAAGCCAAAAACCTTTTATGATCTCCTGTAACATATAAGTGCTCGCTGCTGCCACCTCTGTTCATGTCAGGAACTGCCCAGAGCAGAAGCAAATCCCCATAGAAAACCTTTCCTGCTCTGGACAGTTCCTGACATGGACAGAGGTGGCAGCAGAGAGCACTGTGTCAGACTGGAGAGGATACACAACTTCCTGCAGGATATACAGATGCTGATAAATATGGAAAGAATTTTTTAAATAGAAGTAAATTACAAATCTATATAAACTTTCTGAAACCAGTTGATTTAAAAGAAAAAAGATTTATGCAGGAGTACCCCTTTAAATTATTAAACACGCATCCACACCTTTCTACAATGTTCAGACAGGAGACACCATCCTGACCCCCTACAGCGTACAGATACCCTCCCAGGACAGCGACACCAACACTCGTCCGGCAAGTGCTGGTGGGGGCCACGTCACTGCTCCACTGGTTGGTCTTTGGGTCGTATCTAGGGAGAGAAGACAATAATACATGTAACCCAATGTCATAAATACATAGATCGTTCCGGATATACAAAAAAAATTAACGTAAAATACCTTTCGACACTGTTGAGGTATGAGGATCCATCATGGCCGCCCACAGCGTACAGTAGATCATCTAATACACTGACCCCCACCCCGCAGCGCCTTTTGCTCATAGAGGCGACCATCCTCCACTCGTTGGTCTGCGGGTCGTAACGTTCTACACTAGAGATGGCGTCTCCGCTGCACCAGCCGCCCACTGGAAGGAAAAGATGAGGATGCGTTACACAGGTTCAGGGGTTCCCTAAATTTACTGGAGGAATAATACAGGAACGGCACAACAAGGGGTTATGTATGAGGACCTAAACTGTAGGCAGGGGTCACATGGAGAGTGAACGGAAAGATGACCAAACATCGCTGCAGTCCTTTCATCTCTAATTTGTGACTAGGGAGTTGGGGCTCCCAGCAGTCCATCCCCCAATACTATATCACTTACCCTGTGGATAGGGATAAATTACTATTGGACTTTATTCTTTTAGACATTCCCCCTTTAAGGAAGATCAGCCCAATGTACCTGCAAACAGCACCTCCCCACAGCGAATGGGCTTGCGAGGCCTCGTCCTTGGACCCTGCATCAGTGGACGCTCCTGAGGAAGCAGAAGATAGTTTTTGGCTTCATCCACCAAATCCCTAAAAGAAAAATGAAAACACAAGTGAAATGACGGCTTTCTCTGTATAACAATGACCATGTGTATATCCACTCTTATAAACCCGCATATTATGCTGGAAATACCCTGGTATTGGTTTGACAACTCTCTCAGGACAGGGACATCCTCTGGATCAGGGAGGTCAAATCCAGGTTCTCCAGCTGTTGCAAAACTACAATTCCCATCATGCCTGGAGAGCTAAAGCTTTGGCTGTCCGGGCATGAAGGGAATTGTAGTTTTGTAACAGCTGAAGGACCTGGGTTAGGGCCCTAATAGATGAAATAGACACAACAATCAGCCAATGACAGCGATCATCGGCTGATCGTTGATATAGGTTTGCACCTATAATCTTCTGGCACCGACCGTGCACCGCTACGTGTAATAGCGGTGCGTGGCCGGCGGCTGACGATTTGCAAACAGAATACATTACCTATGCAGGCTGCAGGGTTCCTCTTGCGGTCTGCTTCTTCCTGGGTCCCGCACGCTGTAGCTTCAGACTGGCCTGTCTCAGCTGACAGGCCGCTCAGCCAATCACAGGTCAGAACCGCCGCGGCCAGTGATTGGCTGAGCAGCCTGTCAGCTTAGAGAGGCCGCTCTGAAGCTGGAGTGCGTAGGACCCGGGGAGAAGCAGACCGTAAGAGGAGCCCTGCAGCATGGAAAGGGAATGTATACAGTTTAAGCAAGGGCTGCAGGGACATTGGTAACAATCGGGCCGTGTAATAGGGCCAGTAAACGAGCGCTGATCTAGCAGATTGGTGCTCGTTTACACTTCTGATCAGGCCCCCATCGGCCCGTGTAATATTACCCTTAGTTACCTGTGCTCTGGACCTCCACTGTAAGGACTTAGAGGGGTTATTCTCCATGATTAGAAAAAACAGCAGCTTTCTTCCAAATACAGCACCACCCCTGTCCTCAGGTTGTGTGTGTTATTACAACTTGGCTCCATTCACTTTAACGGAACTGAGCTGCAATATCGCACCCAACCTGAGGACAAGATTGGTGCTGTCCCTCCCAGAAAGTGATTGGCTGAGCGGGCTGTCACTTCCAGACGAGTCTGTCTCAGGAGTGGAGGTGGGACTGCTCAGTCGGGACATGAAGGTAACGTCAGAGGACATTGGGGGAGTGCGAAAAGGTAAGAATGGGCTGTTTGTTATGTTCTCCCCAAAAGTTTAGTTTGACAGGAATACCCCTTTAACTCAATTACAGAACTGTGAAATCTAAAATGTCTCTGACTAGGAGTCAGGCACAGTTCAATAACCCCCGGGGGTGTAAACCATTCAGCGTATACCTGTATATAACCTGTGACCTACCGGCATTCTTCATCGCTTTTTATCAGCGGATCAGACCCCACTGTTCCTACTAAGAATTTTGGACTTAACAAAGGCAACCGGACGTGCTGTAAGACCTGGCGGAAAGAGGAATATAAAACTAATGAGAGAGGCCTCAAATGCTTCAAGTGCTTAAAGAGATAGATAGATAGATAGATAGATAGATAGATAGATAGATAGATAGATAGGAGATAGATAGATAGATAGATAGATAGATAGATAGATAGATAGATAGGAGATAGATAGATAGATAGGAGATAGATAGATAGATAGATAGATAGATAGATAGGAGATAGATAGATAGATAGATAGATAGGAGATAGATAGATAGATAGATAGATAGATAGGAGATAGATAGATAGGAGATAGATAGATAGATAGGAGATAGATAGATAGATAGGAGATAGATAGATAGATAGGAGATAGATAGATAGATAGATAGATAGATAGATAGATAGATAGATATAGCCGATATAAAAACGATTACATCCTTTTACACACACAGATACCTAACAAATTATCTGACAGAATATTGAAGCCAAAGCCAGGAACAGGCTATAAACAGAACAGGTCATAAAGGAACGACTAAGATTTCTCCTCTTGTCAAATCCATTGCTGGCTTTGGCTGCAAAAATCTGTCAGATAAATTTGTCTGTGTAAGGGTAGCCTCACACATACTGCATCGCAGCTGATTTTCTGCTGCGGGTCCGCAGCAGATCTGCAGCAGATTTGACTAAATGAATGAACACAGCATTAAATCCGCACTGTAAAATACGCTGCGGATCCGCAGCAGAAAATCAGCTGCGATGCGGTAAGTGTGAAGCTACCCTAAAAGAACCCTTATAGGCCGATCAGCGCTCGTTTACATTATTGATCGGCCTGTCTAATAGGAACCGGAGGGTCCATTTACACAGAAAGATTATCTGCCAAAGATCTGAAGCCAAAGCCAGGAACAGACTATAAACAGAGATCAGGTCATAAAGGAAAGACTGAGATTTCTCCTCTTTTTAAATCCATTCCTGGCTTTGGCTTCAAATCTTTGGCAGATAATCTGTCAGATACTCTTTCTGTGTAAATGGACCCTTAGACTATGTTCACACAACGTACATTTTATGACAACAATGGACGTTGTTTTCATGGCGAAGTGATTTGCACTGAAGTCAACGCAAACAACGACTGTTGATCACACAATTTATTGAACAGCAGCCGTTGTTTGGTATGGCTGTCAAAATTAATTATCGAGTCAATTATTTCCGTCCGTTTGCATGTTTATATGTTGTGTGAACATCACCTAAAAGTACAAAACCAACCTCCAGCAACAAGACAGGGCAGCAGGCACCTGCATTTACACAAACCCTAATGGAACAGACACAGAAATTAACATCCTAAAATCCTAATTTCCAGCCTCAGAAATATTAGATACAAGAGATGTTATCCTGAAAAACTCCCAACATGATGTGTGACATGAAATATGTGAGACTGCAGGATAAATGGTCATGTAAGCCTGAACTGCACACAGCCTGGGCGATACTCCTCCTATTACCATCCATTCTGTGAGGCTGGAGTACCCCTTTAATTCTAACCTCATGTCACTATGAATGTGCGGGTGCACTGCATACAATCTATGAGGTGTGCACATGCATACACCCCCCACCTGTGCACCTGTATACACCCCCCACCTGTGCACCTGTATACACCCCCCACCTGTGCACCTGTATACACCCCCCACCTGTGGTAGCTGCGGCCTCCGCTCCTGGATGCTGTATTTTACCCAGGCCATAACTGCGTTGAACACCTGCTCCTCGCTGCGCACGTTGAGCTCGTCGCTGGAAATGATGTCGATCAGCTGGTTGGCCGGGAGAAGCATAAACTCCTCACTTTCCATAACCTGGATGGGAAGAGGAAGAACACATTATGTATTAAACCTGATAAGAGGTGAATTCACGGGTGTCCTGTAACAATGGATGGTAGTAGGAAGCGTCTGAGTGACCTGTAGGTCATCGCTCATGGTGGCCCCTGAGTTTTTAGTGAATTTTAGTGAACAACCCAACTATGTAGATAGATAGATAAATGCAGAAACCACTGCAGCGCTCCCGACTTGATGAGAAAAAAAACTTGTAGTGACGGTTTATTTCATACGAGCACACACGGTGAAAAGCAGCGACATTTTCAACATCTTTTTCAAGCCGGTGACTACACTTCATGAAAACAGGTGTTTAAAGCGGCACTATCAGCAGGTAGTGAACCTGCTGATATGAGCCAGCCGCTATTTACCTCAGGATTCCAGGGCTGTAATTCATATTTCTTTGTGGTCCGGTATAGTGGCGCTTTCCGCTAATTGATAATGTGCTCATTAGCGGTTTCGAAACATTTGGGGCGTTCCCCATGCGTCCGAGCACCCGCTCCGGCGCCCTAGCCTGACTCCTCCCGGTCCGCCCACTATGCATATTTATATACGCATCGCTAGGCCGCTTGTTACGGCACATGTGCAGGAAGCAGCCCGTAACAAGCAGCCTAGCTATGCATATATGAATATGCATAGTGGGCGGGACGAGCGGGTGCTCGGACGCATGGGGAACGCCCCAAATGCTCTGAAACCACTAATTAGCATATCAGCAATTAGCGGAAAACGCCGCTATACTGGACCGCAAAGAAATATGAATTACAGCCCTGGAATCCTAAGGCAAATAGCCAAGATGGCTGTACGTTCCAGTGGTCCAACTACTTACCTTCCGGGTTGATGCTACGCGTCATTGCGTGTGAGTGGACCATGACTGCTCCGATTATGGTAAAACAGTAAGTTTTATCATTTTTGGATACTATTTTACTTATAACTTTGGAGTTTGGATATGATTTGTAACACGTATACCGGAGATATTTGCTTGTATCACTTTAGCGCTCTGGAACTAAGGGCGCTTTATAAATAAATAAATAATAATAATAATTATGCCGTGCAGCCACACACGTCACTCATTGATGATCGCATGTTGTATATTAAACACCCGTTTTGATAAAGTGTATTCACTGGCTTGAAAGAGACGCGTGTTCGTATGAAATAAACCGTCACTAAGTTTTTTCTCATCAGGTCGGGAGCGCTGCAGTCGTTTCTGCATCTATCTATACAGACACCTTCATTCTCTGAGTGCTGCCTGCGTTATATTTTTCTAGATAGACACATAAATACGTATATATAACATTTATCTAATGGGATAAAACATGAGGAGATAGAGTTGTGTACATAGGCCTGCCGCAGCTGCTGTAACCCGGTGGTGGCCATCCTGCTCTATAATAAGGCCGTGTCCTTGCCGGACCCTCTCCTGGTCACAGCTGTTCGGCCTCTCCCCGGGACTCCTGTAGCGATCACCCAGCATTAAAGTCCATCCAGTCAGCAACTTCCCAGCCCAGCAAGGTTCTCACTACCCCAAACACAGAGGGGATACGGCCTTGATTTGTTGTTGCTGCTGCTTGTCAGGGTAAGTGCACACATGGTGGAGTCGCACGTCACCCGCACAGCAGGCTGCAGACCTCTGGGGCCGACACTGATGTTTGGAATGAGGGACCCCCAAACCCTACCCAATCCGGCTGCACCAAGTGCCCCAGCTGCTCCAAACAGTCCAGGATGTCTGTGCTCTGTGGTCTCTTAGGACTGTATACATCATTTCTGCCCATATGGAGCACTTTAATAGTAGAAGCACCATGGCAAAACTGAGCTCTATGTCAATTAAAGGAAAAGTCTGGCGAAAATTTTTATGAAAGTATTGTATTGCCCCCCAAAAGTTATACAAATCCCCAATATACACTTATTACAGGAAATGCTTATAAAGTACTTTTTACCCTGCACTTACTACTGCATCAAGGCTTCACTTCCCGGATAACATGGTGATGTCACTTCCTGGATAACATGGTGATGTCACTTCCTGGATAACATGGTGACGTCACTTCCTGGATAACATGGTGACGTCACTTCCTGGATAACATGGTGACGTCACTTCCTGGATAACGTGGCGATGTCACTTCCTGGATAACGTGGTGATGTCACTTCCTGGATAACGTGGTGATGTCACTTCCTGGATAACGTGGTGATGTCACTTCCTGGATAACATGGTGATGTCACTTCCTGGATAACATGGTGATGTGTCCCCCTGCCATCATCCTCTGCAGCAGAAACAGCCCGCACAGCTCTGGGAGTCGGATCGTGACATCACCAGGTTATCCAGGAAGTGACATCACCAGGTTATCCAGGAAGTGACATCACCAGGTTATCCAGGAAGTGACATGTTATCCAGGAAAAGACATCACCACGTTATCCAGGAAGTGACATCACCACGTTATCCGGGAAGTGACGTCACCCTGTTATCCGGGAAGTGACGTCACCCTGTTATCCAGGAAGTGACATCACCATGTTATCCAGGAAGTGACATCACCATGTTATCCAGGAAGTGACATCACCATGTTATCCAGGAAGTGACATCACCACGTTATCCAGGAAGTGACATCACCATGTTATCCAGGAAGTGACATCACCATGTTATCCAGGAAGTGACGTCACCACGTTATCCAGGAAGTGACATCACCATGTTATCCAGGAAGTGAAGTCTTGATGCAGTAGTAAGTGCAGGTAAAACAGCCCTTTATGTGCATTTCCCATAATAAGTGTATATTGGTGATTTGTATAACTTTTGGGGGGCAATACAATACGTTAATAAAATTTTTTGCTACACTTCTCCTTTAAGTTATATTCAGGTTCAGACAAGGTTAGTGTAACTCTGCCATATACATTAAAGGGACACTCCAGAGAATATATTTTTTTTTTAAATTCAATTGGAGTCAGAAAGGTATACAGATCTACACATGGTTTCCTCTGGTGCGTGCAGTATGTGCGAGAGTCCTGAGATCGGTGTGACACATTGTTAGAGAGCCCACTAGTCTGCGCTCATGACCCACGGGCTCCTGTCTACAGATAAATGCAGTTCTCACCCCTCAAATGCAAAACTAACACACATCTATGGTAAACCCAGTGACCCTGCCAGAAATGCCATATATCCAACAAAGCCGCATTCAGCAGCGGATGGGACTTACTGAAATCCCCTTCACATGGTTGGTCCCGTAATCCGGCCAAATCCACATGGCAAATCCATTATATCCCCCACCCCCGTGGTCTAGAGCGGACTCAAAAGTGTTATGGGCATGCTCTGTACAGAGGTCAGGGTGCAGAACAGGGACAGAACTGTGACATCACCTACCGACCTCTATAGGAATGTTGAAGGCACACTCTGTGAATTTAATATGAAGTAGTAAGCAGCACCACCATATAGCATAGACATCTTTATTCACTGGGAACATAGGAGTGTTGTAGGCATACTCGGTGACCTTTACAGGGATGAGGGGTAAGGCGGCTGTGAACATCATCTTCTGATTCCTACTGGAGAGTGTTATAGGCATGCTCTGTGACCTTTACAGGGATGGGGCTGTGACAATGGGAGAGTGTTGTGGCCAAGCTCTGTCACCTGTGCAAGGTTAAGATGGAATGAGACCATCGGCTATTGACTTCTATGGGAGAGTGTTGTGGACATGCTCAGTGATATGTGATGCTAGAGCTGAGGATGCAAGTTGTATTCATCACCTATTATGAACGGTCTGTGTTATCCACACACTGGTGTCACCTTTCATGGGTGACGACTGCTGAGAGGTGATCTATACAGAATAGGATGGACATTTTTTATTTTTTTTTGGGGGGGGGGGGGGGGTTCTCACAGAAGTTTGAATTTGACAGAAAAATGTTATTTATACACTAGATAATTTTCAGATCAGACATTCCCTTTAAGTACAAGCTTAAGGCAAACATTTACTGAGGCCCGATACACCGTCCGCACACTCGGGAATCTCTGTAACCCGAGAGGCTTTGAAACACCCGATATTTGCTGGGATGGGCGACGTATAGAGTTCTATGTAAACATGTTTAGGATTGTACACTGGCAGCGCAGGAATGACAGATCCGGGCGGGTGTCAGCTGTCGCTCGCTGTAACCCCTGTCATCTCGTCCGGGATATACGGCCCATAAGCAAACTTGTAAAATGTATGGGATTTCTGGGACCCTCCTGTGCTGTATACTCTAGGATAACAATGGGAACCCCCCCCCATAACTATGGGAGCTCAGTACAGTGCTGTATACACCAGGATAACTATGGGAGCTCAGTACAGTGCTGTATACACCAGGATAACTATGGGAGCTCAGTATGGTGCTGTATACTCCAGGATAACTATGGGACCCCCCCTATGCTGTATACTCCAGGATAACTATGGGAGCTCAGTACAGTGCTGTATACTCCAGGATAACTATGGGGGCTCAGTACAGTGCTGTATACTCCAGGATAACTATGGGAGCTCAGTAGAGTGCTGTATACTCCAGGATAACTATGGGAGCTCAGTGCTGTGCTGTATACTCCAGGATAACTATGGGGGCTCAGTACAGTGCTGTATACTCCAGGATAACTATGGGAGCTCAGTACAGTGCTGTATACTCCAGGATAACTATGGGAGCTCAGTGCTGTGCTGTATACTCCAGGATAACTATGGGAGCTCAGTACAGTGCTGTATACTCCAGGATAACTATGGGGGCTCAGTTCGGTGCTGTATACTCCAGGATAACTATGGGGGCTCAGTACAGTGTTGTATACTCCAGGATAACTATGGGAGCTCAGTACAGTGCTGTATACTCCAGGATAACTATGGGGGCTCAGTTCGGTGCTGTATACTCCAGGATAACTATGGGGGCTCAGTACAGTGTTGTATACTCCAGGATAACAATGGGAGCTCAGTTCGGTGCTGTATACTCCAGGATAACTATGGGAGCTCAGTTCGGTGCTGTATACTCCAGGATAACTATGGGAGCTCAGTACAGTGCTGTATACTCCAGGATAACTATGGGGGATCAGTTCAGTGCTGTATACTCCAGGATAACTATGGGAGCTCAGTGCTGTGTTGTATACTCCAGGATAACTATGGGGGATCAGTTCGGTGCTGTATACTCCAGGATAACTATGGGAGCTCAGTTCGGTGCTGTGTACTCCAGGATAACAATGGGAGCTCAGTACAGTGCTGTATACTCCAGGATAACAATGGGAGCTCAGTACGGTGCTGTATACTCCAGGATAACTATGGGAGCTCAGTACAGTGCTGTATACTCCAGGATAACTATGGGGGATCAGTTCGGTGCTGTATATTCCAGGATAACAATGGGAGCTCAGTACGGTGCTGTATACTCCAGGATAACTATGGGAGTCCCCCCCTCCATGCTGTATACTCCAGGATAAAAATGGGACCCCCCTACGCTGTATACTCCAGGATAACTATGGGGGCTCAGTACGGTGCTGTATACTCCAGGAAAACTTTTCCCTTATACAATTGCTCAGAATTGTGGAAGATTATCAGAAACAAGCGCTCCATTGTCTCCATGCTGACCTGCCAGTATACCAGTATCCTGACAGAGATGACGCAACCACAATACCGGGTCACAACAGCCTGCAAACGGGGAAAGGCACCTACTGATGACGGCCGGACACAGTCTGGATTACTGCTCCATTCATTACAAAAAAATAAATCTTCAATCTGAAACCACCTGGTCTGCAAGGATCACTTCTCAGCCGACTCCTCCTTATCATCACAGTCCGGATTACAATAAGTGACACATATATGGATAACACAGGATCCACCATTACTAACAGCAGGTGATGGTCACAGCTCCCAGCACAATGGCCTCTGCACTGGATACAGAGCATGCCCACAACACTCCTCTATTACATTTAATAGGTGACAGTCACAGCTCACTTCCTACACACTGACCTCCATACAGGTCACAGAGCATGCCCACAATGCTTACAGACTTCTATGGGTGACCGTAACGGCTCACTTACATAGTCGATAAGGACAAGAGGGAATCCAGATCACCTCATAAGTGTCAGTGTCATACTTTTATTTTGCAGAAATCAATAGTCCAGGCGATTTTAAGAAACTTTGTAATTGGGTTTATTAGGCAAATCTGCCATTATCTGCATTCAAAAAACTTTCCCCAGGTCCCCCCCCCCCTCCTCTCTCTCATTCACTGCTCATTATCAGGAAATCTCAACTCTTTTACATCAGTCATGCCCTGTGTAATCTATGGAGAGGAGAGGAGGGAGATTAGTCAGCAGCAGAGAGCAGAGAACAAAGGATTACACAGTGGGAGCTGTGTGAAAGTCGTATGAGGTCAGAGAGGTCAGTGCTGATGTCAGAGGAGATAGCCCGGTGATGTACCTGTAAATTAACTCTTTGTTGTCCTGTTTTGGTGCCTCATCTCCCTCCACCCCTCCCCTCTCCATAGAGAACAATGAGGACAGGGGGGAGAGCTTCAAACTGCTTTTTCATGATAAAAATGCATTTTTCGGCTAATAAACCCAATTACAAAGTTTTAAGTACTAACGATTTCTGCAAAAAAATTTAAATGACAGTGACACTAAGTTATTCCCCCCCTTCCCGTCCACAGGTTACAGAGCATACCCACCACATTCTCCCATAGAGGTCAATAGGTGATGACAGCGGGTCCCCCCTCCCTGCACACTGTCTCTTTCCATGCAGCTGCTCCCTCCTCCTCCTCTTTATTGGCAGCAGCCGTAATCTGATCCCTCAGTCTGATCCATCTCATCTTTGCCTTTCTGATAAATTTACAGCGAGTGATCAGTGATCTGGGCAATGCATCCAGCTGCAGGTTATACCAGATGTGCATGCATTATAATGTGCACCAGGGTAAGCAGCGAGTCTGCACCCAAACCAACATAAATCAGTATATTTATAATCTGCAGCAGATCTGCGCGGTGCGAACTTGTCCTAAGAAAACAACTGGCCGTAAATTAAACGCTCAATAAAGTCAACTGCAAAAACAAGAGAGACGCGGCCACAGACTGTGACCCAGCAATAAGTGCAGCCAGTGCAAGTATCATAGAGTTACTGTCCCCCCTGGAGACCCCTCTGCCCCCCAATATAGTTACCAGCAGCCATAGGGTCCCCATAGCTGCCTGCACCGTCTCCGGCTGCGCTCCATCCAGAAATGGTAGGGGAATTGGAAATGCCGATCACAATCCTGGTTAGATCTGTAAATAGATTTGCTGGAGAGGGAAGCGACACTCACATCTACACTGAAACCCAATCCATGGAACATCACAGAGGCATGTGAGCTCCGGGCCGAGATACTGACACAAAACCCACCTGGGATCCCGGCAGGAGGAGGAGGCCGGAGACCCGGGACACACTGACTGATGGACAATGGACAGACGGCTACAACAAACCTGAACTATAATGTGCACTTATATTTAGAGACAATAAAAGGCTCCACAAAATATTGTATCGATTCAGAGCAATAAAATAATGGACAGAGTGTAAACCTGGCAGCGGGGCTGATGACAGCAAAGCCGGGCCGCAAACGGAGCCAAGGGCGGGAACTTACTGGTCACTTAGGGGCAGGACGTAAAGGGTCACTGGCCTTACGAAAAACTTTTGGCATGTCATAGAGAAGTCATAGAGACAGGTTATAGTGTCATAGAGACATGTCAGAGTGTTCACACCTGTACTGACTGGCCAGGAGAAGACCGCACTGCAGCACATCCTCTCCCCGCTGTGTGTAAGAGTTGGGCTAATAATGGAGCTCTGCGGAGCCCGACTCTTTTCAGCGCGTCGTTCTTCGGATCGGTACAAGTGTCAACAATCAGACCGGGACCGATCAAAACTTTTGAAAATGTCTTTATCACATGTCAACATTTTTTAGTAACGACAGATACACTTTAAAGGCTATGCTCACACTAAGTAAGTTCCGTAGTAATCACGGCCGTTGTAACAATGGCTGTGATTGGTACGGAACTTACATAGTGCTGCCCTCTATGGAATCCTAGCCAGAGTGTACACACATAGTATACACTCCGGCCGGGATCCCTAGTGGCACCGCAAGAAACTGACATGTCAGAACCTGTCAGTGCACACAGTGGAGCATGCGGCTCCGGCTGCACGCTCCATTGTGTGCAGCGGGGAATTCGGATGTGAATTCAGCGGCAGTAAAAATTATTTGGCCGTTACTGCAGTACCGCCCAGGATGATCTTTTCTGACACCGGCCAATATGTGACTCATTATGTGGGAACATAGCCTAAATAAGTATCCTTCCTCCTCTTTCCATAGACTTCTATGGGCAGCTGTAACCTGATCTCTCAGTCAAGCTAAAAATCCATCTATTTGTTTCCTCTGTAAGGACAGAATTTAGTAATATCTCCACAGCAAGCACGAAATAGGACTAAAATAATCATATCTGCGATTTTAAAGTTTGGTGATCTCACCGGTTTGGGTGTGACCGGCCGAATACCTAATGTGTACGGAGGTGTTAGGAGACTGGTCACAGCAGACGTTAAAATAAAAGGCATAATGAGTATCGGTGTACCAATACATTGCTACCACAGGAGATGAGGGGTGTCTAGCAGCGGCTTATCCCTCTCTCCATACTGAGAACACATGCACACACCAGCAATGGGGATGTTACTGACTATAGGAGGGACGGTAAGAACAGAATCACATGCTAAACATTAAGTTAATAGTTACCTAAAGTGTGAGGGCACCTGTAAGCTGAACTTCCTATAAGGTTTTCCAGGACTAGAAAAAACATGGCCGCTTTCTTTCAGAAACAGCAGCTCTCCTGTCCTCAGGTTGGGTATGTGGTGTTACAGCTCACACACAACCTGAGGACACGGCTGGCATTATTTTTGCAAGAAAATAGCTATGATTTTACTGACACTGGATAACCCTCTTTAAAAGACACAGTACCGAATAATATGTATAGTCTCTTGTAGGCAATGTAAGATTGACAGCAAACAATCCTTAGGGGGCGCTCCGACTACAGTTATATAACATGTAATAAATGCTCTAGATTACGTCGAGCTGCAGCCTATGGTCTGTACCCTGAGCTACAAGGAGCCTGAGCTAGTGGCTGCAGACTGAGACTAGTGGCTGGGACGTCTCCCATTAGGAACCTATATCTATACAGCACATCCTCATATGAGTATACAGGACATTATAGATCAGTACTGAATAACGTAAGCTGTCATTCCAAAGCTGATGTGACTTATAATACTTTCAGCAGCTTCTCTATGTGCAGCTCTCTCCTCCCCTCTCCACTGACTTCTATGGGCAGCTGTAACCTGATAGGTCACTGTTCTCATCAGACTTCAGCAGTTTATTAGGGTCGGTGATGAGTTGGGGAGGTAGGAGCCTAATAAGTGGTGAAAGTCATTTTCTCTGATAAGATATATTACAAGATTGTTTTTACATTACTTTGTACTATTGCTGAATCTGTAGTGGAGACAGCCCAAACTGAGGATGCATATGTATATTTAGGGTCATCAGACGTAGTATGGGTATATTAATATATATATATCACCTCTATTGTGACCTGTAAATACAGCATGCATTGTGAGAGGAGGCAGCGGCTCTGTCGTTGTCATCACCGTGTCACTTTCGTCATTTTTCAAGGACATTAACAACACAGCTGGCTGGGAACCTTACCCCGCCGAGCGTATTACCTTTCCGTCATACACATTTTCCATCGCCCTTACCTCCTGGAAGTTATGCTGGGTAAACTTGTCAGCGATTCTCAGCAGCTCCCTGCAGGAGTGAGTATCGGCGAAGGCTCGGATACCTAAGCAGTTGGATGGGTCAAGCTGCCGCTTCAGGAATTCGCAGCAGGCCTCCTGGATCTCGGCGAGCTGGAGGAGACAAGCGGCCGGCAGCAGTGTCTGCACGTTGCCTTCTTCTACCGTGATCTGTGAGGTGTATGAGAAGTCAATGAGCAGCTCCATGGCCCGCTCATCGATGTCCCGGATCACTACCTCGGTCTGTCGGCTCTCCGCTAATTCTCCAGTAAACATCGCCCGGAAATAGGGGCTGCAGGCCGAGAGGATGACCCGGTGGGCGTAGATCTTTTTGGCACCGACCACGAGGACCACATCGCAGAGCTCCCTGTGCTTCCGCAAGAGGTTGATAACCTCCAGGGTCTGCCGCGGATGCTTATCGGAGACATAAGGCATGCGGGCCGGTTGTGGGACCCCCTCCGGTAACTTGTTGGGGTCTCCCAGGGTGCAACGGCTCGTCACATCCATTCCAGTCTCACCTGGGCGAGTATTGAGACACCTAAGAAGAAACAAAAATACAACAATGAAAAGTGACGGCACATAAAGTGGTAACAAATCCCAAATCTTTACAGTATTGAGCATAATTCTATGGGCCCCGAGGTCTGCGATGTGATACTGCGCCCCTCTGTATGTTATACCCCCTCTATATGTAATATGTGCATCTACCTGCAATGGGACAGATCTCCAAATCTCCAGTCTTCCAGTACTTATCAGCTGCTGTATGTCCTGCAGGAAGTGGTGTATTCTCTCCAGTCTGACACAGTGCTCTCTGCTGCCACCTCTGTCCATGTCAGGAACTGTCCAGAGCAGCAGCAAATCCCCTTAGAAAACCTCTCCTGCTCTGGACAGTTCCTGACATGGACAGCGGTGGCAGCAGAGAGCACTGTGTCAGACTGGAGAGAATACACCTCTTCCTGCAGGACATACAGCAGCTGATAAGTACTGGGAGACTGGAGATTTTTTTAAAAAGAAAAAGACGTCAATTACATAGAAGTCAATTACAAATTTATATATTTTTCTGAAACCAGTTGGTATGAAAGAAAAAAAAAATGACGGTATATATACAGTATACATATATATAGCAAATACAGCATTAATTAATGTTTTTTGGTCAATTTACCAGCCCCAAAAATTAAACAAAAAGTAAAAAATCTGTATGCACAAAAAAAAAAACAACTAAGAACTAAGTACTAACAAATACAACAATTCATTGCTACATTGGCCATTTATTATAAGGTGTGGGTTTCAAACTAAAAATTTTTAATTTAAATTTTAATTGAATTTTTTTAGTTTCTCAAAGTCATAATAAAAAAACCTTAATCCATTTCTGAGCTCATATCCCAGTACAGAATAAACACATCATACACAGCCCCCTGTAAAGGCCATAAACACAATATGAAAAAGAGTTACAAGATGGTTTTATTGGTTTTCTGTTCTGCTCCACAAAAAAAGTTTTAAAAAGTTTTCCCCCCCATTATGGTGCAGTAATGAATGGCGGCTGTCTGGCAGATTGACAGTTGACAATGTTCTGGCTCTTGGAGGGCAGGGTAAAAAAAAAAAAAAAGTGCTGAATTATAAGCTGCAGATCCAGGAGCATGCAGCATCTATGCATCACACTCCGCGCTCTCCCGCTGCAGCCGTCACATGTCTTTCCTTGCTCCTCATCATGCAGCATGCAGGCTACCCCCTATGTCTGGTCTGTGCGCCCCATTACCAGGCTATGAGATCTGGCATCTCTGAGCCTTCTGCCTCCAGTGCTGAGGATCTGACAAGTCTCTGCTGCGGCTGGGGAGGACAGTGAGGAGTGGGACGGCTGGACGACACAAGGCGAGCCCTCTCCGGCTCTCCTATCATTCAGCCAACAGCTGCAGGGTGAAACCGGAGCCCGGCGGGTGGAAGGCTCAGCAACTCAGAGGAAAAAAAACATTCAATGTATTTATATATATATATAGAGAGAGAGTGGACGGGAAAAGGAGGAGGCGCTGCAGGGGCCGCAGTCCATTTGTGAAAGAAAAGAATTATTGGAAGCGCAATAAATATTTCACATGGTTTCGCTTTCAGAGACAAATCAATACGCCATGGATTTATATCTGCAAACAGGAACCGCACCATATAAACCTCCCTGAAGAGAAAACCAGATGCTGATGTGGAAGGGCTAGCACACGCAACGGTGAACGGGCGAGGGCACGCAACGGTGAACGGGCGAGGGCACGCAACGGTGAACGGGCGAGGGCACGCAACGGTGAACGGGCGAGGGCACGCAACGGTGAACGGGCGAGGGCACGCAACGGTGAACGGGCGAGGGCACGCAACGCGGAAGGGCGAGGGCACGCAATGCGGAAGGGCGAGGGCACGCAACGCGGAAGGGCGAGGACACCCAACGCGGAAGGGGGCGAGGGCACCCAACGCTGAAGGGGGCGAGGGCACCCAACGCTGAAGGGGGCGAGGGCACCCAACGCTGAACGGGCGAGGGCACCCAACGCTGAACGGGCGAGGGCACCCAACGCTGAACGGGCGAGGGCACCCAACGCTGAACGGGCGAGGGCACCCAACGCTGAACGGGCGAGGGCACCCAACGCTGAACGGGCGAGGGCACCCAACGCTGAACAGGCGAGGGCACCCAACGCTGAACGGGCGAGGGCACCCAACGCTGAACGGGCGAGGGCAACCAACGCTGAACGAGCGAGGGCAACCAACGCTGAACGGGCGAGGGCAACCAACGCTGAACGGGCGAGGGCACGCAACGCGGTAGGGCGAGGGCACGCAACGCGGAAGGGCGAGGGCACGCAACGCGGAAGGGCAAGGGCACGCAACGCGGAAGGGCGATGGGAAGGCAACGCGGAAGGGCGAGGGCACGCAACGCAGATACAGCTGCAAATTGGCCCATTCATAACTGTGCATGCAAAAAAAATTGCACAGATTGCTGCAGATTTCTTTGGCTTTGCAGCAAGATCTCTCCAGCTGTCACAGAACTACAACTCCCAGCATGCCTTGATGGCTGAAGGCTGACGGACAGTGCTGGAAGTTACAGTTTTGCAACTAAACAAGAACATGCACAAAAACATGCTTCATTAGATCAGGGATGGGGAACGCTAGGACCCCCAGCTGCTGCAAAGCTACAACTTCCATCATACTAAAGCTTTGGCTGTCCAGCCATGATGGCAATTGCAGTTTAGCAACAGCCGGATCGGACATAAGATGGGAATATCTCTTTGCATCAAGGTTTATTTAAATAACAAATCAAGAAAAAAGGAATTTATTTATAATTGGCATCAATCTCGCTTAGTAGTATATCAGTCAATGGATAGGGATCATGGCACATACTAATGCTCTGGGGCTGCATGATCCGCTACACAGGCTGGATGACACTATGGTTGCTGCGTACATTTGATGTAATTACTATAGATATATAGCCCAGAATACACAGTGTAGTTGGGGATCTCTATGTCTATCTATTTATCAGTGGTGCCTTGGATTACGAGTAGAATTTGTTTCGGGACCGTGCTTGTAATCCAAATCCCCTCTTAAACCAAAGCAAATTTTCCCATAAGAAACCATTGAAATGCAGACAATTGGTTCCACATCCCAAATATAATGATTTTATATTCTGAATAACATGTTAAACAGATGAAACAAACATTCAGAAACAGCTGGATATGTGATATGTAAGTTACTGTACAATATAGCAATCAGCATGTGGTATATAATGTATAGTAACTGTATAACCCTGATAACACAGCAGCTGGATATGTGATATATAAGTTACTGTACAGTATAGCAATCAGCATGTGGTATATAATGTATAGTAACTGTATAACCGTGATAACACAGCAGCAGCTGGATATGTGATATATAAGTTACTGTACAGTATAGCAGCATGTGGTATATAATGTATAGTAACTGTATAACCCTGATAACACAGCAGCTGGATATGTGTTATATAAGTTACTGTACAGTATAGCAATCAGCATGTGGTATATAATGTATAGTAACTGTATAACCCTGATAACACAGCAGCTGGATATGTGATATATAAGTTACTGTACAGTATAGCAGCATGTGGTATATAATGTATAGTAACTGTATAACCCTGCTAACACAGCAGCTGGATATGTGTTATATAAGTTACTGTACAGTATAGCAATCAGCATGTGGTATATAATGTATAGTAACTGTATAACCCTGATAACAGCAGCTGGACATGTGATATATAAGTTACTGTACAGTATAGCAATCAGCATGTGGTGTATAATGTATAGTAACTGTATAACCCTGATAACACAGCAGCAGTTTGTAGATACAGGATGGAGCTGCAGATCCCCATAATGCAGTAACGTAGTACAACAGGCTAGAACAGAGGAGCCGGGGTGCTGTCAGAGGTCTGTGTGGTCACATGACAGCAATGGGCAGGGGTGTGGGTTCAGCAGGAACCAATCAGGAAGTGAGAATCACAGAGCTGTGCAGAAGGACAGTGACAGAAACTTTTCTATACAGTAGTGTGAATGGCTGAGGGCAGGCACATTATAGCAGCAGTGTGTATAGCCGAGTGTGAGTGCAGGCTCATTATAGCAGCAGTGTGTATAGCTGAGTGTGAGTGCAGGCACATTATAGCAGCAGTGTGTATAGCAGGGTGAGTGCAGGCACATTATAGCAGCAATGGAGAGGATGGGAAACACAAGGGCGGACAAACACTGCCGGGAGCATGAAGGGATGAGCAGGGCAGATGCGGGCACATACATGCAGCACTCTCTGTCCGGGGAGAGAGGGGTTACAGCTATGAAGAGATTACCTCCACAGTCCTGTCCCCTGATGTAAGCCCCAGCCTGAAGTGGATCTGCTATGATTTGGAAGGTGAGGGAGACTTCCTGGGTCAGAGTACAGGGCTGTAGACCCCGCTATGCAGACCATGCCCCTCCTCCACTCGCGCTCCCACCCAGTACACGGAGCTCTTACACCAAAGCAATGCTCTTAATCCAAGTTACATTTTTGAAAAACTGGGAGCTCTTCTTGCAAAATGCTCTTAATCCATTAATCCAAGTTACTCTTAAACCAAGGTACCACTGTGTGTGTGTATATATATATATATAAAATTATTATTATTATTTTTTTTTTTATCTCCTTTAAATCAACTGGTACTGGAAGACTTGAAAGGGTATTCCGTCTCAGCAAACATACTTACACTTGTAGTTCTCCTCGAATGAAATATTTTTGCAAATACGTTCATTTAGCAAACTTGTCTACTTCTGATATGCTGCTCTCTCTCCCATTGCTGACAGCTTGTTGTCTAGGTTACCGACCACCACTCTGCTCCAACACCAGCAGTAAGGCTGGGGTATATTTAGCAGTAACGTAGATGTATAGAAATATAGTGTATAATATATATGTAAATGAAATCTTTAGTGCAGCACTCCTTAAAATGGGTAAATGCGGTGCCTTCCAGCATGCACCCTTGCGACCACAGGTGCTAAGTATATACAACAGAAAAAGCCGTGGCACTCCAAAATATAGTGAAAAAATTACGTGGTTTATTAGCCCAAATCCGCAACGTTTCGACCTAACGATAAGGTCTTTATCAAGCAGTGTCTATAGTACATATGGCAAAGTGTTACAATTTATATACAACACACAAAATTCACATCAGTGGTTACAAATCATTAATCAGTGTATCACAGCAACGGCTAGTAAACAAAGCAAGTAGTGGTCATAGCAAATCAGGTGTTGTGCTTTCTCAATGTGCACATCTCGGAGTGTATATAATCATCAGAAGGTGGTCACCCAACAGTGTATACAGTAGTGTCCATAGAAAAGTCCAATAAAGTCCTATTTACAAATATCATAAGGAAATTGGAGGATCCTCACTCACCATGATGACAATATCGCCCCAAACACGGAGTAGTAAGCGTGGTGTGAGACCTAATGCTCATGCGCGGAAAAGACCAATAGGAATCAGTGGAAGTCAGTGACGTACACGTTACCCCACGTGATCGGGTTAACTCTATGCGCGTACAAGCTCTGACATAGAATCATACTGTAGAAATGAATATCGATGCGTATATTAGAGAAAGAACATACTGGTACTAGAGTCCATGTACACGGCGGGTGTATGTACACCCCATCAGCCTTCTCAGGACATATTCACCGTACTTTACCATATGGTCGGGTTCCCAGGAAACGAGTGACCCTCGCGCCGCAGAAAGCCGCACGTATGGTCCCTCGGTGCTCGGAGACTCCTTGAACAAGGAGTCTCCGAGCACCGAGGGACCATACGTGCGGCTTTCTGCGGCGCGAGGGTCACTCGTTTCCTGGCAACCCGACCATATGGTAAAGTACGGTGAATATGTCCTGAGAAGGCTGATGGGGTGTACATACACCCGCCGTGTACATGGACTCTAGTACCAGTATGTTCTTTCTCTAATATACGCATCGATATTCATTTCTACAGTATGATTCTATGTCAGAGCTTGTAGCGCATAGAGTTAACCCGATCACGTGGGGTAACGTGTACGTCACTGACTTCCACTGATTCCTATTGGTCTTTTCCGCGCATGAGCATTAGGTCTCACACCACGCTTACTACTCCGTGTTTGGGGCGATATTGTCATCATGGTGAGTGAGGATCCTCCAATTTCCTTATGATATTTGTAAATAGGACTTTATTGGACTTTTCTATGGACACTACTGTATACACTGTTGGGTGACCACCTTCTGATGATTATATACACTCCGAGATGTGCACATTGAGAAAGCACAACACCTGATTTGCTATGACCACTACTTGCTTTGTTTACTAGCCGTTGCTGTGATACACTGATTAATGATTTGTAACCACTGATGTGAATTTTGTGTGTTGTATATAAATTGTAACACTTTGCCATATGTACTATAGACACTGCTTGATAAAGACCTTATCGTTAGGTCGAAACGTTGCGGATTTGGGCTAATAAACCACGTAATTTTTTCACTATATTTTGGAGTGCCACGGCTTTTTCTGTTGTGTATAATATATATGATTATGTATATACCAACCAGACCACTGGTCTTGAAGCAGAGCAGCATATCAGGAGAAAGAGACAAGTGTGCTTAATAAATGTACGTGCAAAAATATAAAAAATCTATCTAAGTATACCTATACTGGCGGAGAGGATAATGTTTCTCTAACATTCTTTAAAAGAATTAATTTACAAATCTGAATAATTTCTGGCACCGGTTAATTTTTCACCGGAGCTCCCCTTTAAGCATATATCTGGGGGGGTATGTATGGAAACATGCAGTTGACCACAATACAGAAAGGATCAAGTCCTAACATGGGAAACATATAAGAAGGAAACCACAGCCCCGCAATGTACCTGTACTGAACACAGCGACATTCAACATGGAGAAGACACAGTGGTGAAACGTTACTGTGTTCACTGCCATAAAGCAGGTACAAGGAGCGCAGCAGTCTTCTTCTTATACCTACTGGATGTATAGGACTACCGGGGCTGAAGCATTAGTGCCCTCTATACACGCTGGCTGCCATTGTCGAATAATTGGGAGTGGATGCAGCTGCATATGGCGTGGTGGTCATACATCTCGTGTACACACCAGACAGCTGAGCACAGCTTTAGGCCTTGTTCACATTTGTCAGATTTATAAATTCCACATTCCATGCATGTGAATGAGGTTTCTGCCACCCTCCTCACATGCAGCCGTGGAAATGCAACAGGATTAACCCAAAGTGACAGAGGACGGGAACATTTTCAAATCAACTGATGCAAGAAAGTTATACTGATTTGTAAATAACTTCCATTTAAAAATATCCAGTCTTCCAGTAGTTATCAGCTGTTGTATGTCCTGCAGGAAGTGGTGTATTCTCTGTCCATGTCAGGAACTGTCCAGAGCAGGAGAGGTTTTCTATGGGGATTTGCTGCTGCTCTGGACAGTTCCTGACATGGACAGAGGTGGCAGCAAAGAGCACTGTGTCAGACAGGAGAGAAAACACCACTTCCTGCAGGACATACAGCAGCTGATAAGTATTGGAAGACTTGAGATTAAATAGAAGTAAATTCCAAATCTGTATAAGTTTTTGATACTAGTTGATTTAAAAAAATATATATATATTTTTCTGGAGTACCCCTTAAAAGCCAGGTGTGAGCATACCCTTACACCGGACATGGCGTGGCCCGCTCTCCTCCGGTACTCACCTACGCATTGGCTTTCTGTCCATGCAAAGTGAAGAGAATCCTTCACACAAGGTGTAAAGCCAGTGCTGGGGAGGCTAGACGCATGGAGTCTCTCCGGGCCCTATGGATCCTTGTGGCCAGGACGCTCTCGCTCGCAGATCTACGTGGTTTCCAGTTTATGGCGTTCGGGGTTGGCAGGTGTCGGAATCCTTGCTGCATCTATAAAAAAGAATCCAGCGTTATTCATAGGAAACGAGGAGTAGACGCGGCGGTCAGGCGCTGAGGGTATCATAGCCAAACCTAATGAGAATCCATAGGTCCTGAGGAATTGTGCAATGTCACAGGCAACGGGGAAGCTGGACGAGATCCCAGAGAGGAGGAGAACGGCCGCTCCGGCAGCAGCTTCCAATTATCCTGCACATTCCTCTCCCAACAACATCTACTACGTATCTACAACCTCCCTGTGTATCTGAGCACCAAGGGGGATACACTGTCTGCACATAGATACAGGAGGTAACTCAGGATCAGTAATGTAATGTATGTACAAGTGACCCCTCCAGCAGAATAGTGAGCGCAGCTCTGGGGTAAAATACTGGATGTAACTCAGGATCAGTAATGTATGTACACAGTGACCTCACCAGCAGAATAGTGACTGCAGCTCTGGAGAATAATACAGGATATAACTCAGGATCAGTAATGTAATGTATCTACACAGTGACCCTAGCAGGAGAATAGTGAGTGCAGCTCTGGAGTATAATACAGGATCAGTAATGTAATGAGATTTCTCCTCTTTTCAAATCCATTCCTGGCTTTGCCTTAAAATCTTTGGCAGATAATCTTTCTGTGTAAATGGACCTTAATTGTGCGTTTACACAGACAGATTTATCTGGCAGATTTTGAATGCATCTCAGTCTTTCCTTTATGACTTGTTCTCTGTTCTTAGTCTGTTCCTAGTTTGGGCTTCAAAAATGTGTCAGATAAATCTTTCTGTGTAAACGCACCATAATGCTAAGTTTACACGGAGCGATAATTGGCCCGATCGTACGATTAATGATTTCGAAGTAACGATTTTTTTTATATCCATCAGCGTTTAGACGGTACGATATATCGTACGGAAAAATCGTTTTGCGATCGCGCGCTTGCAGCCCGGCCCCCCGCCACTGCGATCGCAAACCCCCCCCGCCCCGGCCACGAGCAGTTTACCTGCTCCGCGTAGCAGGTCTTCGAAATCCCCTGCTCCCCTCTTCAGCGCATTGATTGGCTGAAGAGATGAGCCGGGAATTTTAAACGGCTCCTCTTCAGCCAATCAGTGCTCCTCTTCAGCACTGATTGGCTGAAGAGGAGCCGTTTGAAATACCTGACTCCCCTCTTCAGCCAATCAATGCGATCAGACCGGCGGGGGTGGCGATCGGGGCGGCGGCGAGGTTGGCGATCAGAGCCGGCACAGGGGGCTGCGGATGAGCGGAGGGCCGGGCTGCGAGCGGGGGGCCGGGCTGCGAGCGGGGGGCCGGGCTGCGAGCGGGGGGCCGGGCTGCGAGCGGGGGGCCGGGCTGCGAGCGGGGGGCCGGACTATCGCGTGACGACTGTTTACACGGAACGATAAACGATTTAAGAACATGTTAAAAGATCAAAATGAACGATTTATCTATCGTTCGCCGCGTTTACTTGTACGATTCAATACAATACAATACACCAACAATACAACCAATATTAATACACCAACAAATCACTAGGATTTGCACAATCATAGTCCCTTTTTGATGAAAACCTGCAATATAAAATCTGCGGTTCGTCCTCATTGGGCGGCCGGAGCTCCTCTGTAGCCGGGCGCTGATCACTGATCCTGGTGGCCCAGTCAGCTGACCTCTGCCGCAATCAGCCATTGGCTGCGCATCCTGTTACGCAGGGAGATGAGCAGCAGGCAGGTGGGCAGGGATTTTTTTGCTGATCTGTTTGCTCATTCACCCACTGATCCAAGTAATGGATATGTAAGAGCGCAGGTCAGGCCACGGTAACAAACCCGGATTACACTCCTTCACAGCGGAAATAATCATCAGGTCACTTGGATAAGGCACATCTCTGTACAGCAAAGATCCACCACCTGTGGTTCTCCAGCTAGAGCAAAACTACAACTCCTAGCATGCCCCTCAGCTCCTCCCTCCATGTCGGCCATCTTCCTAAACATGTGCCTTTACAGACAGCCATTACAAAACTACAACTCCCAACATGCAATGACAATACAGAGGCGATCCCCAGAGTTTGCCTGCTGGGAGTTGTAGTTTTGTAACAGCTGGAGGGTCAATACTGTATAGGTATACAACTGTTTACTTGATGCGCCTATATGTAGCCAACTCTGCTCCTCTATATATACTGACATCTTTTCTGCTCTATGTATATACACCGCCATCTCTGCATTTATATATATATATATATATATATATATATATATATATATATATATATATATATATATACACAGTAATACCTCGGTTTTCAAACGCTTTGGAACTCGAACTGCTTGGTATTCGAACGAAAATTTACCCAGAAGTAGTGTTTGGAATTCGAACTTTGCTCGGTTTTCAAACGTTTTTGCGAGCGGGGATGGTGGGTTGTACCTGGCGAGTTAAGCAGTGGTGAGGCTTCACATACAGTACAGTACTGTATAAGACTGCTGGAGTGCATATACAGTGCAGTAGTAGTACAGGCAGTGCACCACCATCTCCCATACGTTACACTGCTTGGATGGGGGGGGGACGCTATACAGTAAAGGATGGGTGAGGAGTTGGTGACTACTGTACTATAATTGCTGGTTTAATGTCCTGTACAGTATAGTGCTGTTCTGTACTGTAGTGATTATACGGAGCACTTATCAGTGTAATAAATGAGGATTGTAGGGAATTATTGGTGGCTGCTGGAACCAATTAATCACATTTACATTATTTCCTATTATTTCCTACGGTTCTCAAACTGCCTTCCGGAACCACTAACAGCGGTGGCTGCTGAAGTTGGATAAATCCCTAAGGCTATGTGGAAATCATGGATATAGTCATTGGCTGTATCCATGTTTTCCAGACAACCTTAGATCAGTCATCACTAATAATCACCACATATCAGGGGATCGGCCATCACTATAATCACCACATATCAGCTGATCGCCCATCACTATAATCACCACATATCAGGGGATCGCCCATCACTATAATCACCACATATCAGCTGATCGCCCATCACTATAATCACCACATATCAGGGGATCGGCCATCACTATAATCCCCACATATCAGGGGATCGGCCATCACTATAATCACCACATATCAGGGGATCGCCCATCACTATAATCACCACATATCAGCTGATCGGCCATCACTATAATCACCACATATCAGGGGATCGGCCATCACTATAATCACCACATATCAGGGGATCGGCCATCACTATAATCACCACATATCAGGGGATCGGCCATCACTATAATCACCACATATCAGCTGATCGGCCATCACTATAATCACCACATATCAGGGGATCGCCCATCACTATAATCACCACATATCAGCTGATCGCCCATCACTATAATCACCACATATCAGGGGATCGGCCATCACTATAATCCCCACATATCAGGGGATCGGCCATCACTATAATCACCACATATCAGGGGATCGCCCATCACTATAATCACCACATATCAGCTGATCGGCCATCACTATAATCACCACATATCAGGGGATCGGCCATCACTATAATCACCACATATCAGGGGATCGGCCATCACTATAATCACCACATATCAGGGGATCGGCCATCACTATAATCACCACATATCAGCTGATCGGCCATCACTATAATCACCACATATCAGGGGATCGGCCATCACTATAATCACCACATACCAGGGGATCGGCCATCACTATAATCACCACATATCAGCTGATCGGCCATCACTATAATCACCACATACCAGGGGATCGGTCATCACTATAATCACCACATATCAGGGGATCGGCCATCACTATAATCACCACATATCAGGGGATCGGCCATCACTATAATCACCACATATCAGGGAATCGGCCATCACTATAATCACCACATATCAGGGGATCGGCCATCACTATAATCACCACATATCAGGGGATCGGCCATCACTATAATCACCACATATCAGGGGATCGGCCATCACTATAATCACCACATATCAGGGGATCGGCCATCACTATAATCACCACATATCAGGGGATCGGCCATCACTATAATCACCACATATCAGGGGATCGGCCATCACTATAATCACCACATATCAGGGGATCGCCCATCACTATAATCACCACATATCAGCTGATCGGCCATCACTATAATCACCACATATCAGGGGATCGCCCATCACTATAATCACCACATATCAGCTGATCGGTCATCGATATCGATCACCAGATGGGTGTGACACTTATGTGACCGGTTACACTGTATAACTATGTCTATGTATCACATCACCAATAACATGTAACCATTCACACGTACCTGCAGAGAGCCGCACGCTGCCGCATAAGCACCGTTCACACACAGCAGTACCGGCGCTTACTGTCCTCCTCCGCCCATCACTGCCGCTAGTCTACGCCTCTCGGTGTCCACACCGGTATACAGCACGGCCAGGAGCGGCAGCTTCCTCAACGGAGCCTTCTCTCTTCCTCTACCAGCAAACCGGAAGTGGTCCGCCGTCTAACTCTTCCCCCTAGCGGGGCTGTGTCACCGGGAAGAACGTCTGTAGGGAATCACTCAGGGCTGCCAGAGCGAGGCTTGACACGCACTTCCGGCGGCGTAGTGGTCTCCATGGTAACGCGTCTACAGCGGCCTCCATACATTGCATGGAAGCGGAGAGCAGGAGGTGAGGTGATGGGGGCTCCGAGGAGGAATTGTGGGGCAATAAAGAGTCAAACCAGACTCACTATGGAAGTAGACGGCGCCGCTGCTATGGGCCCCTGGTGCGACTAGCGAGCTCCTCCTGCTTCCTAATGTGGAGCCATGACATTCCCTGTAGTCACCACTAGGGGCGCTCAGTGCATGCAGATTTTATGCCTCATTGGGATATGGATATATTTTCAATGCACGGAGCTCCCCCTAGAGGCGGCTGTAGGTACTGTGAATGGAGCCAGCGGATTTTTTAAAGGGGTTGTTCACAAAAAATCCTGGTGTCAGAAAGTGGCAGAGATTTGATTTTATGTCTATTTAAAAAATCCATAGGGAACATACCACAAATCATACACATAGGGGGATTTTTTTTAAGACTGGTCCTAAAGGGGTATTCCAACTTAATTTAAAGGGTTACTCCAGAGAAAAAAAAAATCAACTGATGTCAGAAAGTTATACAGATTTGTAAGTTACTTCTATGGAAAAATCTCCAATCTTCCAGTACTTATCAGCTGCTGTATGTCCTGCAGGAAGTGGTGTATTCTCTCCAGTCTGACACAGCGCTCTCTGCTGTCACCTCTGTCCATGTCAGGAACTGTTCAGAGCAGGAGAGGTTTTCAATGGGGATTTGCTGCTGCTCTGGACAGTTCCTGACATGGACAGAGGTGGCAGCAGAGAGCACTGTGTCAGACTGGAGAGAATACACCACTTACTGTAGGATATACAGCAGCTGATAAGTACTGGAAGACTGGAAATTTTTCAATAGACGTAACAAGTTATAAATCTGTATAACTTTCTGACATCAGTTGATCAGTTGATTTAACCCTTTAAATTAAGTTGGAATACCCCTTTAGGAACAGTCTTTAAAAAAAAAAACTCCCCCATGTGTATGGTTTGTGGTATGTTCCCTGTGTTTGGGGGGATCCATCATTATAGAGCGGTCATTCTCCGTACACTAGATGTGTCCGTGCAGACTCCTCGCTGATGTTCCCGCCATTGTACTGTTCTTCTTCCTCCCTCTTTAGCTGTGAATGTGTAGAGGAGGAGAGGATGGAGACGCTGAGTTCTCGGACCCCTGATAACCCGGTGCTGCAGTTCACTCTGGAAGGAAACCTGGACGGTCTACAATCCATCTTCGAGGATCCGGCTGATGGTCGTTATGAGAACCGCGCCCAATTCCTTGTAGAAGAAGATGTGCTGGGGAGGAGGCCGCTGTCCCTGGCCTGTATCCTGGGCCGCACAGAGGTGGTGATGGCGCTGGTGAAGTACGGAGCGGACGTGAACCAACAAACCGCCCGAGGTACCGGCCTGTATACGTGCTGAGTGTATATACTGTACATTCACTTATAGTCACAGCAATCCCCCACCTCCTCCCCCAGTAGTCACAGCTATCCCCAGCTCCTTCCCCAGTAGTCACAGCAGTCCCCACCTCCTCCCCCAGTAGTCACAGCAATCCCCACCTCCTACCCCAGTAGTCACAGCAATCCCCACCTCCTTCCCCAGTAGTCACAGCAATCCCCACCTCCTACCCCAGTAGTCACAGCAATCCCCACCTCCTCCCCCAGTAGTCACAGCAATCCCCACCTCCTCCCCCAGTAGTCACAGCAATCCCCCACCTCCTCCCCCAGTAGTCACAGCAATCCCCACCTCCACAGCAATCCCCCACCTCCTTCCCCAGTAGTCACAGCAATCCCCACCTCCTTATCTAGTAGTCACAGCAATCCCCCCCTCCTCCCCCAGTAGTCACAGCAATCCCCCACCTCCTTCCCCAGTAGTCACAGCAATCCCCCCCTCCTTATCTAGTAGTCACAGCAATCCCCCACCTCCTTCCCCAGTAGTCACAGCAATCCCCACCTCCTTCCCCAGTAGTCACAGCAATCCCCACCTCCTCCCCCAGTAGTCACAGCAGTCCCCACCTCCTTCCCCAGTAGTCACAGCAATCCCCACCTCCTTCCCCAGTAGTCACAGCAATCCCCCCCTCCTTATCTAGTAGTCACAGCAGTCCCCACCTCCTTATCTAGTAGTCACAGCAATCCCCCCCTCCTTATCTAGTAGTCACAGCAGTCCCCCACCTCCTTATCTAGTAGTCACAGCAATCCCCACCTTCTTCCTGTTAGGAGATATTTAGAGATATTCAAAATAAATCTTCCTAATCGAAATTTGTTCTGAATTTTGCAAAAAGTGATTTTCGTACCGAACTAAACTTTTTGCAAAGTTTGGAACAAGTTCTTAAAGTTGGCGACCGCACATCAAAAAACAAAAAAAATGCTATGCTCACCTGTCTGTGCTCCCCTGGTGTCCTTCTCCTGGTCCCTGGTGTCTCCAGTCGCTGATTGGCTGAGCGTGCTGGAGGTGACCGGAGACACAGGAGAAGGAAGACACTGGAGGGGGGGCACGGACAGGTAAGTATAGATGAGTGAACTTTTAAGGTTTGACCTGGACAGACTGGAACGTCATGTCAAAGTTCGGTGAACCTGCTGAATCGAGAAAAGTTTGCTCTTCTCTAGAGATATTGTGACGCTCATGTGTTTCTATAATGATGGAGCCTGGATCTCATTTCATGTAACTCATAAAGCTTTTTGTCTTTCTTGTACATTCATACCTCATGTTCTTTTTGTTGATAATACATTGCTTTAGTATAGTTATATTACAGAGTACTTTATAATAGGACCATATTAAAATAAATGTATACATTTTGGTTAATTTAACCCCTTCTGGTCTGGTGAGCGGCAGCAGTAAGGGGGGGTGACACAGGCCTCTCTGCTGCCTCCAGTGTTCATGTCAGGTACTGCAGGGCTGACAGTTCCCGTCACGTTGCCGTTGTTACAGTCTCCATGTAACGCCAGTATAGACTCAATGTCCTGGATGTTACACAATGATATGATGTCGGCCGGGGCCGCAGGATCTCATTACACACTTGATTGTGATTGTGCAGGTACTGTGTATATTATTACACCACATGATACCATCATAGACTTGTGACATGGATGCCGGCTGGCGTGTTTCCCACTAATTTCGCACCTTATAATGTTAGTAATGGGACAATGGAGGCGTCTAGTATCACATTACAGTCACATTGCTTCACAGCAAACAGGCTCCGGGTACAGTGCAGCAGGATGAACAGGATCCTTATGTGTCTACACCATCGTGCCCCAGGCAAAACCAACATGTGCCGCTTCTTTCTCCATGAATGCCCCCCTGCAGACTCCTCTGTTCTCTCCAGACTCCTCTGTCCTCTCCTCCAGACCCTTTTGTCCTTTCCAGACTCCTTTGTCCTCTCCTCCAGACCTTTATGTCTTCTCCAGACACCTGTCTCCTCCTCCAGACTCCTGTGTACTCTCCAGACAGCTCTGTCCCCCTTCAGATTGTCTCCTCCTCCAGATCTCTTTGTCCCCTCTTCTCCAGACTCCTCTGTCCTCTCCAGACCTCTCTATCCTCACTGTCCTCTATCCCCCTCTGTCTCAGGAATCAGGGTCCTCCTTTCTGGTCTGACATTGATCTGAGGGCCTAAATAGCCGAGAGGGCGGTCACTGCTGCTGGGTTCTCACCATGGAGAGCAGCGGTAACAGCCCCCTTGGCTATCTAGGACTCCATTATCATGTTGGGGACAAAACTAACAACACCAAGAACTAATAAACAGGAAGAGCCCAAATCTGTGGAAGGGGGGCTCCATGGGGATGATGATGGCGCTGGTCCTCACCAGGGTGGGTTATCCCAGGACTCCATAGTGATGTCTCTCCTCACCAGAGCGGGTTATCCCAGGACTCCATAGTAATATCTCTCTCCTCACCAGGGTGGGTTATCCCAGGACTCCATAGTGATGTCTCTCTCCTCACCAGAGCGGGTTATCCCAGGACTCCATAGTGATATCTCTCTCCTCACCAAGACTCCATAGTGATATCTCTCCTCACCAGAGCGGGTTATCCCAGGACTCCATAGTGATATCTCTCTCCTCACCAAGACTCCATAGTGATATCTCTCCTCACCAGAGCGGGTTATCCCAGGACTGTATAGTGATGTCTCTCTCCTCACCAGAGCGGGTTATCCCAGGACTCCATAGTGATGTCTCCTCACCAGAGCAGGTTATCCCAGGACTCCATAGTGATATCTCTCTCCTCACCAGAGCGGGTTATCCCAGGACTCCATAGTGATATCTCTCTCCTCACCAGAGCGGGTTATCCCAGGACTCCATAGTGATATCTCTCTCCTCACCAGAGCGGGTTATCCCAGGACTGTATAGTGATGTCTCTCTCCTCACCAGAGCGGGTTATCCCAGGACTCCATAGTGATGTCTCTCTCCTCACCAGGGTGGGTTATCCCAGGACTCCATAGTGATGTCTCTCTCCTCACCAGAGCGGGTTATCCCAGGACTCCATAGTGATGTCTCTCTTCACCAGAGCGGGTTATCCCAGGACTCCATAGTGATGTCTCTCTCCTCACCAGAGCGGGTTATCCCGGGACTCAATAGTGATGTCTCTCTCCTCACCAGAGCGGGTTATCCCAGGACTCCATAGTGATGTCTCTCTCCTCACCAGGGTGGGTTATCCCAGGACTCCATAGTGATGTCTCTCCTCACCAGAGCGGGTTATCCCAGGACTCCATAGTGATGTCTCTCTCCTCACCAGAGCGGGTTATCCCAGGACTCCATAGTGATGTCTCCTCACCAGAGCAGGTTATCCCAGGACTCCATAGTGATGTCTCCTCACCAGAGTGGGTTATCCCAGGACTCCATAGTGATGTCTCTCTCCTCACCAGAGCGGGTTATCCCAGGACTCCATTGTGATGTCTCTCTCCTCACCAGAGCGGGTTATCCCAGGACTGTATAGTGATGTCTCTCTCCTCACCAGAGCGGGTTATCCCAGGACTCCATTGTGATGTCTCTCTCCTCACCATTGCAGGATACTCTCCGTTGCATTGTGCGGCAGCCTGGGGTCAGGTGGATGTACTAAAGGCCCTCGTGGAGTCAGGAGGTGACATCTTGCTCCAGAATTTCCGTGGTGAGAAGGCGTGTGACATCGCCACCAGATACAACAAGACAGAATGTGCAGAGTTCCTGAAATGGGCCGGTAAGTGGTGTGGTTGGTACAGTGCCCGCCATAGTGCCATAGTCCTGCTATAATGGACGGTGTTATTATACCTGACAATCTGTGTCCCTTCAGTTATCCTGGATGATGATCCCAATACTTTGGGGGACTCCAGTTGTCCCTTTCACTTAAAAAAAAAAAACTTTTGACATCTGAAAAGTGTGTTCAGACCTCCAGCGATTGTTACATAGAGCCTGAAGAAGCGCTGGGCTCTGTGCTTCACTCCCTGGCCTGCTGCAATGTCTCCATTATAATAAGCCTATAGTGACCGTCTCCTGCAGTAAGACAGAGGTGAAGAGTAAAGCGCACAGCCGCACGCCTCTTCTGGCTCTGTCTAAAGAATGGTGGAGATCTGAATACTTTTATCGTTATCGGCCTCAGGTAACCCTGTTTACACAGGACGATGTACGGCCGTTCTAAAGACACAATCAGCTGAGGATCAGGCATTTTCCCGGTCTACGTTTGATCGCTGTCACTTTTACACGGGTGCCAGAGATTTGCAATTTACGTCTATTAAAAAACCTTCCTGTACTTATCAGCTGCTGCATGTCCTGCAGGAAGTGGTGTATTCTTTGCAGTCTGGACAGCAGAGAGGTTTTTATGGGGATTTGCTGCTGCTCTGTACAGTTCCTGATATGGACAGAGGTGGCAGCAGAGAGCACTGTGTCAGCCTGGAAAGAATACACCACTTCCTGCAGGACATACAGCAACTGATAAACACTGGAGATTTTTAAATAGAAGTAAATTACAGATCTATATAACTTTCTGGCACCTGGTAATTTGAAAGAAAACATTTTTTGGTCAACATCCCCTTTAAGTGTTTCTCTGCAATGCATCAGGCGTATTTGCTCTATCTATACAGGCGCACTACAAATAGCTTTGGTTTAATCCTCCTCTTTACAAAAGAGAGAGAGAGAGAAAAAAGAGGCTACGGTATAGGGTAACACTGAACAGTATACGGTGTAACGCGCTCTCTGTGTGCCGTCACATACCACGACTATTGTAGCAGGAGAACAAAGAAGCCGCTGTGTAACTATAGAAACACCCGGGTGTGAATCCATTGTGTTACACGCCTGCATCTGTGCAAAGTGTCTCTAGATGTATACGTTCACATTGTCCACAGACAATACAGCTTTTTCTACTATAATAAGGAACACCACTATAGAAACTGATGGAACCCAGAGTGAGTGGTGAGGTCCGTCCATTGTGTCTCTCAGTCCGGTGACTTCAGACCATCACTGTGGTATACAGGAACTTTAGTCACAGCTATTCTTTATATAGCAATGGATTACTTGTCGGGGGTTCTTGGCCCTGATTGGACTGTATCCACTGACATCTGTGACATCATAACACAACTGCCCTGCTGAGATTTACCCTAATAGACCCAGTCCCCCCCCTTTTTAGGGGTTGGAAGTGAAAGACTGTCCATTCTTCCTAACTGGCTGTTTGAACACAGGAAGATGGCAACATGAGCGTATAGTGTGTGTGATCTGCCCTCCCTGAAGATGTGGATGCTTTTCCTCATCTTCATCTGTCACGTGACTGCCCCTGCTTCCATGGTAAGTCCAATAGCCGTCGAGCTTTGGCTGGGGAATACCATGTGACTTCCTGTCTGCCTCAGTCTTGTCTTCCACCATTAGGAAGACAAGTGTGTGTGTTCTCTCTCCCCTGTCAGGAGAGAGACGTGTGCTCTGCTACTCCAGCTCCACAAGAAGTGTTCCTGGCTGTGTTCTATTCTCAAGTTCTCAAGATTCTCATCTATTCTCAATATCTGGGTGCCGTTCTTCAGTCGTTCCTCTCATCATCTTCTCTAATCATCAACAGCAAGTATTCATCTCAGTTCCATTCCACCCAGCATCTTATCCTCAGTATCACTACTACCCCCATCATTCAGTACGCTATCATCATAGCTTATTGCAGCATCACCCATTACTCTGCCTTATCCAAGTCTGCCTTATACCCGGTTGCATCCGGAGAGACTGTTGCTATTAGTTACCACCGTTACAATAAATACACAACTACCGTTGTTTCTGAGCCTTGGCATTGGTGTGATAATTGGTGCCCTGACTAAGGACAACGAAGAATCGCATGCCTAGTCTCCGCTCGGTCAGGAGCCCGGTTTCCAGCTGTGATCCCTTGTGCCTAAACCGTGACAACCATCTAGCAGCTGCCCCGGTTCCTGCCCGCAACAACACCCTCTCAGCAGAGTGGCCCCTAGGGGCCCGGCATCACACTACCTTTTTGCAATCCGTTTTTCTATTGACTTCCATTATTAAAAAAAGTAAAAAACTATCAAAACAGATCCATTTTTTTTTACGGACACAAAACGTGGTCAAACTCATTTTTGTGTCCGTCCAGAAAAACCGATCCGTTTTGATCCGTTTTTTTTATGTCAATGGAAAAATAATTGCACACAGTTGCATTCGTTTTTTTCATCCGTTCTTCATCCATTTAAAAAAAGAAAAAAAAAAAACGGATAAAAAAAAACCTGATTGGAAAATCATAGTGTAAACCCAGCCTAAACTCTGTCCATGCGACCAATAGAGACATATAGAAAGTCTATAGGACATGAGTGCAGAACGGGAAGAGGCAGCATATGGATGCACGCTTCCCCCCCCCCCCCCCCCTCTACTGATTGATGGGGATCTGAACTCCCAGACCTCCTGTGATGACATGTTTCAAATGTTTAATAAAGTGGGAAAAACACTTTAAAGTTGTACCCATCCCCCAATTTTGCACGCCTCCAGGTTACATGGTGCACATGATGCCTATTTAAAGGGGTTATCCAGCGCTACAGAAACATGGCCACTTTCCCCCTACTGTTGTCTCCAGTTTGGGTACAGGTTTTGAAACTCAGTTCCATTGAAGTAAATGGAGTTTAATTGCAAACCGCACCTGAACTGGAGACAAGAGTAGGGGGAAAAGTGGCCATGTTTTTGTAGCGCTGGATAACCCCTTTAACTCCGACTCTCAGACCTAAAGAGCTGTAAGAGATCTTATCTGCCAGGAATATACTTTATTCACATAGAGACTCTCCTTCCTGTAGTCAGTGTCCACAAGAACATTGTCCAAAATGTTCCCTCACCGCCTCCCTGCGCCTCTGCGTATACACCCGTCTTCTTTGCTGTTCGGTCACGGATGATCTTCTCGGGATCTGGGAAATGGTAGCATCATCTGTGTCCATCTCCACGTCCATATTACAGTCTAATGCAGGCGCATGGCTCCCGGTGCAGGAACTGCGGATGTGGCTCTAGAACAAGAGAGATAGTCAGCGGGTCTGTCTGGAGATAACTGCACATTATATGCATGGTGTATTATGTACGGGTCCATGCTTATTTTATGTTACGTAGGATCTATAGAACCTGAGAGATGTCAGATTTTTAGTTTCTGGATTATTAAAGGGGTATTCCGCCTAAAGTAAACTTTTAATATGTTGCTGCCCTTGGAGAGAACACAACAGGCTGTTCTCACCTCTCTGCGCTCCCCTGTTGTTTTCCTACATCATCTTCGGGTCCCCAGCTGAGCAAATTACTCAGCTGGGGACCCAAACATGATGTAGGAAACAACAGGGGAGCATGGCAAGGTAAGAGAATAGCCTGTTTGTTATGTTCAGTTTACTCTTGGCGGAATACCCCTTTAAAGTAGTCTCATATTTATATAAAGACTACACTAGACTACACTAGATATAGAACAGAGGTAATTTGCATACTTTGATCCCATAGTGCAATGCATAGTTGGATCTCCTCAATAAGAACCAGTACCTCCCAGAGCTATATGAAAACACTAAAATGTCATTCTGCCTTTACTTATAAGACGTACAAAAAATCTTTCAAATCAACTGGTGTCAGGAAGTTATACAGATTTTTCATTTATTTAAATTTCAAAATCTCCAGTCTTCCAGTACTTATCAGCCGCTGTATGTCCTGCAGGGAGTGGTGTATTCTCTCCAGTCTGACACCGTGCTCTCTGCTGCCACCTCTGTCCATGTCAGGAACTGTCCGGAGCAGGAGAGGTTTTCTATGGGGATTTGCTGCTGCTCTGGACAGTTCCTGACATGGACAGAGAGCACTGTGTCAGACTGGAGAGAATACACCACTTCCTGCAGGATATACAGCGGCTGATAAGTACTGGAAGACTGGAGATTTTTAAATAGAAGTAAATTACAAATCTGTATAACTTTCTGACACCAGTTAATTTAAAGGATTTAAAATTTCGCCAGAATACCCCTTTAACTGTTGATCCTATGACGTTATAACTTACACTTTAACCAGTTTTGCTTGTACAGAATTCTAAGAAATCACAAGATTTCAGGTATATCTGATTATTTCCGCATATTTTTGTAGCATGCAATTAGGATTTGCTAAAATCTCATCCACACGCATAGTTGAAATCTGCAGGTGAATGTAGCCTGAGTAGGTACCTGGCCCGCAACAGTCGGGGGCATGGTGCAGAGCATCTCACTTTCACTGCTGCAAAGAGGAAGCAAGACCGCAACATGCGGAGCGCTGTCAGAGGATGTAAAGTACACAGAGATTACATACATTACATGGAGATTACATACAGGGCATGCATCACTTCCTCTTCTCTGCCATAGTGACCTATTTATTACTTTATTATTAGACCATGACTTGTAATATAAAGACAGGAAGTCACAGCAATGACGATGGTGAAGAGGATGTGCGATCGGAGCGTGTGTATAGGGTATAGAGACACCTTCATGGTTGGACACCTGTATGGCTGTGGCTATAGAGCTCTCATTTAGGTCAATGCTCTCCAACTGCTGCAAAACTACAACTCCCATGATGCTATACCTACTGCAGTCCTGTTCCCATGATTCCTACTATTTATCCCACATATCTCCACATCTGTCCTTTTTTCTAAAGCCCTCTACTATGTCCTTCCCTGATTGTCAGATAAATGGAGTTTCCTCGGGGGCCAGACAAGGAGGAAGGAGGAGCCTAACATAAGCATGGGCGTGTCACACTTTCAGCATTGATGTGGCATAGCCCTCGCACAGCTAGAAAGCTGACTGGCTGGGTGCTGGGAGGGCGGGAGGGATAGAATAGGGCAGAGCATGTTTAGGGTGAGATTGCTGTAGTCTGTAGGCATTGTTTGCATAAGAGGTGGTGACAGTTTAGGAGGTTATACCTGGATAATGTTGGCGTCCTCCATAGAAGGTTCTTCCAAGATCCCTGTACCCATTGTTTCTCTTCTAAAGTGTCGTTTCTGTAAAAGCAATGTCATTAATACTAGTATACCATATACTGCCCTTCTGGCATTGTACTAGGATTGGATTGTACAACCCATGGCCATCCTCTCTAACTGCAGTGCCATTATTGATAGATAGGCAAGATACAGACCCAATGCAGATATGAAAATCACTAAAAGCAGCCCCCCCCCCCCGCCCCAACTTGTGAAGACGGGGAGTAGCTGAAGACCTGTGATGACGGGGAGGAGCTACAGACCTGTGATGGTAGGGAGCCCTCACTCACCTTGGCATATCCCTAGGTACTCTCACAGTGGTTTGGTTTCCCAAACTCGGGGCTAGGGCACTCAATATTCTACTTCTGCATTTGGGCAATAAACCGTCTACTAGTTTATACATGTGACTGGGGTCTTATAAGTGATGGAGTGGACACCACTGCCATCACATAAGGTGGGTATTTAATTGTTCATTATAGTGTCAGAGACTGGGGCAAAAGAGTGCAAAGATGTAGGCCACCATCAGACACCAAGCCCTGTACAAGACAATGACCCCTCCATGGGGAGAGTCCTATAGGATGGCAGGGCAGCTATAACCAATGATCTGCCCGTCCTGGCTATGCTATGTATAGGTATCGCAGTCATAGACCGGGCATGGAACAGTTTCCTTCCCTTCTTATCACTTTCTTAAGCATAGAAGTCTATCCTGGAGCAGAGAATAAGCTTCGCCTGGGCTCTGGAGGGGGCAGCAGCGGCTGGTGCGGGGCATCTTTATGTCAGGTACTTTCGAGGGGCATATATGGCACCATACGGGGGTATCTGAGGTTGGAACATGTTACTGGATCCATATTGTCTTCGTCTATGTTTCTATAAAGTTTATAGAACCTCATTTTGGGCCTAAAATGGGGAAAAAAGCCCCCTTTATAGTGCTCAGAGCCTTACTGTAGGGGGCGCCGCAGCACCATCTCACCTTGCGTTCTCGCTTCGTTAAACGCTTAATAAAATAACATGCCAAAAGCAAAAATATAAACAGGGCCGTGAAAGATACAAAATATATGGCTGTAGATGTGGGTGCGGGGTATATCTGTCTGTACATCCACTGTATGTGAGTAAAGATATTGGAGAGAAGACAACGGGGGTCGTCACTGTCCCGCTCTAATTCCTCCGGAAACAAGTCGTAGCCAATAGTCGCCCATAAAGGACGGCCGGGGTCTGCTGAATGGTGAGGACCGGGCCGAGTCATCTTACAAGGGGACGGCATATCCGGGATGGCCTGATGACCTATAAACCTGAGCACCACATCAGGATATTAAACATCGTATCTACAGCAAGGAGGATATTGTCGCCTATAGCAACCAATCACAGCGCAGCTATCATTTTCCACAGTGCTGTTGGAAATTGAAAGCTGCCCTGGGATTGGCTGATATGAGAAACATCATGTGACCCCTGGTGTTCAGTTAGTGACAGGGTTACATGCCTGCCATGGGCCAACTGAAAAGAGTGGAGTGATGGTGGTTATTATGGCTTGTGTGTTTACTTGTGTTGTTAATAAAGTTGACTGAAAAAAAATCATCCAAAATTGTCTCTAGGTGATGTTATATTGTTAATAAAGTTAACTGTGGGGGGGGAGCTAATTGGGAGGAGACGGATACTGACAGACATGACTGCGACGTGGCTGCACATAGTATTACTGTATACAGTCCTTGACTGCGATTTTGTGTACGCTAAAAAAATGGATGTGTTTTAATCCGTTTTTTTTTTTTTTTTTATAATAGAAGTCAATAGAAAAACAGATCAAACAGATGTACACAAATACTTCTGTTTTTTACACAAAACAGATGAATAAAAAAAAAATTCCAAAAACGCAGTGAGAACCCAGCCTTACCTATGTATTATATACACGTTACCTGTATAAAGTATAGTTACCTGTGTACGGTATTATATAGTCACACGTATACAGCGCTATAGATGTTAGCTGTATGCAGTATTAGGCTGCACACTACATATATTTTCGTAAAACTACAGCCGTTGTTGCCGATTGCAACAACGGCCGTGGTTAATACGAAAATATACGTCACGTAACACATAGTATACGCTCCGGCCGGAATCCCTAGCGACGCCGTGAGAAACTGACATGTCAGTTTTCTGCAGACGTGGAGAGTTCCGATGCTTCACAACTCTTCGGCGCTAAAGATCACGGAACGGCCAGTCTCTTACAAGGTCTGAACATGGCCTTATAGTTACCTGTATAATGTATAGTTGGCTGTGTACGGTATTATATAGTTACCTGTATAAAGTATAGTTGCCTGAATACAGTATTATAGTTACCTGTGTGTAATATACACGTTACCTGTATAATGTATAGTTGCCTGTGTACGGTATTATATAGTTACCTGTATAAAGTATAGTTGCCTGAATACAGTATTATAGTTACCTGTGTATTATATACACATTACCTGTATAAAGTATAGTTGCCTGTGTATGGTATTATATAGTTACTTGTGTGTTATATACACATTACCTGTATAATGTATAGTTGGCTGTGTGCGGTATTATATAGTTACCTGTATACAGTATTATAGTTACCTGTGTGTTTTATACACATTACCTGAATAATGTATAGTTACCTGTATACAGTATTATAGTTACCTGTGTGTTATATACACATTGCCTGAATAATGTATAGTTACCTGTATACAGTATTATAGTTACCTGTGTGTTATATACACATTACCTGTATAATGTATAGTTGCCTGTGTACAGTATTATATAGTTACCTGTATACAGTATTATAGTTACCTGTGTGTTATATACACGTTACCTGTATAATGTATAGTTTGCTGTATGCGGTATTATATAGTTACCTGTATACAGTATTATAGTTACCTGTGTGTTATATACACGTTACCTGTATAATGTATAGTTGCCTGTGTACGGTATTATATAGTTGTATGAAGTATAGTTGCATGTATACAGTATTACATAGTTACATGTGTACGGTATTATAGATGTTACCTGTATACACCATATGCGGCACAGTTTCACTGTATATCTGTTACTATGAGTTGCTGCTGCACTGATAACCACACTACTTGTGTCACCATATCATACACGTCACTGGGATACATGTTTGCACGGCGTAACACAATGTCGCAACCAGGAAATCTGTGGTGTCAGTTTGAATGGCGGCAGCGGAGACTTCCTGTTCTGGCGGATCGACTTGTGACCATTGCAACACCGTCCATTACCTAACAAGCCTTGGAACATGTTACTGAGTTTGGACTCTTTCCTGCTTCTTCAAATTGTGTAAAAATAGAAGTTTCAGATAGCTGAGGTTTTGCTGCAGTGTGTCAGGAGTTTTGGGCACTTCTCATGTATTATGATCTTGTATATTACTATTGATTTTATATATATTTTTTTTTCTACAGAAGCTAAATTGGCCTTAAAATCCTACATCAGCCTCATCCAGCAGATCATCGCTGACCCCGAAAAGGCTCATGGGAAAATGCATAAAGACGATAAGGTTTGTGATCGGAAATGGAGCATAGAAACACCTTAGGCAGTGTAACTAGTGACAGTTTCCCTTTAATAAACTGAGCTGCAATACCACACACAGAGGACAACAGGGGCGCAGTTTATGAAAATATGCAGTCAACCTGTCATCTGTAACTGTATCAAAAGTTGCTGATAGCATAAAGAAATACGGTTCAGGGAAGAAAGAGAGTGCTGCACCTCACACCTATGGCTGATACTAGTGCCCCTAGGCTAAATAAAAAACACATCAGAATTTTGTGTATGAATTGATCAAGCCATACTGCCCCATGTACCATCGTGCAGGTATCTGATACACATGGGTCCCTACACTAAGTCCACACCGTGTCAGTCAGTGGCTACCAACCCCGCAGGCGTGCACAGTCAGGGAACGGGGGCCATGGGACGGCCCTGCGACCCCCATGCCACAGGACCAGACCCAAAAACACCACACCAGAACCCGGCCAGCACCACCGGCTGAGAAGGACGCCCCCAAACAGCACAAGTCTGGATGAGGTATTGCGCTCACCATAGCTGCTGCAGACAGAATGGGAAAAGACAGGAGGGATTAAAGAAATACATAAAGAAATACATAGTCTTAAACCCTTAAAGGGGCACTCAGGCGAGAGAAAAAAAAATCTTTTAAAATTAACCGATGTCAGAAAGTGCCAGAGATTTGTAATTTACTTCTATTTAAAAATCTCCAGTCTTTCAGTACTTATCAGCTGCTGTATATCCTGCAGGAAGTGCTGTATTCTTTGCAGTCTGACACCGTGCGTACATTTCATATATGACAGTGATAGCGAGAGAACATTGTCACAATCACCATGATCCATTGAGTGAATCAGGGTGTTCCTGACATGGGAACCTTGGCTTGGTATATATAATGAATTTCACGACACTGGTCACATGGCTGCACGCAAATAACTGCTAAAAGATGGCCACCCCAGATGGTTTTCTGGAAAGTGTTGGGTTGCGACCATGTACAATGCCAGAACACAACCACATTACATTCACCAGCTGTAATGCAGGAAGAGAAACACTGCAATGTTTGCCCACATGACCTGTGTTATATATGGGGGGGGGGATGTTTTACACAGACATCTGCTTATAGTCATCTCACCTTTTAGAAGACACTACAGAGCAAAACAAGTAGGAAATGTGAATAATTTTGTGAAAGTCTCATGTAGATTTACTTCTTTGCTCCCTTTAGAATCAGGCGATCAACGCTTGCAAGTCAAAGAATGAATGGCTGCAGAACGCCAAGAACCCGACAACACAAGACTTCATGGAGCAGAAGCAACAACTAGAGAACGTCATGCAGCCCATCTTCACTAAGCTCAATACCCCACGTAAGAAGCATCACACATCTTTAGGCTACGTTCACACGTAGCAAAACTAGCAGAATGCCGCTAGCCTCCCTGTCATAATGGGAGGCGCACGCTGCTGCTCTCCCCACGCTGAAGCATGAACATGTTCATTCTTCAGCACGGAGAGACGCTGTGAGAACAGCAGCGTGCGCCTCGTGTGAACGACCCCATACAGAGTAGTAGCCTCCTCATAGTGTGATGGGACACATCCAATAGCACAGGCTGAAGAATAAGCCGCTCATACACCAGATCCTGCAATTTCCCTCAACCAGGTTCTTGTGTACGATAAAAAAAATATATATATATAATATTTTTTTTGTTTAACAGAAGTCAGTGATAAAACAACAATTGCGTCCGTTTTTTTCCCCCATAAAACGTTTAGGTTAAAAGCAGACTGATAAATCTCCCCCCGTGTTTTTGCAAACATGGTGTAAAATGAAACTGGCTCAGTTCCCCCTAGCAACCAATCAGATTCCACCTTTCATTCCTCACAGACTCTTTGGAAAATGAAAGGTGGAATCTGATTGGCTGCTAGGGGCGACTGGGCCAGTTTCACTTCACACCATCGTGTGAACTCTTATATCCGGTATGTGCCGCCCATTCATTTACAATACTTATTTATTTTTTATTTTGTCCCCCTACAGGAGCAGAAACTGGAAAGTCCAAACCGTGACCTCACCGAGAAGATATCTCTCTGTATATATGGACATTACACAGTGCTGGGCTGTAATCCAGACCCCCTCGCTTCCTGCCGCCATACATAATAGTTGAGATCTTTATTGTAACTTGAGCTGTAATTCATGTGTTCAGTAATGGAGGTTTCCTCACCAATGTAATGTGTGTATAATAATCTGACTGGTGAAACAAACCAGTATCAGAGACCCGGATCTGGCAATGTTACATTATAAGTTAGATCCTTAGTCATTCTACGAACAATTAAAGTGCCCTTAGCCTAGAATGTATGTATTTTCAAAGTGAATGTTATCCATCATAAAGCATTACTTATTCTACTGCTGTCTATGGATCATGTGCATGGAGCCTGTACTATGCTGTTTGCATATCACCTGATGTTCCATGTAACTCATAGGCTATGCTCATGCTTAAAAGGGAATCAGTCACTAGGTGTATAATGCCTTAAATGAGGACAGCATAAACTAGTGAGAAATACTGTAGAGATCGGTGTATTACTTACATCATTCTGTTCAGCCGTTCTCCTAATATGCAGGAGAATAGTATTATTGCCACACCCGCCCTCCAGCTGCTGATTAACAGCTGACTGCCTATACACAGCATGGATACATAACTGCCAATCAGCAGCTGGTGGGCGGAGTTTTCTGCTTCTCATAAATATCCAGGAATCCTGAGCTCATGCACCTAATGGAAAGGACTACTTTTTGTCCGTGTTATTCAGGAGGAGATCTCTGGATCAGCTGCACAGAACAATGTAAGTGATACATCATTCTGTTCAGCTTCTCTGTCACTAGTTTATGCTACCCTGAGATAGTGTCAGTAGGATTATGGCGTCCTAACGCTCATTAAAGTCTATGCATATTGTGCAAGTCTCCAGATTCAGCTGTTTTGGCCAGAGAGGTCAGGGAGCCCTCGATATGAAGCGAGTGAGATATCTAGGGGACACTTGCCATAATTTGCCATTAGTGTCCCAGATGGATATACCCCTTTAAGGTTCACATTTTATGAGGCGACTAATAAGATCAGATACATGAGTAACTCAAGAGAATTTATTCAACAATATTGCAACCATCCCTGAACGATGTCATCAGGACCTCATACACAGACACCCCATAGCCGAGTACTAGAATAAGTGCATAGGTGTCTAAGGAACTACAGGCTTCAATGACATTGTAGTGAGGAAGGCACCGAGATGTTGGCATATGGCTGAACATTCAAGACTTTGGTGGTGATGGGTGAAGTGCAAACATTTGGGGTGGGGGGGGGGGGGGGGGGGGTAAATGCTGAACGATCTCATCAGAAGTGTCTGGACTGAAATACAACATGTCACCATCCTCTGATCTGTAGTCATGTGATCACAATCAGATGTCATCCGTAAAAACAGGGAGACTTCTTTTGGTCTTTATTTTGGTTGTGCTGTATATCTCAGGTATTTCTTCCCGGAGGGGAGTTCTTTGGTAAAGACGCCGCAGTTGAAGATCCGACTGGCTTCTTCCTCAGGAACATTGGGAGGCACCATAACCCTGTCGCCAGGCTGTCAGAGAGCAGGAAGTATATGTGATTAAGCGGATTACGTTCTGCATAGTAATGGATTAGATTGCACAGTATTGATCGAGGTCGGTAACTAGGACGTCTGTGACGGAGCAGCCGGGGAAACCCTTTCATGACCAGGTGGCTGCATACATTGTCTCAACAAAGAGTGGCTGTATTTGAACACCTATTGAGTTTACCTTAGTAGGGTGGTGCACGGTAATACAGCATTAGGCTATGTGCACACTTCGTATGAGCCGGGTCACAGAACGGCCGGTCTCGGAAAAGATCATCCCGGCCGATACTGCAGTAGCCGCCGGATGATCTTTAGGGCCGCAGAGTTCTGATGTGGGCGCATACGTGCGCGCCCGCATCAGAACTCCCCACTGCACACTATGGAGCGTGCGGCCAAAGCTGCTCACGCCACAGTGCGCACTGACAGGGTTATCTGCGGCCGCAGAAAACTGACACGTCAGTTTTCTACAGCGCCGCTAGGGATCCCGTCCGGAGTGTATACCATATCTATACACTCTGGCCGGGATTCCCTCGGCCAGCAGCACAATGTAAGTTCTGTACCAATTACGGCTGTGATTAGTACAGAACTTACGTTGTGTGAACATAGCCTTAGACTGTTTACTTGGAAGGGACAAGGCTGCAATCCAGCTACAGATAGTACAGCAACTGCAATATGGACAAGGAGCATTATAGAGGAGGTGGTTCCTACGCAGGCGCTCTGGTCTATTGGATGAGGTGCTGGGAGTCCAACCAATAACATTGGCGATTACCGCACATTACTTCTACCCGCAGATACTAACCAGCCGCCATCTCTCCAACCAGATCCAGCAGCCGCTCTTACCTTCCAGTCTACGGGAGTGGCAACGTTGTGGTGTGCCGTCAGCTGAAGGGAGTCCACAACCCTCAAGATCTCATCAAAATTTCTACCGGTGGTTGCGGGATACAAGATGGACAGCTTCATTTTCTTATCCGGACCAATGATGAACACCTGAAATGCAGAGTACAGGGCTTCAGTAGATGCAGATTCCACCTCCTTAGTATTATGTGATTCCCTCACGTACTAAGACCCATTGAAGCCTAAACTCTATAGATCTGTGAAGGTGTCCTGTGGTATCTGAAGCTAGATGTCAGCTGTAGACAGACCGGATAGCCCAGCCTTCACCCCAATACATCACTGTGGAGCATGTTCTGTCAGTACTAGCTACTCTATACCAGGGACCCCACAAGTCCAGCCATTGTGGAGATGCTCCGACCCCGGCGTCTACACATGACTACTCACTCAGATCCTTACACTTGCCCCATTTGGCATGCTTCCTGGTCACTTTCTTCTGAAATATCCCACTCTTCACTGGCACTAGATCATCCATGTTATCACTTCACCTCTCACTGGTTCTAATGTTATGGTTAATTGGTGTAGGCCCCAAAGTTAATCCAAGAGGAAATAAACGTTGCATACTTTGTGCAGCCTATGGGGTAATAGACACTCACACATCGGGCGGTCACCGGCATCCCCGCATTGTCCTTCTCATCCGGATCCAGCATACCCAGCTGTATAGCAAGGTCCCTTTTAGGGTCTGCAATAATGGGGAAGGGCAGGGTCTCGGTGGGCTCGTCGCAGTTGTAAGAATTGATGTCCTGAAGAAGATAGAACAAAATGTGATATAATGTACAGAGCAGGAAACAATGAGAGTCTGTAACCACAAGCTGAACCAAGTGTACCGACCCAGAATGAGAGACTGAGGACTAGTCACAGCTAACACCCAGCATATGCTTCCTAAAAGCCTTATATAAATAAAATATATATATATATTACACATATACACACACACAGTGGTACCTTGGTTTAAGAGGGTTTTGGTTTAAGAGCTCACACTTTTTTTCAAAATTGCTACTTGGTTTAAGAGCATTGCTTTGGTTTAAGAGCTCCCTGTACTGGGTAGGAGCGTGAGTGGGGGAGATGAATGGTCTGTATAGCGGGGTCTACAGCACTGTACTCTGACCCAGGAAGTCTCCCTCATCTACCAAATCATAGGAGATCCACTTCAGGCTGGGGCTTGCATCAGGGGACAGGACTATGGAGGTAATCTCTTAAGGCTGGGTTCACACTATGTATATTTCAGGCTGTATTTGGTCCTCATGTCAGGTCCTCATAGCAACCAAAACCAGGAGTGGATTGAAAACCCAGAAAGGATCTGTTCACACAATGTTGAAATTGAGTGGATGGCCGCCATATAACGGTAAATAACTTCCATTATTTCAATATAACAGCCGTTGTTTTAAAATAACAGCAAATATTTGCCATTAAATGACGGCCATCCACTCAATTACAACATTATGTGAACAGAGCCTTTCTGTGTTTTTAATCCACTCCTGGTTTTGGTTGCTATACAGCCTCACAAATACAGCCTCAAATATACGTAGTGTGAACCCAGTAAAGCTGTAACCCCTCTCTCCCCAGACAGAGAGTGCTGCATGTATGTGCCCACATCTGCCCTGCTCATTCCTTCATGCTCCCTGCAGTCTCTGTCCGCCCTTGTGTTTCCTATCCTCTCCATTACTGTACAGTAACTTATAATATCACATATTCCGCTGTTTCTGAATGTTTCATCTGTTTTACATGTTATTCAGAAAAATAAATCATTATTTTGGGGGTGTGGAACCAATTGTCTGCATTTCTATGAATTCTTATGGGAAAATTTGCTTTGGTTTAAGAGTGGATTTGGATTACAAGCACGCTCCCAGAACGAATTATAGTCGTAAACCAAGGCACCACTGTATAAATATATATATATATATATTATATATATATATATATATATATATTATATATATATATATATATATATATATATATATATATATATATTACACATATACACACACTACAGCTCTATATATTACTAATACGTGTGTGTATATATATTATATTATGCATGCTGTTTAAAAGGGTCCCTGTAACATAAAACTTGTTTGACATGGTCCTGTGACATCATAAGTTTTGATAACTTGGGGTCTGGGTGTATAGATCCTCTACGGTCCTGCTAAGAGAGACCAACTCCATTGTAAGTCTATGGAGAGTGAAGAGTTAAGCCAATCGCTACTCCCAGCTCTATCGGTAGGGACAACCAGACCCAGCTTGAACAAAACTTTTGACAATTTAAAAATATATATATATATTTTTTTTTTTCTTCAAGTGACAGCAGGGACACTAAGGAGAGGTCTACACAGCAGAATATTTCTGGCACAGATCTGGCTGCAGCTCCACAGCACAATGTACACCAGTGATGGCTAACCTTGACACTCAAGCTGTTGCAAAACTACTATTCCCATCATGCCTGAACAACCAAAGCTATGGATTTGGCTGCCCAGGCATGATGGGAATAGTAGTTTTGCAACAGCTGGAGTGTCAAGGTTAGCCATCACTGATCTACACGTTACATAATGTGCGGCTGAGCCATAGTGGGTTTCCTCTCTACACACCGGGCATGATGGGAATTGTAGTTATGCAACATCTGAAGGGCAGCAAGTAGTGAGACCAACAAGTGATACACTAGAAAGGAAGGTTATAGTTATTATAGCAGCAGAGTTATACATCTCCCTTATGGTGGCCTGACTGAGGAGAGAAGCCGGGGGCCACCACTCCCCTCAGGGTCAGCTCCCAGCATACTCCTCACCACATAGGATACCATCTATCACAGCTACATCCGGCTCAGTAGTTACCTTGCTCCAGCCCAGATGATCAGGCACAGAGTCTATGGACAGGGCGATCATGCGGACATTTCGTTTCTTGAATTCTGGCGCCAGCTTTACAGCCCGTCCCAGCTCTGTGGTACATACCGGCGTGTAGTCTCTCGGATGCGAGAACAGGACGCCCCATCTGAAACAGAGCGATACAGGTTAAATGAGGTCAATGTTACCTAAAGTCGACCTAAATACGATATGTGGTAACCAAAGACGACAAAGGAACAGGAGACGTATTTACAGATTTAAAGGGGAAGTTTGGCAAAAATATAAAAAAAAAAAAAAAAAAAAAAAAAAAAATGCCAAATCAACTGGAGCCAGAAAGTGCCAGGGATTTGGAATTTACTTCTACTAAAATACTAAAAAATATCCATTATTCCAGTACTTAGCTGCTGTATGTCCTGCAGGAAGTGGTGTATTCTCTCCAGTATTACACAGTGCTCTCTGCTGCCACCTCTGTCCATGTCAGGAACTGTCCAGAGCAGCAGCAAATCCCCATAGAAAACCTCTCCTGCTCTGTGCAGTTCCTGACATGGACAGAGGTGGCAGCAGAGAGCACCGTGTCAGAATGGAGAGAATACACCACTTCCTGCAGGACATACAGCAGCTGAAAAGTACTGGATTTTTTTTTTTTTTTTTTGCTAAACTACCCCTTTAAACCAGGCTATGAGCACCAGAACATCCCCAACACTAATACTACGGTCCATGTACAGCTCTGTATTAGCCGGCCCATTGCTGCCTTCTACATGTTGCATTAACACCGCACAACCATAAATGCATAAAAAAATAAAAATATACACAAATTCTACATCATGTAACAATGTGATAACTCTGCACACATGATACATTCCCTGGCATTACGCCCGACCGGGGAGAACAGCGAGGAATTCTTATAATTCCAGCAGACGGTGGATACAAAGTGCATGCTCTTATGGAGATTGCCGGGACTATAGTCAGAGAGCCGGGCATAGTCCAGAGCAGACGGGTCACCTCATCTCCTTCTCTCAGAGACGCCATGTTACAGAACACAGGAGGTAAAACCTCGGACTTTTAAGGGTATGGCCTCTCCCCTAGACTAAGGGCCCGTTCACACTGAGCAGAACCGGGGGAACTCCATGCGGAACCCGCGCCATGGACTTTGCTCGGAATCCCGCCTGCTTCACACTTTCAATGTGATGTCTTGCGCGCCGCCGCTCTAAGAATTGACATGTCACCTGCAATGAGGGTTTTTGCTCAGTGTGAACAGGCCCTTATACAGGAAGGCAAACCATGCTGCTTACAGTATACGGCTGTGTGCACGGACCACTGGTGGCCTGGAGTCTGGGGTCCATGTTGGTAATTACAGAGCGGTCACACAATTAACAACATCCTGACTGAAACTTCTTTCCTCCAACAAGCTCAGCCATGTAATGGAGACAATGGTCTGACCCCCAAATCATCAGCCACCGACCGCACATAGCTACGTCTAATAGCGATGCGCAGCTGACTGATGATTGAATAAATGTTATACATTACCTCTCCACGCTCTTGCTGTTCTTCTGCCCTCTGCTTCCTCCCCGGCAGCTCCAGCTTCAGAGCGGTCTCCAAACTGACAGGCCGCTCAGCCAATCACAGGCCACCAGGGTCCCACCCAGTGATTGGCTGAGGGGCCTGTCAGCTTGGACACCGCTCTGAAGCTGGAGCTGCCGGGGAGGAAGCAGAGGGCTGAAGAACAGCAAGGGGAGATTAGCGATGTCTGTGCAGCCCTAAACCGCTCCACGCTCTTGTGGGACGATTTATCATGTCATGTGACAGTGGTGATGACGTGCTGAGCAGCCCATCCTAGGAAGGTCTATTCAATTAAGGTGAAGATTTATAAAACATGGTGTAAAGTGAGACTGGCTCAGTTGCCCCTAGCAACCAATCAGATTCCACCTTTCATTCCTCACAGACTCTTTGGAAAATGGAAGGTGGAATCTGATTGGTTGCCGGGGGCGACTGGGCCAGTTTCACTTTACACCATGTTTTATAAATCTTCCCACAAGAGAGTGAAGTGGTTTAGGGCAAGGGCTGCATGGACATCGCTAATGATATAGAATATATAGCCCTTGCTTATCGAGCAGTGTGATAGGCTCAGTAAACGAGAACTGATCTAGCAGATTGGCGCTTATTTACATTGAGTTGGGAGGCCCCATTAACCTTTGATAAAGGGATGGGGACCCTGCGGTCCTCTTGCTGTTCCAAAACTACAATTCCTATCACGGCCGGACAGCCAAAGCTTTGAGAAGAACGGACTCTGTAACCAGTAATTACTCACAGGGCCGAGTAACCGTTCTTTTTCTCATCCAGTCTCACCCCCACACCTAAGGAGACCCCCGGGGCCCCATCCCACACACCTAAGGAGACCCCCGGGGCCCCATCCCACACACCTAAGGAGACCCCCGGGGCCCCATCCCACACACCTAAGGAGACCCCCGGGGCCCCATCCCACACACCTAAGGAGACCCCCGGGGCCCCATCCCACACATTCACCAGGTACAGGATTCAGAGGAACATTCCAGATACTTGACGTTTTTTCCTATTGATTGCATAACCGGTTACATAGAAGCTGAGTAATCCTCCACCAGACCGTGCACACATACCACCGCCATACCGGAGCGGGGAATATTTAACTTCTATGTCATTCCTGTAATGCACAGTGTATATACACCCACCGCTACCTCCCCCAAGAGCAAAGGGACTGATGATAGGAACAAAGGAGAAGACAAGCCGCGCTCCTGCTTATAGGACCAGCAACACATAATAACTGGTCACCAAAGACTAGAAAAACATGGCTGGCTTCTTCTAGAAACAGCGCCCCCCCCCTGCCCCACCAGTAGTGTCAGGCACTTCGAACAGGATGAGGCCTAGCTGCAATACCAGACAGGGCCTGTGGGCAGGGGTGGCGCATGTGGCAGTATGGGACTGGACCCCAAGGTCAGGGGCTGCACACAGAGGTCAATAGCCAGATGACTCTGCCGGTAATACCGCCATTTAATCTCCATCATTATGACATGGCGGAGCTGAGGACAGGATCCTTATGAGGCAAAATTAAGTCAGCAGACAACAGTTACGCCTTCATCTTGTGCCCGGAGTCTCCTCGCTATAACACAGGGAATCCCCATGTCCGTACACGCAGTGGACTGTAGATTGTTCTCCTCATCTTTATAAAATCCATCAAAAACTGGATTCCCCCGTATATATTCCTTGGTCTGCTCCAGACCCATAATGAAGAATAGACGGTATGTTCCATTGCTCCAGTCCTGGGGGGGTGGGGGTGACACCTCTCTCCAGAATCTATTAGGTGAGCGTGCGTCCTATGCAGCGTCCGTGCCTCCTATGCAGCGTCCGTGCCTCCTATGCAGCGTCCGTGCCTCCTATGCAGCGTCCGTGCCTCCTATGCAGCGTCCGTGCCTCCTATGCAGCGTCCGTGCCTCCTATGCAGCGTCCGTGCCTCCTATGCAGCGTCCGTGCCTCCTATGCAGCGTCCGTGCAGGAAGTTACACAGAGAAATCATTGTATCTGCAGGAGACCAGGAAGTAACATCGCACCACATGTAACCCTGTATCCTGAGGAGACGCTCATTCACATGGAGCAGCAACTAGGCCAAAACCATCATCAGGTAGATAGGTCACATTACACATAGGGAGCCGACCATACTAGAAGAGGTGCAAAAACTACAACACCCAGCATGCCCCGGCCACAAACACTACAACTCCCAGTACGCCCCAGCCGCACAAAACAACAACACCCAGCAGGCCCAGGCCACTTGAAGCTATTGTAAAACTACAACTCCCAGCATGCCATGACTGCCCCCAGCTTCTGCAAAACTACCCTTATAACCTGACAAAGCATGCTGGGAGTTGTAGTTCTGCAGAAGCTGGAGTTCTTCCAACCCCCAGCGTGCCCCAGCCACCGCACTCCAACCCCCAGCGTGCCCCAGCCACCGCACTCCAACCCCCAGCGTGCCCCAGCCACCGCACTCCAACCCCCAGCGTGCCCCAGCCACCGCACTCCAACCCCCAGCGTGCCCCAGCCACCGCACTCCAACCCCCAGCGTGCCCCAGCCACCGCACTCCAACCCCCAGCGTGCCCCAGCCACCGCACTCCAACCCCCAGCGTGCCCCAGCCACCGCACTCCAACCCCCAGCGTGCCCCAGCCACCGCACTCCAACCCCCAGCGTGCCCCAGCCACCGCACTCCAACCCCCAGCGTGCCCCAGCCACCGCACTCCAACCCCCAGCGTGCCCCAGCCACCGCACTCCAACCCCCAGCGTGCCCCAGCCACCGCACTCCAACCCCCAGCGTGCCCCAGCCACCGCACTCCAACCCCCAGCGTGCCCCAGCCACCGCACTCCAACCCCCAGCGTGCCCCAGCCACCGCACTCCAACCCCCAGCGTGCCCCAGCCACCGCACTCCAACCCCCCGCGTGCCCCAGCCACCGCACTCCAACCCCCAGCGTGCCCCAGCCACCGCACTCCAACCCCCAGCGTGCCCCAGCCACCGCACTCCAACCCCCAGCGTGCCCCAGCCACAAGACTACAACCCCCAGCGTGCCCCAGCCACAAGACTACAACCCCCAGCGTGCCCCAGCCACAAGACTACAACCCCCAGCGTGCCCCAGCCACAAGACTACAACCCCCAGCGTGCCCCAGCCACAAGACTACAACCCCCAGCGTGCCCCAGCCACAAGACTACAACCCCCAGCGTGCCCCAGCCACAAGACTACAACCCCCAGCGTGCCCCAGCCACCACACTCCAACCCCCAGCGTGCCCCAGCCACAAGACTACAACCCCCAGCGTGCCCCAGCCACCGCACTACAACCCCCAGCGTGCCCCAGCCACCGCACTACAACCCCCAGCGTGCCCCAGCCACCGCACTCCAACCCCCAGCGTGCCCCAGCCACCGCACTACAACCCCCAGCGTGCCCCAGCCACCGCACTACAACCCCCAGCGTGCCCCAGTCTGGCAGCCTCCAGCCGTAATAACACGGTATACAGCACATATCCCCCCGCATGCGGCCAGGTAACAGCTCGGTCACTCACGAGTCTCCCAGGAACTCATGGAGTTTGATCCTGCCGATTGTTGTATCGGCCTCGAAATCCGGGAAGACCTCGCCGAGTAGTAGTCCGGGCATGACGGCGGCTGATCGCGGGGCTCGTGACAGCGGAGGAGCGGCCCCGATTATAGCGAGGGGGCGGGGAAAGGGGCGTGGCGGTATGTAGATTACGAAAGAGCGCTTCAGAGACGGGGGCGTGTATTTATGCAAAATAGGTAAGTCCATCTATAGGGGCGGGGGGTGGGCGGGAATTATGCAAATTAGACGCAATGTGGTCTATATAGGGCTGTCGTGTGGGCGTGTTCTACAGATAATAAAGGGGCGGGGATAGGATGTGTCACGGTCTGCGTGTTGGATGGTGACGTCAATTGCTGTCATTGAGTTTGTTGAGGTGTGAACCCGGCGTGACTGAGAGACGACGTGTGGTTCAGGATCGGCACAGCTACCATCTGTATACTGAGTGTCACGTGATGCAGTCACGTAACGGAAATGTAGCAAGTGACGCAAAGAACTAGTGGAGTCGTTGCCCATAGCAACCAATGAGATTCTACCTTTCACTTTGTAGTTAACAGAAAAATAAAGCAGCCACCTGATTGGTTGCTATGGGCAACTGATCCTGAACACCAGAGACTTTCCTCGGAATCCTACAGTGTTGTGCCGCGGTCTCACTCTACAGACTCCCGTTATCTTAAATCAAAGCTCACAGTCTCGCGCCTCTCCGCCCCTGCCATAGACACCATTCTATGCTCGGGCGGATTCCGCATTCCGCCGAAACAACTGACACGTCAATTCTTTCGGCGGATAGCGGAATCAGCCGGCCCATAGAATGGTGTCTATGGATTTTATCCACGTGAATTCCGTAATCTGAACCCGCCCTAACTCCTCAATTACCCATTGATTATTGTGGGAATCGGCGCAGTTCATGGTCAACCTTGATCCAGTTATGGTGCGTTTACACAGAGAGATTTAGAAGCCAAAGCCAGGAATGGATTTGAAAAGAGGAGAAATCTCAGTCTTTCCTTTATGACCTGTTCCCTGTTTATAGTCTGTTCCTGGCTTTGGCTTAAAAAAATCTGTCTGTGTAAACGCACCAATATATATGAGACACCAGTCTCATTAGTATCAGACTATAATAACAATGCGTTTCTAGAATGGCAGCAGTCAGGGCCCTATTACATGGAGCCATAATCTGTCAAATCAGGCATCACTCCATGTAATAAGGACAAAGATTAGCGGCTAATCGTGTCTTTTGTGCCGATTGCGCATTGCAGCCGATGGTTAGGGACAGGGTGAAAAAAAGGATGTCTCCCTGATGTCTTGTAGCTTCGGCCCACTCCCCGCAGTGTCTGAGGTGACAGACCGCTCAGCCAATCACCAGGACAGTGCCATGGCCAGTGATTGGCTGAGCAACCTGCGATTTAAAGGGGAACTCCGGATAAGGAAAACTTGTTTTCTATTAAAAGTACATTAAAAGTTATATAGATGTGTCTATGCAATGTATTACCATATCTGTACGGTTCTGCCACACTGGTAGCTGATAGGAATCCAGGAAGTGAAGAAAAATGGCCTCTGTGCCAATTCACATTGTCTCCTGCTCCTTCTGCTCTCCCCCCTTAGGAGACAAATATTCCATGCCTCTGTCTCACATTGTGTGTGTTTGCTGAGCACAGGCTGATGATGCAGACAGGGGGCAGGGTGTTATGTCACAAGAGGCGGAGCTGGATCCCCCAATCCCCTGAGTGATTCACCATCTCTGACCGGCCAGAAGCAGCTGTTGCACTGATTTCTCTAATTGTGCAGAAGTGTGCAGTGAAATTAGGGGGCGATGGGGCGGATGCAGTTGGGATCTCTGTGTTCTGTGTGATTGCAGTCCCCTCTCACTGTGCAGAGGCAGCCTCCTCCCAGGTACTGTATATAAGAACATAGTGAGCATGGGGGGGACAGGACCCTGTATAGGACTGTGCATCAACACTTGAGCAAAGCAGGGAACTGTAGGGCTTAGGGCCCTATTCCACCGGATGATTATCGTTCAGATTATCGTTAAAACATTCGAATCTAAACGATAATCGTTCCTTTGAATAGCAGTTAACAACTAACGACCGAACGAGAAATCGTTGGCCGTTCAATAAGACCTGGACCTATTTTTATCGTTGCTCGTTCGCAAATCGTTCGCACTGAATAAGACGTCATTCGGTCGTTCGCAGAACGATCATAAGTAACGATTATCTTTCCATGTAAATGGGTGAACGATTTCAGGTCTTTCATAATATCGGTCGTTTGGATCGTTTATCGTTTAACAATTATGCGAACGATAATCGTCCCGTGGGATAGGGCCCTTAGACACAAGCATTGGTGGCAACGGAGGGGGCTGTGTTGCCCCCTTACTGCTGCCAGTTAACAGAATTAGATGTGTAAAAAAAAAAACAACTATACATCTTTATAAAATTATATTGCAAAGTAATAACTTTATTAAAGCACTGTCTTAAACATAAGTTAGTAGTCTCCGGAGTACCACTTTAATCTCCCAAAGCGATGACACACAAAGGTTATCATTTCCCAATTCCATGTGTGTCAGAACTGACCTTGTCTCACTACGTATATGTCTTATATCACCCTATCCTTCACCTTTGTACAATATTACAGCAGGATAATACACCCTGGTTTACAGAGACTACCGCTATCTCTGTGACTTTACTGGCGTCTGGAGACTGGACGGACTTGGCTGTCAGGGACCCACTTTACATCTCCAGAGGGCGAACGTGGAATAATGGGCGAGATCATAAGGCCGAAACTACACGGGAATCCCAGGAAGGGCGGTATAGTAATAGAATGGTCGTCTAGTCCGATCAGTATCAGGAGAGCGCGTCAGGACACAATCAGGATAAAGAGGTAGTAGTGGCAGAGAGTAGAGATGATGGAACAGCGCTGATGTTCAGGTTCATCGGTATTTGACTTTCTGTTCCGTGGGGAAGGTGGTAACAGCTCGAGTCCTGGCTGGAAAACAGGAATACAACCTATGGCCCAGGCTGTATTCCTGTTTTCCAGGTGGGACTCAGGCTGTCTCCACCTTCCCCACGGAACAGGAAGTCAAATACCGATGAACCTGAACATCAGCGCTGTTCCATCATCTCTAGCAGAGAGGTGAGAAGCCAGGAAAGCAGGTAAAGGCAAAATCATCAGAAAAAGGGGTTAACAGTCCAGAGAGCAGAGTCAGAACAGCCGGTATGGACAAGAATACCCAGGTACACCGTCCTCTTTATAACCCCGGCACCTGCACCAGGTAAGTATCTAAATATAATGTAGTGCAGCACGATTGGACGCCGGTAATTTGAGACCAATAATTTGGTAAAAAAACCACAGCTCCTCAGCTATAGAATATAAAAGCCCGGCAGGACGTCTCCTATCAGGGAATTATGGGATTTTCTCAGGTTCATTCGAGTCTAATCTCTGCAGAGAAGAAATAAAAGAACCAAAGTGAGGATGAAAACCAGAGGTGCAAACAATGGAAAAGAGAGAGGAGTTATGATGATGGCCACTTATAGCAAATACACAATAGTATCGGCCACATAACAACTTAGATACCGTCTACAGTATGACGTTCAGGACGTTCATTTTACTCAACATGGAAAGCGGAAGAGAATGACTATTTGACTCCCAAGTGCAAAAAGAACTTCTTAAGTTAGTTTTGCAGAAATCAACAGTTCAGGCGATTTTAAGAAACTCTGTAATTGGGTTTATTAGCCGAAAAATGCATTTTTATCATGAAAAAGCAGTCTGAAGCTCTCCCCCCTGTCTTCATGGTTCTCTATGGAGAGGGGAGGGGTTAAGGCACCAAAACAGGACAACAAAGAGTTAATTTACAGCTACATCACCAGGCTATCCCCTCTGAGGTCAGCACTGACCTCTCTGACCTCTGAATAGGGGCTTTCCCTGGTGTTCCTTGTTCTCTGCTGGTGACTAATCTCCCTCCTCCCCCCTCCCCTCTCCATAGGTTACACAGGGCTGGACTGGTGTAAAACAGTCAAGATTTCCTGATAATGAGCAGTGGATGACAGAAAGGAGAGGGGGGGGGGGGACCTGGGGAAAGTCTTTTTGAATGCAGATAATGGCATATTTGCCTAATAAACCCAATTACAGAGTTTCTTAAAATCGCCAGGAATATTGATTCCTGCAAAAAAAAAAAAAAAGAAATGACAGTGACACTTTAATGCTTCCATACATCAGTCTAGTGTTTATGGGGCCATTGTGAACCATTGCTGACAGAGGATGTTTTGGTGATAGGGCTCAGCCGTGTCAAATGTTCCTGTGTATGGGAAGGACAGGTAGCAGGCCATTAAACGATCATTCGGCCGTCAGTTATTGAAGGTGTATGGGGGCCTTTAGATTTTAAGGTAAAGCTAAAGTGACAACAGCTAAAGGGATAAAATGACCCATGTGACTGAAGTGATCTGTCCCTACCCAGATGACAGTCCTCCCAGCTGTAAATCAGTGATGAAATCCAAAGAAGAGTCCAAGGTCTTGATGGCACAGACAGGACAGAGTTCACCAGAAGGCCAGACACAAAGGGGCTGATTCCCATACTTATCAGCTGCTGTATGTCCTGCAGGAAGTGGTGTATTCTCTCCAGTATGACACAGTGCTCTCTGCTGCCACCGCTGTCCATGTCAGGAACTGTCCAGAGCAGCAGCAAATCCCCATAGAAAACCTCTCCTACTCTGGACCGTTCCTGACATGGACAGAGGTGGCAGCAGAGAGCAGTGTGTCAGACTGGAGAGAATACACCACTCACTGCAGGACATACAGCAGCTGATAAGTACTGAAAGACTAGAGATGTTTAAATACAAGTAATTTACAAATCTGTAGTGATGGGTGTGTTGGTTTTTAGAGATTTTTGTGGCAGGTGACACTAGTAAATCAGGGCTGAAGTGTTTTATAATGGAAAAAAAACACCACGGGAAGATACATAGGTAGAGAGATGGCGAGAAAGAGACAATCACCAATAATGTTGGGAAGATATTTTCTTAGACCCTGGAACTCCTCAATGAGAAGACAACACAGAATAAATACCCCATGTTTAAGCAGGAACAAATAGCTTTTCTACTGGAGCAGAACCTGGTACAAAATGTTGCTTACCTCCTAGGTCACTGAGTAGATCTATTCCCTCTGGCTTGAGGTCAGGAGGTCAAGAAAAACAAAAACTCCAAAGAACATAAAAGCATCGGCCTTCGTGGAGTCTAGAAAGGTAAAACTGACAATTATAGTTATGCAAAACCATAAAAGGATAAATAGTGCCACTTAAAGGGTTAATTTCATGTGGGCCAGGCAGCAGGATCCCAGCCACTGTGTTCTCCACCATTGGATTGAGTGGAATACAGAAATGCTGTAAGTCCCATAGACTTGTTTGGTGCAATACAAGTCAATGGGATTTCTGACAATTCTGTATACCTCTTACTTTAGCAGCAGTGAACAGAGTTGCTGGAATCTTGGCTCAAGTGAGAAGTTCTCTGAAATGGCTGTTCATTCTGGATCACCAATCTCATAGTTTTTGTTGGCAGAAGAAAATATTTGAGGAAAAACAGGCACAAAGCATTAAAGGGGATATCTGGAGAGCAGGAAAGGTCCTACCTCTTCTGCTCCCCGGCGCTCCTTTCCCTGCATCTGCCTATCCGTGGCGACGCGTCTGCATGTTGCACGCAGTGATCAATGGCTGCCCAATGTTACCAATGTCGCAGCAACATCTGGCAGCTTGTGGACATTATGTATGGGCATGGTTTTGCTTGCACGCAATGCCCACAGGGCCTCAACATGCCCCCTCTAATCTGCAGTTATAAGCACGGATGGGCAGAGGAGAGGGAGTGGAGCACCGGAGAGCAGAAGAGGTAGGACTTTTCCCGTTTTCTGGAAATCCCTTTTAATTTAAAGCCCCCACCCCAAATTCATAAGCGTCTACCATGGTAAATCAATGTTGGACAAGTACAGGAGTTTTCATGAATTTCTGCTTAAGAAACTCAAAAGCTTAGGTCAACAGTTTACTGTTAAAGGCTACAAAAACATGGCCACTTTTCTGCCTCTCTTGTCTCCAGATTGGGTGCGGTTTCAAACTCAGTTCTATTGAAGTAAATGGAGCTTAATTACAAACCACACCTGACCTGGAGACAAAAAAGGGGGGAAAGTGGCCATGTTTTTGTAGCGCTGGATAACCCCTTTAATTACTGAAATGCAATACTTAGATGTGATGGTCACACGTACAGTTAATTGTCTGACTAACAATAACAAAAAACCCACTGATACTAATACTACTCTACATTTTTCCTAGAGGATGATAAAGTCATTACCTTATAGTCAAATGCTTAGAGCACGACACATCATCGAGAATGATCCCAAACTGGACCTTGCCTTAAATAGAATGACTTCTGACTTCCATGATAGGGTGATAGGGGGTACCCATGTTCGCTCGTACGAGAGAGTAGAAAAAAAAATCTATCTATCTATCTCCTATCTATCTCCTATCTATCTATCTATCTATCTATCTATCTATCTATCTATCTATCTATCTATCTCCTATCTATCTATCTATCTATCTATCTCCTATCTATCTATCTATCTATCTATCTATCTATCTATCTATCTTCTATCTATCTATCTATTATCTATCTATCTGTCTATCTATCTATCTATCTATCTATCTATCTATCTCCTATCTATCTCCTATCTATCTATCTATCTATCTATCTATCTATCTATCTATCTATCTATCTCCTATCTATCTATCTATCTATCTATCTATCTATCTCCTATCTATCTATCTATCTATCTATCTATCTCCTATCTATCTATCTATCTATCTATCTATCCAAAGCAAAATACTGCAGCACTCCAGATTTCGGTGAAGAAATGTTAAAGTGGTTTATTCAATCCATAAAGCAGGCAATGCGACGTTTCAGTCTCACCATTGATGCTTGAAAAAAGTCTCAATGGTGAGACTGAAACGTCGCATTGCCTGCTTTATGGATTGAATAAACCACTTTAACATTTCTTCACCGAAATCTGGAGTGCTGCAGTATTTTGCTTTGGATATATACATACCGGCTGATCTCCGGTTTACAGCTGGCACCCGTGCATTTACGAAGAGTGCTGCGTTATTTGCTACCTTGTATCTATCTATTTATCTATCTATCTATCTATCTATTATCTATCTCCTATCTATTATCTATCTATCTATCTATCTATCTATCTCCTATCTATCTATTATTTCTTATCTATCTCCTATCTATCTATCTATCTATCTATCTATCTATCTATCTATCTATCTATCTCCTATCTATCTATCTATCTCCTATCTATCTATCTATCTATCTATCTATCTATCTATCTATCTCCTATCTATCTATCTATCTATCTATCTATCCAATGTCGGACTGGGCCACTGGGGGACCGGGGAATTCCCCGGTGGGCCCCGAGCAGGAGTAGGCCCCGCCCCCAGTCAGGGGACACAGGGCTGGAGACCACAAGAATGTGGTCTCCACCCAGTAAGCCCAGCGGGGGCCCCCGTGCTCCAGCAAGCTCCAGTAAGCCCAGCGGGGGCCCACTCAGCCGCCGATTGCCGCACCTTCCCTTTTAACTGGAAGCGATCGAAACGATCGCTTCCAGTTAAATGTAGCAGTGTTCCGATTGACAGGGCGAGAAGCCATTGGCTTCCCGCCCTGTCAATCACTCTTGTGACAGATGAGCAGCTGCTGGTCCCGGGCAGCGTCATCACCAGAGAGCTCCGTGCGCAGTGCGGCAGCGGGGACTTCCGGTTCACGTAACGCATACCGGAAGTCCCAGCCGCTGCGGTGCACACAAAGCTCTCTGGTGGTGATGCTGCCAGGACCAGGAGCTGCTCGTCTGTCGGGGAAGAGAAGAAGGGGCCCGCGACCGTCGGGGGAGCGTGGTGACAGGTGAGTTGGGTTTTGTTGTTTTTTTACCAGCACTGGGGGCTATAGGGGAGGGAGAGGGGTGGATGGCCAGCACTGGGGGCTATAGGGGAGGGAGAGGGGTGGATGGCCAGCACTGGGGTCTATAGGGGAGGGAGGGGGGGGTGGATGGCCAGCACTGGGGGCTATAGGGGAGGGAGGGGGATGGCCAGCACTGGGGGCTATAGGGGAGGGAGGGGGGGGTGGATGGCCAGCACTGGGGGCTATAGGGGAGGGAGAGGGGTGGATGGCCAGCACTGGGGGCTATAGGGGAGGGAGGGGGGGTGGATGGCCAGCACTGGGGGCTATAGGGGAGGGAGGGGGATGGCCAGCACTGGGGGCTATAGGGGAGGGAGAGGGGTGGATGGCCAGCACTGGGGGCTATAGGGGAGGGAGGGGGATGGCCAGCACTGGGGGCTATAGGGGAGGGAGAGGGGTGGGCTATAGGGGAGGGAGAGGGGTGGATGGCCAGCACTGGGGGCTATAGGGGAGGGAGGGGGGGTGGATGGCCAGCACTGGGGGCTATAGGGGAGGGAGGGGGGGTGGATGGCCAGCACTGGGGGCTATAGGGGAGGGAGGGGGGGTGGATGGCCAGCACTGGGGGCTATAGGGGAGGGAGGGGGATGGCCAGCACTGGGGGCTATAGGGGAGGGAGAGGGGTGGGCTATAGGGGAGGGAGAGGGGTGGATGGCCAGCACTGGGGGCTATAGGGGAGGGAGGGGGATGGCCAGCACTGGGGGCTATAGGGGAGGGAGAGGGGTGGATGGCCAGCACTGGGGGCTATAGGGGAGGGAGGGGGATGGCCAGCACTGGGGGCTATAGGGGAGGGAGGGGAGGTGGATGGCCAGCACTGGGGGCTATAGGGGAGGGAGGGGGATGGCCAGCACTGGGGGCTATAGGGGAGGGAGGGGAGGTGGATGGCCAGCACTGGGGGCTATAGGGGAGGGAGGAGGGGGGGATGGCCAGCACTGGGGGCTATAGGGGAGGGAGAGGGGTGGATGGCCAGCACTGGGGGCTATAGGGGAGGGAGGGGGATGGCCAGCACTGGGGGCTATAGGGGAGGGAGGGGGGGGTGGATGGCCAGCACTGGGGGCTATAGGGGAGGGAGGGGGATGGCCAGCACTGGGGGCTATAGGGGAGGGAGGGGGGGGGTGGATGGCCAGCACTGGGGGCTATAGGGGAGGGAGGGGGGGGATGGCCAGCACTGGGGGCTATAGGGGAGGGAGGGAGGGGTGGATGGCCAGCACTGGGGGCTATAGGGGAGGGAGAGGGGTGGATGGCCAGCACTGGGGGCTATAGGGGAGGGAGGGGGATGGCCAGCACTGGGGGCTATAGGGGAGGGAGGGGGGTGGATGGCCAGCACTGGGGGCTATAGGGGAGGGAGGGGGATGGCCAGCACTGGGGGCTATAGGGGAGGGAGGGGGGGGGGGGGGATGGCCAGCACTGGGGGCTATAGGGGAGGGAGGGGGGGGGATGGCCAGCACTGGGGGCTATAGGGGAGGGGGATGGCCAGCACTGGGGGCTATAGGGGGGATGGCCAGCACTGGGGGCTATAGGGGGGGATGGACAACATAAGGGGGGCTATAGGGGGGGATGGACAACATAAGGGGGGCTATAGGGAGGATGGAAAACATAAGGGGGGCTATGGGGGGGATGGGCAACATAAGGGGGCTATGGGGGGATGGAAAACATAAGGGGGGCTATGGGGGGGATGGGCAACATAAGGGGGCTATGGGGGGATAGACAACATAAGGGGGGCTATAGGGGGGGATGGACAACATAGGGGGGGGGGCTATAGGGGGGATGGACAACATAACGGGGCTATGGGGGGGATAGACAACATAAGGGGGCTATGGGGGGGATAGACAACATAAGGGGGCTATGGGGGGGATGGACAACATAAGGGGGCTATGGGGGGATAGACAACATAAGGGGGGCTTTAGGGGGGATGGACAACATGAGGGGGGCTATATGGGGGAATGGACAACATGAGGGGCTATAGGGGGGAATGGACAACGTGAGGGGGCTATATGGGGGAATGGACTACATAAGGGGGTATCTATATTGAAGAAGGACAACATGGAGGGGCTATATATATGGGGATGGACAACATAAGGGGTCTACCTATATGGGGCATGGACAACACTGTAAGTTGTCTATATGGGGGACTGAACAAAGGACCATCTATAAGGTGCCTACACAGAGGGGACCATATACTATAAGGGAGATATATACACATAGAGTCAGGGCTACCCACTAAATGAGGGCATAAAGGGGCCAATACAGATGTGCAGTGTGTATAGAGATGAGGATGGTGACAGAGTGAGGAACCTAATATATTTCTCTGGCAGATTCTGTGGATTCGTGGCTCATAGAAGTTCTCATAACGGCCCAGGACAGATGGAGAAGAAGAAGAAGAGGGAAGAACTCTGATTAGAGAAGACGTCCCCTGTGAGTCACCTGCTATAACTGCACTGTAATGTATATGGTGTACAGAACCTGTGTAGAGCTGCGTCTACCTCTATATGACTGGATGAGGTGATGGTGATCTGTGTACAGAGGATTATTCAATAGCAGCGGTGGTGTTAGTCAGTATGTGGTGGTGTTAGTCAGTAGCAGCGGTAGGGTTAGTCAGTATGTGGTGGTGTTAGTCAGTATGTGATGGTATTAGTCAGTATGTGGTGGTGTTAGTCAGTATGTGGTGGTGTTAGTCAGTATGTGATGGTATTAGTCAGTATGTGGTGGTATTTGTTACTTGTAATCTGGTGCAGTGTTCATTGGTCTTAGTATACTGGTTCTGGTCAGTAACAATATGGTGGAGATGGTATTGGTTGTGGTGTGACGGTAATATTTCCCCCTTGTATACTGTTATTATTGGTAATATTGGTATACAGGATCTGGTCAGTAATAGTATGGCAGTAATATGTATGGTGATAATATTTCCCTCCTATATACTGGTATTATTGGTAATATTGGTATACAGGATCTGGTTAGTAACAGTATGGCAGTAATATGTGTGGGGATGTTTGCTCTTTATATACTGGTGTTATTGGTAGCATACAGTAGTATACAGTGTTATCATGCAAAGAAAATTGTCTTATAGCCCAATTACATCGGCCAATTATCGGTAACAAGCGCTCCTAGGAAGCCCCATGTAACAGTGCCAGAGATCAGCTGACAAATGCCCCATAGTCGGCTGATTAGATCTTTTGTGCGGGTGTAATAATCATTGCTGTCGGCCGCACATCTCTATATACTGCCCCCTATCACGCCGTGTAACTGGACCCTTATTAATGTTACCATAGATAAGTATAGTGGCAGAAGGGTGGGCCCCAAGAAGGATTTCCCCTGGTGGGCCCAAGGACTCCAGTCCGACACTGTATCTATCTCCTATCTATCTATCTATCTATCTATCTCCTATCTATCCATCTATCTATCTATCTATTACACGAAAATCCAAAGCACTCCAGCACAAGGTGAAAAAAGGTGGTGGTTTATTACAAAAATGTGCAAAAACACAGTATGCAACGTTTCAGTTCTCTCACAGAACCATTATCATGCTTGAACGTTGCATTTTTGTAATAAACCACCACCTTTTTTCACCTTATGCTGGAGTGCTTTGGATTTTCGTGTGATACTTGGGGATCCCCCCTGCCAAGGGATTTGCATCCAAGTGCAGCGGCTACACCTGTGAAGAAGTGCGGCTCCTTTCTCCTCTGTATCTATATATCACTATATCAGTATACCTGGCCGGTTGTCTTGTAGTTGTACTATTTGAGCTATATTATATATGTTTTGCTCTTTTGCAGTCAGGCTGATGATACCGTCTGTCTCTAGAGACCTGGCATACGTGCTGCTTCCCTCGTGCTGTGGGACATGTCGCTGCTCACACTGATAATTTCTCATCCTTGGGGCATTGCCGCCTATTAACCTTTCATGTAAATCTCTGTAGGCGGCAGGTTGATGTTGCTTGCTCAGTTTTTATAGGGCAGAAATCACATTACGATGTTGCGTCATACAGGTGTCTTCTGCCAGCTGACACCCAGGATCTATATACATCCAGCACATCCATCTGAGCAGTATACGGGGGATGTGATTACATTCTTACAGACGTATGTCACTAGTCTATCTCCTTATGTACAGCTTTGCATGGATAATATAGTGGTGTGGCGGTATACTGCGGTATGGTATATGGAATCTCTATGGAGATATAAGGAGTCCATATGCCACTGTACAGCCTACATGCAGACACTATGTATATGAGGCCGGATACTGACCCTCCGCAGGTCTGGGTTCAGTAGTGTAAATGGGTCGACCTACAAATATTAAATTTTTCTGTTGGATTGTGCAAAACATAACTAACATAACCCAACTCATCATTGGTTGTCCATTTAGTATGATTGGCATGATGCAGGGTCTGTACCAGTGTATATTACAGCTGCTGCAGTGGTCAGGATCTGGGATAACTCACATTCCAGCCAATTAACCCCTCTACTGTTGCAGTCAATAGTAACCAGGGTTTGCACTAGGGATGGTCCGAACCGGCCGAGGTTCGGGTTCGTACGAACCCGAACTCTCGGCAATGATTCCCGCTGTCTGCCCGCTCCGTGGAGAGTGTGGATACAGCGGGAGGACCGCCTGGAAAACTGGGATACAGCCATAGCCATAGTCTGTATCCCAGTTTTCCAGGCGGTCCTCCTGCTGTATCCACCCGCTGCACGGAGCGGACAGACAGCGGGAATCTGATGCCGAGAGTTCGGGTTCATACAAACCCAAACCTCAGCAGGTTCGGACCATCCTTAGTTTGCACTATTAGGCCCTGCCAGGAGCATAGTACACCGCAATACAGGAGCGTTGCAGTGTACTATATTAGTGCTTAAGATATCCCTAGTGGGACCATATAACAGACAACGAGTGTGCACCCACTGTGCTTGTTGACCAGTTTGGCTTGAGCCACACCATGGAGAGGAGACTAAGGGCCCTCTAGGTCTTCACCCTTTATCCCACTCCAGGATACTGAAGCAGGACTATTGCAGCCAGAGGACACCAGGTCGCTCCACAAGTGTGGTCCCCGTGGGAGCAGCAGCTGGTTCCAATGGACCAAGCTGAGTCTTTGCAAGGCACCGGGGAACAGGCCGAGTATATGTGGTCAGCAAGCCGGAGAGTCACCGCAGTACCAGGGATGTGATGGGTATCATAGACAGGTGAAGGGTCAGGGCAACAGGAGAGACAAACAGTACAGAAGAGGGGCTGACAGGAGGTGTAATCCAAAGAACAGACACAGGTCAGGATACACAGAATACAGCAGAAACAGCAGACACCTTCACTGGAAATGCAGGAATCCAACAACTCTCAGGAAAGGAAATGGCAGGCCAAGCTGTTTCTGGATTGGCAGACGGCAGTAGCAGGTGGAGACAAGCCTCCTCTATAAATCCAGAGCAAGTGGCTGCCTGCGCGCCCTAGTGGCCAGAGGTGTCACTGCAGGAGGAAAAAGACACAACAGCCCCTGGAGGAGGATGGAGCACAGCAGAAGAGCAAACAGGACGGCACTGGTGCGTCTGACCGGCAGCGTTACAGACTAGAAAAAAGCAATATCACTGCGGCATGTAAAAGTAAAATCAATATACTTTATTAGATAAAACTGAGCTAAATACGGAGTACTCACCCAAAAAAGGGTGACCCTGTCCATAACCTATCCCTACTTTACCCTACACTGGAAAAAGCACCAAAGGTAGTGGGGGTGGTAGGGTACCTCCTAGAGGGACAAGGGAGCTTGGATCTAGACTATATAACCCTGACGACATGGTCCGGACTACCACTAATAAGGAACCATTGTCAGGTGCCAGGGCATCTTTTTCTATTAATGCAGTGTAATATTGCATTGTGATTGTTACCTCCCAACCTAGATATCATCTGGCACGGTGCTGGTTGTCTTATTGGCACTTTTATCTGCTAGATTGTGTCTTATGATCATCACTGGTCTCCTGATGAAGCCGAACTGGGGGGAAACACGTTGAGACCCTGGCGACAGATGTTTGGCTGTTACTATTATATCTTAGCATATAAGCTATTGTGTGTTTTATAAAGTACATTTACTTCAGACCGCACAGGCTGGTTACCCTGTTGCGGATCATAGAGCGATCGCACGCTTGGTATGTCTATCTTATGTAATTCTACATGCTGCAGTGATATGATTTTTTTCTAACATGTAATGTCATATATGAACTGGTCAGTCAGTGATACTTCTTAAAAAAAGCAAGGTAACAAAAAGAAACTAAAAGTTAACAAAAGAAAAACTTTTCTCATTGTAAAATTCTTTGTCTAAAAAAATGAACAAAACTACACATTTCGAACAAAGGTTTTATTCCTCCACTGAGAAGAATACTGTCGCTTCACCTCTCGAAAAATGGAATGCTGCTCAAAGAGTTAGAAATCTCAGGACTCCACAACATACCTGGAGTAATTTTTTGTAAAATAGAGACAGTGAATATATACGTTTTATAGCGCCCCCTAGTGTCCTTTTGATCCTCACACAGAACGTTAACATTATGCATCCAGACCTGAATCCTAATATACGTCATTTATCCTTGGGGGACCCTGTAAAAAAATACTCAGACTGCTGCTTTTTGGTCACTTTGGTGCCTTTAAAAAATGGATTAAAAGGTATTAAAAGGGTTCTCTGGAGGAAAAATGTTTTAAAATCAACTGGTGGAAGAAAATTATTTAGCTTACTTAACTACTTCTGTATAATAATCTCCAGTCTTTCAGTACTTATCAGTTGCTGTATGTCCTGCAGGAAGTGGTGTATTCTCTCCAGTCTGACACACTGCTCTCTGCTGCCACCTCTGTCCATGTCAGGAACTGTCCAGAGCAGGAGAGGTTTTCTATGGGGATTTACTAAAGAGAAGTAATTTATAAATCTATGTAACTTTCTGGCGCCAGTTGACTTAAAAATATTTTTTCCTGCAGAGTCTCCCTTTAAGTTACAAGTTACATAGATCCCCCAATGGTATCTGCATTTGCACACTATTAGTAACAGCAATGCAAGGTACTGCAGTGTTGTCCTATTCATGTGAATGGCACTGCCCTGCAGCATCTTCTACCAATAGTGCGATGATATGGGCACAAACACTGAAGATGTTGCAGTACGTGGATGAGCACTTTGGCCTCTGTAAATGGCTGATCAGGGGAGGTGTGTCAGGACTCGGACCCCCGCTGATCTCATATTGATGGCCTATCCTTACAGAAGCCATAAAAATAAAACCATTATAGGTACAATAAAGGAATCCAATAAAAAGTACAAAGTGCCCTGCAAAAAATAAGCTGCCATAAGGCGAGGAGGGAACAATGAAAATGTTTTTGCCTAAAAAGGTTAAAAATGTTCTCCATCTCCTATATAACTATAAATATACTATGGCGTGCCATTCGAAGCAATAACCATAACCTGCACACCTTTATCATTCACAAAGTTCACAGCACTATATGATTTACCTTCCTACACAACTCACTTCATGCAGACAAACACGTTTTATATGTCTGAGAATTAGAGGCAGAGCTGGGAAGGCTGAGCTCACACTGAAACTGCGCCCAATAGTCCATTAAAAACTAACAGCAGGTTAGAAGACTCTACCCCTCTGTTATGTTCCCATAGTGTATTGGGCACTGAGAATGAAGATTATGTTCAGTTATTTTATGTGATCAGCATTACCGGGCTTCATCATGTGATCAGTATTACCAAGCTTCATCATGTGATCATCCATTACCAGGCTTCATCATGTGATCAGCATTGCTGGGCGCCATCATGTGATCAGTATTACCAGACTTCATAATGTGATCAGTATTACCAGACTTCATCATGTGATCAGTATTACCAGGCTTCATCATGTGATCAGTATTACCAGGCTTCATCATGTGATCTGCATTACCAGGCTTCATCATGTGATCAGTGTTACCAGCTTCATCATGTGATCAGCATTACCAGGCTTCATCATGTGATCAGTGTTAGCAGGCTTCATCATGTGATCAGCATTACCAGGCTTCATCATGTGATCATCCATTACCAGGCTTCATCATGTGATCAGTGTTACCAGGCTTCATCATGTGATCAGTGTTACCAGGCTTCATCAGTTTTTTTTTTTTACAGTGAATGGATCCTGCAGGATGGCATACAACAGTCTTTGTTTTTACCATGCATTTTTCCCCTTTAAACATATACATTAAACAGACAGCAGAAACATAGTGTAACTGCAGCCTTATTAGAGATGTGAAAATCCCTTTAAGCCTTTTCAGTTATTGAATGAAAATGTCTCTAGGTATAATCTAAATTATAGGGTTTCCGGCCTCCTGTTTGTGTTGATTTCTATTATCTGTCTCTGAGGGTGAGCCGGCCGTCACTGTCACCCACCGTCTGCTTAATCTGCCAGATAGTCATGCTGAAACAAGACAGACACTGATGTGACAGCTGAGTGCGGGTGGCCTACTTGTCATTTACTTTTTAGGCCTGAATGTAGTCAGCTAGAAGTAAAGGCCCTATTACACAAAACGATTATCGTCTGTATTCGGCCGGTATCGGCCATTATGACCAATAATCGTCTTGTTTAATAGAAGACAGCGATCAGCGGACATGAGCAATGTCGGCTGATCATTGTCGAATAATGGTGTGTTTGGAAGCCAAAGCCAGGAAAAGACTATAAACAGGTAACAGGTCATAAAGGAAAGACTGAGATTTCTCCTCTTCTCACATCCATTCCTGGCTTTGGCTTCCAAAATCTGTCAGATAAATCTCTCGGTGTAAACGCACTATAAGATAGCAACGATCTACTGCCATCGCTCTGTGGAACAGAAGCGACGGCAGCAGACAACCGCCATTCTCTATGGGCTGCCCGGACGATCACCCGGGCAGCCCCCCGCAGCTCCATGCGCCATGCCCCCCCAGCTCTTACCCATTCGCTGCCATTGCGTGTAATAGCACCGGAAGCGAGCAGGGAACGAGGAGCAAGTGAACGTTGACAGCGCCCGTTTGCTCCTCTGCATCGCCCGGTGGTATAGGGGCTTTAGTGAGACCAAGTTCAATAGTTTTTAATTTCAACCTTTTAGAGTTTTGCAAAATAGGTGATCTCGGTCCATGTCAGGAACTGTCCAGAGCAGCAGCAAATCCACATAGAAAAACTCTGCTGCTCTGGACAGTTCCTGACATGGCAGCAGAGAGCACTGTGTCACACTGGAGAGAATACACCACTTCCTGCAGGACACACAGCAGCTGAAAGTACTGGAAGACAGTAGTTTTTTTTTTAATAGCAGTAAATCACACATCTATATAGCTTTCAGACACCAGATGATTTGAAAGAATGTTTTTTTTTCCCCCCTTTAAGAGATATGCTTTACAACAAGCCTCATGGCCCAGAAGCAACAATAGACAGGACCTGTCCCGTTTAGATAAATGACAAAAGTCTTCTGGGTGTGCTCAGTGACCTTTATAGAGGTCATTCTACAGGGGAGGAGTTGCCCTGACATGGTTTAACCAATGGAAAAATGATTTTATTGTGTGGTAAAACCTAAAACGCTTCATTATAGAGAAGTGAATATGGCTGAGCTGTAATCCCAGGCAGAGCCTGTGGGCAGGAGTGGCGCTGTTTCTGGAAGTAGACGACCATGTTTACTTTTATGGGTTCCGTCCATATTGCTCATAGCGACCAATCAGAGCTCAGCTTATAGTTCTTAAACCGCTCTAGTAAAATAAAAGGCTGTGCTGTAACTGGTTGCTATGGGTAACAAAGTGTTAGTAGCAACCAATCAGCACTCTGCTTTCATTTCTTACACTGTGCCGCTAAACTGAAAGCTATGCTCTGATTGGTTGCTATAGGCAACAGGTTTTTTTTTTTCTTTTACACATTTCTCGTGACGTCAGACCCGCCGGGAGCTCATACAGTCCTTTACCCGCTTCATTTGTTCGCATGCTCTATTCCAATAAAGCTTATTCATAAAAAAAAAAAAAAAAAAAAAGTCTCTTTTTCCTCCTTTCGTATTGAGCGCGCCCCCTGGTATGTGTTCGTGGTATTGTCGGCGCACTGAATGGCGGCTCCCGTGGTGGCCCCGCACAGATGAGGTCCTGAGCCGTCATCTCTGTTCTTTCTCCGCGTCTCCACAATGGCGACCTTCGTCAGCGAGCTGGAGGCGGCCAAGAAGAGCCTGAGTGAGGCGCTGGGAGAGAACGTTAAGCAGTGAGTGCAGCCTGGTCCATCCGAGAACCGGAGGCCTACACATCCCCGGGCTAAAGTGACTGCGCGCCCCGGCCTGGTGGTGGGGGGTCCGGGGGAGCCAGCTCACTGTACCCGGCCCTGTACACAGTCACTGGGGGGTAGTTACTAATAACCACCCTGGTCATTATATATATATATATATATATATATATATATATATATATATATATATATATGACATCACAGCTCGGCTTATAGCAGTGGGATTGGGCTATCATGGGGGTATGGAGGGCTGTATACACCATGGAGATCAGTGGGTGATGTATATAGCTGTATGGTGTGTATATCTATCTATCTATCTATCTATCTATCTATCTATCTATCTATCTATCTATCTCCTATCTATCTATCTATCTATCTCCTATCTATCTATCTATCTCCTATCTATCTATCTATCTCCTATCTATCTCCTATCTATCTATCTAACTATCTATCTCCTATCTATCTCCTATCTATCTATCTAACTATCTCTCTCCTATCTATCTATCTATCTCCTATCTATCTATCTCCTATCTATCTACCTATCTCCTATCTATCTATCTCCTATCTATCTATCTATCTCCTATCTATCTATCTCCTATCTATCTATCTCCTATCTATCTATCTATCTATCTATCTATCTATCTATCTATCTATCTATCTCCTATCTATCTATCATCTATCTATCTCCTATCTATCTATCTCCTATCTATCTCCTATCTATCTCCTATCTATCTATCTCCTATCTATCTATCTCCTATCTATCTATCTCCTATCTATCTATCTCCTATCTATCTATCTATCTATCTATCTATCTATCTCCTATCTATCTATCTCCTATCTATCTATCTCATATCTATCTATCTATCTATCTATCTATCTATCTATCTATCTATCTATCTCCTATCTATCTCCTATCTATCTCCTATGTATCTCCTATCTATCTCCTATCTATCTCCTATCTATCTCCTATCTATCTCCTATCTATCTATCTATCTATCTATCTATCATCAATGGTTTGTATGGGATGAATCTTCCAACGTGGCATTTAAGGGGTTAACCAGTGATCGCCCACCCTGGGGCTCTTCAGCCGCTACAGAACTACAACCCTCACTATGCATGGTGTGCTGGGAATTGTAGTTTTGTTTCCCGATTGGATCGCGGACTGCGATAGATCCATCATACAACAGCTACCGGGGACACCTTTCAGAGCTACGTGCTTCAGACTACAACCCCCAGCATCCCCTGACAGCAAAACTACATCTCCCAGCAAGCCCTCCGTTAACAAGCCAGCAGCTGCATCACCTAAAGATGCCCATATGCCTTATGCAGGGGTAAGGAACCTGGGCTCTCCAGCTGTTGCAAAACTACAACTCCCATCATGCCTGGACAGCCAAAGCTTTAGCTTGCCTTATAGTAGGGTCTGCTGAACCTGCTGTATAAGGTGTATGGCTTGTAGAGAGAAGGGTCAAGGGTGTTAGATTTTTGCCGCCAGACTCCTTTGTTGTTGCAGGGATAAGCTGGTGTCAGAGCTTCCTGGTAGCGGCTTATCCCTCACTATAATATGGATCACATGGACACAGTGAGTGTTCATGTTTTGGTAATGCTGAACAATAGATAATGTATGACCACTAGAGACAAGCACAACTTGAGCCATAGGGTCCTATTCCACGGAGCGATAATCGGCCCGTTTATCCCTCTGTGGAATAGAGACAACGATCAGCCGATCATTGATCGTTTATTTAGGATCAGACCTAAAATCATCAGTCACTGACTGTGCTTTGCTGCGCGGAATAGTGATGCGCGGCGGGCGACCGACGATCTGACAAGCACCATACATCACCTAGCATGTTGCAGGTCTTCTCCTGCGCTCCTTCTTCCTCCCGGTCCCGCTTGCAACAGCAGCTTCAGTGCGGCCTGTCTTAACTGACAGACCGCTCAGCCAATCACTGGCCAGGACCGCAGCGGCCTGTGATTGGCTGAGCAGTCTGTCAGCTCAGACAGGCCGCACTGAAGCTGCTGCACGCGGGAGCCGGAGAAAGAAGGAGCGCAGGAGAAGACCTGCAAGATGCTTAGGTAAGTATGGCGTTTAACAAGGGCTGCAAGGACATCGGTAACGATGTCCCTGCAGCCCTCGCTAAACGATTATCAGGTCATGTAATAGGCCCAGTAAACGAGCACCAATCTAGCAGATCGGCGCTCGTTTACCTTATTGATCGGGTCGTCATCGGCCTGTGTAATAGAACCCATAGGCTGTATCTGTTTTTCTAGACTCCCTAGGGCTGGATCCAACTTCTTCAGCTGCCGGTAATCAAATGCCGCACGATTGGACTCATCAGAGCTAAAGCTTTGGCTGTCCATGATGGGAGTTGTAGTTTTGCAACAGCTGGAGGGCCGCCAGTTTAACCCACTGCCCTAAAGGAATAAATCGTCAGCAGTGACACTGAGGTGTATCTAGTTTTATTAGAATCTGGGTCAGGCTATAAGCGTTGACCATAGGGTGAGGGGTGTGATGTACGGTGGGGGGGGTCTGTCGGGCAGGGCTGGTAGGTGGTGTGATGGTCGCTGGGGGGTCTGTCGGGCAGGGCTGGTATCCGCCGTGTCTTGTGGTTTCCATTATAAGATGAGATGTAAGTGTGAACAGAGAGACAGATAGAGATCCCCCTGATGTTTCCTGTTATTGTCAGAGCCGTCACCGAGCCCCCGTGTCTCATCACATCACCCTATGCAGAGATATGTCATAGGGATAAGCCCCAGCATGTTTTTCATCTGACCGTATTGGGAGTTGTAGTTTGGGGATTAGCGCAGTGTTATAATATTGCACTTAAAGGGGTACTCTGGCAAAAATATTTTTCTTTCAAATTAACTGGCTTCAGAAAGTTATACAGATTTGTAATTTACTTCTAATAAAAAAAAAAATCTTCCAGTACTTATCAGCTGCTGTATGTCCTGCAGGAAGTGGTGTATTCTCTCCAGTCTGCCACAGTGCTCTCTGCTGCCCCCTCTGTCCATGTCTGGAACTGTCCAGAGCAGCAGCAAATCCCTATAGAAAACCTCTCCTGCTCTGGACAGTTCCTGACATGGACAGAGGTGGCAGCAGAGAGCACTATGTCAGACTGGAAAGAATACACTGCTTCCTGCAGGACATACAGCAGCTGGTAAGTACTGGAGATTTTACAAATTACAAATCTCTGGCACTTACTGGGACCAGTTGATCTGAAAGAAGAAAAATTTTAGTGAACAATTCCTTTAATGTGTATTCTCCCCACAAACCCCTGTTAATAGACTTCTTCATCTTTCAGGTATTGGGCGAATCTGAAACTCTGGTTCAAGCAGAAAATAAGCAAAGAAGAGTTCGATGTTGAAGCTCGACGTCTTCTCACACAGGAAAATGGTAAGTGACGGCAGATAGAAGCTGGATTACCTGAGAGCGGGGAGCCTGGGGTCCGGGGGCAAGGACCTTCCTTACCTGTGTATGGTGATGGGCATTGGCCCCGGCCTGGCTTGCTACCCCCCAGTGTGGTCAATAGTCTAGCTTTGATCTGAACATCTTGTCTGTCAGGTATAAACAGGCATGATGGTGGTCTGGGGGGGGGGGGTATAGACTGAGCATATAAACTCTATGGGACACATGGGAACAGGTGAGCGCTGCCTCATCCCTGTGTGTGTGATGGTTATACCACCGGTGTGAGGAGGCAGAAGACCGGGGTCCTCCGTGACCTGATCAGTGGGGTCTCTGCAGTGAAGTGTACAATGTAGCCCAAAATAAAGGAAGCGTTCTTTGACATGATGAGAAAAAAAATAATTATTTCAGACATAAAGAGGCGAGGTAACATGGGCACACGATGTACAGGATGGGGCCGGACCAAAGATGTCTCTAGGAGTGTCGAGGGAAATTTTCGGGTTCATCAATATTCTTAGAACCCGAACGCTCAGAGCATTTGACTCCCGGTGTCTGGAGAAGTTGGATGCCGCCCTAGGGCTGCCAGGATACAGTCTATGGCCCAGGGCTGGATCCACGTTTTCCAGGACTCACTAAGGCTGTAGCCAACTTCTCCAGCCACTGGGAGTTCGGGCTGAGCGTTCGGGTTTGGACAATATTGATGAACCCGAACAGCTCAGCAAGCTTCCTCAGCACTAGTCACTATGTATAATATATCCCAGGTTAGTAGACTTCTACTAAGATTTGGTTGCATGAGGGATGGACACATAGCGGGAGGTCACGTACTGTGTAATGGAGGGAAGAAGCACCTTCTCAGTGTCTGGTAAACGCAATCTTTCTGTGTTGCAGTGCACTCCCACAATGACTTCCTCCTGGCCATTCTTACCAGATGCCAAATTCTTATTTCTTCTCCTGGTGAGTAACTCACATCTCACATAAAGGAATTATTATACTTATTTATTACCTACAGTCTGATGGGTGACATGATGATCTGCTTGCTTTAGAGGGAGGCGGCGCGTTACCCTGTGCGACCAAAACCAAACCGAAGGGAAAGAAGAGAATCACATCTGTCCGCCAGAAGTTTGATGTAAGTCTGATCGTAGGCTTGTGGTTTCATAACAACACCTGCGTCCTGGCCTCGGCGCTCCGCCTGCGTCCTGGCCTCGGCGCTCCGCCTGCGTCCTGGCCTCGGCGCTCCGACTGCGTCCTGGCCTCGGCGCTCCGCCTGCGTCCTGGCCTCGGCGCTCCGCCTGCGTCCTGGCCTCGGCGCTCCGCCTGCGTCCTGGCCTCGGCGCTCCGCCTGCGTCCTGGCCTCGGCGCTCCGCCTGCGTCCTGGCCTCGGCGCTCCGCCTGCGTCCTGGCCTCGGCGCTCCGCCTGCGTCCTGGCCTCTGCGCTCCGCCTGCGTCCTGGCCTCTGCGCTCCGCCTGCGTCCTGGCCTCTGCGCTCCGCCTGCGTCCTGGCCTCTGCGCTCCGCCTGCGTCCTGGCCTCTGCGCTCCGCCTGCGTCCTGGCCTCTGCGCTCCGCCTGCGTCCTGGCCTCTGCGCTCCGCCTGCGTCCTGGCCTCTGCGCTCCGCCTGCGTCCTGGCCTCTGCGCTCCGCCTGCGTCCTGGCCTCGGCGCTCCGCCTGCGTCCTGGCCTCGGCGCTCCGCCTGCGTCCTGGCCTCGGCGCTCCGCCTGCGTCCTGGCCTCGGCGCTCCGCCTGCGTCCTGGCCTCTGCGCTCCGCCTGCGTCCTGGCCTCGGCGCTCCGCCTGCGTCTTCATACTTTCCTACTTTCTTCCAGCATCGATTCCAGCCGCAGAATCCATTGGCCGGAGCCCAGCAGTTTGTCAGTCGGGATCCTCAGGAGGACGATGAGCTGAAGCTGTGTTCTCATACCATGACCCTGCCCACCCGGGGGCAGCTGGAGGGACGCATGATTGTCACCGCTTTTGAGCACGGATTGGACAATGTGACGGAGGAAGCGGTGACCATTGTTATCCAGGCATTAGAGGTACCATGGTTTTCTATGACTAAATGAGTCCAGTTCTAAAAAAGCCAATGTCTCGGACCCTCTGAGGGCACTTTTAGGGATGGGCTCCTAGTTTGTCCGTTCCCTAATGCCAGAATTAAATGGCAGCACATATTCTGTACTGCAGAGCTCCCACTGTACTGCCAACTAGTACAGGCACCAGTTATACGGCCAACCAGTACAGGCACCAGTTATACGGCCAACCAGTACAGGCACCAGTTATACGGCCAACCAGTACAGGCACCAGTTATACGGCCAACCAGTACAGGCACCAGTTATACGGCCAACCAGTACAGGCACCAGTTATACGGCCAACCAGTACAGGCACCAGTTATACGGCCAACCAGTACAGGCACCAGTTATACGGCCAACCAGTACAGGCACCAGTTATACGGCCAACCAGTACAGGCACCAGTTATACGGCCAACCAGTACAGGCACCAGTTATACGGCCAACCAGTACAGGCACCAGTTATACGGCCAACCAGCACAGGCACCAGTTATACGGCCAACCAGCACAGGCACCAGTTATACGGCCAACCAGCACAGGCACCAGTTATACGGCTTCCATCCTTCCATCGCCTTTGGTTCCCACATTGTACAGGATGATGATTGTTGTGTACTCACTGACAAGTTGGCTATAGCGGCAAACACTGCGGCATTGTCATCTAAAAAAACACCTAAGGAGACTTATAACCAGGCACTGTATGGCTTCTTGTGGGATAGTCCTGGATAACACTACTGCTATAAATGCTCCATCCATGCACAAAGAGCATCGTGGGAAGCCGCCATAGCTTCTCACTGTAGTTTCAGTTTGCTGATTATTAATATTAGAGTTGTTGTTTCTCCATAGACGCACCTCAAGAACCTGCTGATGTCCGTGGTGTCGCGGAGACAGGCGTACCGCCTCAAAGACGGACACTTCAGATATGCGTTCGGCTGCAATATTAATCCCCAGCCATACCTGCGAAACAGCGTGGCCACCTACAACCAGCTGATGGACTGGTGAGTGCCAACCCCTCGCTGTATGTAGTGAGCTCTACTCCATGTATATAGCCAGATCTACTCCATATATATAGTGAGCTGTACTCCATGGGGGAGATTTATCAAAGGGTGTAAAATTTAGACTGGTGCAAACTGCCCCCAGCAACCAATCACAGCTCAGTTTCCAGCTCTGGTGAAAGAAAAGAGGTGATTGGTTGTTGTGGGCAGTTTGCACCAGTCTAAATTTTACACCCTTTGATAAATCTCCCCCCATGTGTATAGTGATCTGTACTCCGTGTATATAGTGAGCCGTACTTTATGTATATAGTGAGCCGTACTTTATGTATATAGTGAGCCGTACTTTATGTATATAGTGAGCTGTACTCCGTGTATATAGTGAGCTGTACTCCATATATATAGTAAGCCGTACATTATGTATATAGTGATCTGTACTCCATGTGTATAGTGATCTGTACTCCGTGTATATAGTGAGCCGTACTCCATGTATATAGTGAGCCGTACTTTATGTATATAGTGAGCTGTACTGCGTGTATATAGTGAGCTGTACTGCGTGTATATAGTGAGCTGTACTGCGTGTATATAGTGAGCTGTACTCCATGTATATAGTGAGCTGTACTCCATGTATATAGTGAGCTGTACTCCGTGTATATAGTGAGCCGTACTCCATGTATATAGGGAGCCGTACTTTATGTATATAGTGAGCTGTACTGCGTGTGTATAGTGAGCCATACTCCGTGTGTATAGTGGTCTGCACTCCGTGTATATAGTGAGCTGTACTCCGTGTATATAGGGAGCCGTACTTTATGTATATAGTGAGCTGTACTGCGTGTGTATAGTGAGCCATACTCCGTGTGTATAGTGGTCTGCACTCCGTGTATATAGTGATCTGTACTCCGTGTATATAGTGAGCTGTACTCCGTGTATATAGTGATCCTTACTCCGTGTATATAGTGATCCGTACTCCGTGTATATAGTGATCCGTACTGCGTGTATATAGTGGTCTGCACTCCGTGTATATAGTGATCTGTACTCCGTGTATATAGTAAGCCGTACTTTATGTATATAGTGATCTGTACTCCATGTATATAGTGAGCTGTACTGCGTGTATATAGTGAGCTGTACTCCGTGTATATAGTGAGCTGTACTCCATGTATATAGTGAGCTGTACTCCATGTATATAGTGATCCGTACTCCATGTATATAGTGATCAGTACTCCGTGTATATAGTGATCCGTACTCCATGTATATAGTGATCTGTACTCCGTGTATATAGTGAGCTGTACACTTTCTCTCACAAGCCGCACGTACACAGTAAACTCATCACATCTGGTTTCTATATTTATTCTGCAAATGCCATAAATACCACAACTATACATGAAGAATCTGGCAGAATCACCTCCTTCCCTGCACCGTGTGTCACATGTTGGGGAAGTACACTGAGAACCGGCAGAAAATACTCAGACCAGGGAAATGTCAGTACCTGGGAAGTGGCTTTATTACAGGGGATCTCCGCTCCAGATGTTACCCGCCATATCCTTCTATAATAACATTGTTATTTGCCCACTAAATCCTTCCATCCATTTATCATTGTATGAGCCATGTTACTGTCAGCTGACATAACCAGATCCAGCGTCCTCCCGCAGTGCTATGTGCCTGCCAGCAGGGGGCAGTGTCTGTTCACTCTTCCTTGCAGATTCCCAGTCACTGTGTACTGGTTACATGTAATTCTGCAATGAAAGACACAAGCCGTCTGTCTGTATCTGATGATGCTACACCAGGCCTGCAGGGCCCGCGGCGGATGTCTGTCTGGCATCTCTAGAATAAGGGAAAGCTGATGGTTGTACGTGTAGGAGTGGATGGAGAGAGCCATATAATTAGACTACTGCCGGCTTAGCAAAATGGTGATACGTCATGATTGGAATCGCACGTGATCTTAGTCTTAAAGGGGTTATTCCCATCTCAGCTGATATAGTTATACTTGTAAAACTCATCAAATTAAAGGGGTAGTTCACCATTTTTTTTTTCTTTCGAATCAACTGGTGCCAGTTATATAGATTTGTAATTTACTTCTATAAAAGAATCTCCAGTCTTCCAGTACTTATCAGCTGCTGTATGTCCTGCAGGAAGTGGTGTATTCTCTCCAGTCTGACACAGTGCTCTCTTCTGCCACCTCTGTCCGTGTCAGGAACTGTCCAAAACAGCAGCAAATCCCCATAGAAAACCTCTCCCGCTCTCCAGACTGGAAAGCATACACCACTTCCTGCACAACATACAGCAGCTGATAAGTACTGGAAGACTGAAGATTTTTTTAAATAGAAGTAAATAACAAATCTTTGGCACCAGTTGATTTGAAAGAAACATCTTTTTTGGTGAACTACCCCTTTAACTCTTTTGTTTGTTCATGTAGTCTGTGCACTGGGCAGGGTGGTTCCCTATGGGAACATGGTTATATACCGTAGTGAGTAAATCACAAGTGCTCAACAAGTGGTGATCTGTGCGCCAAGGAGACGTTCCTCCGGGTAAAACATCATTTTCGTGAGCTCGGACTGATCCACTCATCCATGTCATGTCATATGACGTTACTGTTGGCTTAGTGCTACTTGGAATTTTTTTTTTTAATTCTTAGGCTGTGTGCATCCGTTTTAATCCGTTTTTCTATTGACTTCCTTTATAAAAAAAAAAAAAAAAAAAAAAACCTATTCAAAGCGCATCTGTTTTTTTAAAACTGAGGGAAAAATCGAATTGCAAAAAATGCAGTATAAACCCTGTCAGCGGGTTTCTGGCGTCCTATCTCAGGGTGGTATAGACTTGTGACAGAGAAGCTGAACAGAATGGTGGATCACTTACATTGTTCTGTGCAGCTGATCCAGAGATCTCCTCCTGAATAACATGGACAATAAGCAATAAGTAGTCCTCTCCATTATGTGCATGAGCCCAGTAGTCCTGGATATTCATGAGAAACAGAAAACCCCGCCCACCAGCTGCTGATTGGTAGTTATCTATCAATGCTGTCAATCAGCAGGTGGAGGGCCAGGGGGAGGGGTGTGGCAAGAATCCTTTTCTCCTGCATATTAGGAGAACAGCTGAACAGAATGATGGAAGTAATGCACCGATCTGTTCAGTATTTCTGTCACTAGTTTATGCTGCCCTCATTTAAGGCATCATACACCTAGTGACTGATTCCCTTTAAGCCGTGTACTACTGTAGTCTGTCTCCAGCTTCTAATTTTTATTATTAGTGGACCCTGATGTAGTCTTGATGTAGTAGATCAGGCATGGGGGAACCTCCAGCCCTCCAGATGTTGCAAACCTACAATTCCCGTCATGGCTGGACAGCCAAAGCTTTGTTTCGGCTGTCCAGGCATGATGGGAATTGTAGTTATGCAGTAGCTGGAGCGCTGGAGGTTCCCCCATTTTGTAGATCATCCACTGCATATTCTACAAACGTGACTCACTGAATACATAAGAAATCACAGACATGGATACCGGGTTAGAGTGGAGTCACATGAGCGTGCTGCTCCCATACTGTGGCTCTGACTGCCCAGACTGACAGCCTTGTGGATCTCCATGTTGCTGTCAGTTTGGGTCATTAGTTGCAGGTGCAAGAACCCTCCCATAATATGCTCAGGAGTATACGGGGGTCTCAATAGTCCGGCTAGGGGATCCGTGCTGCGATCCTTCTCCGGATTGCGGTACGAATCGTGTCAATGCATCCTAACTTGTGAATCCCAACTTTCGACAGCTAGGAACGGCCAAGGATCTAATGTGTATGGTGGCTTCTTGACGCCTCCCCTCCGTATGGCAGATATCAGAGGAGATATGCAGCTCCCACAGAAGTCTTGAAGGGAGGCCGAAGTCTTCTCATTCAGAACATATCCACCCTCAGGTGCACAAGTGTATTGAGTGGTGGTATCAGGAGAGGAGGCCAATGGCTAAACAAGTGTTTGGTCAACAGCTGTCTGGTCACCTAAAAGAACCCCTTCATTGGCTTCATTCCTGCAATCTGTACAAGCTCTGCGGCACCTATACTTCATTACTACATCTCATGTGATCACCACTCTGACCACCATAAAAGTGCACAATTTAATGTCACAGGAAGTTATCCGACCTTTGTCACCTGACTTCCTGTGACCTGTGATTACATCATCAGATTTCCCCCTTCCCGGTGGCTATCAGACCCTCCCCTCCCCCAGCTCCAGACTTCTTGTTCCTCTGTGTCCCCCATGTGCAGAATGCAGCTGGTTATTGACTATTTGCCCTTATTCAGTGATCAATGATAATCAATAGGAGACGAGTCCATACAGTGATTACAGCACAGTTATAACACTCCTCTGACTCATATTGCCTGCTTTGTGAGCAGATTCTCTAGTGTGTCCTGTGAGATGCAGCCTCACTGATCTCCCGTGTGTGAGTCCTATAGGGAGAAGAGGAGACAGGCTGAAGCTGCATCTCATATGATAACCTGTAATGTGAGGGAACAGGCTAATGCTGTAACTCATATGATACCCTATAATGTGAGGGCACAAGCTGAAGCTGCATCTCATATGATACCCTAGAATTGAAGGGCACAAGCTGAAGCTGCATCTCATATGATACCCTAGAATGTGAGGGCACAAGGTGAAGCTGCAACTCATATGATACCATATAATGTGAGGGCACAAGCTGAAGCTGCATCTCATATGATACCCTATAATGAGAGGCCACAAGCTGGAGTTGCATCTCATTTGATACCCTATAATGTGAGGGCACAAGCTGAAGCTGCTTCTTATATGATACTCTGTAATGCCAGGGCACAAGCTGCAGCTGCATCTCATATGATACCCTATAAATGTAAAGAGACAGCCTGAAGCTTTATGTTTTGGGTAACTTGACTAACAAGGTGAGGGGTGGGAATAAGGGAAAAAAAATCCACCCATCTCCCTGCTGTTCCTATTTGATTTTTTATCCAATCCTCCAATCTTCTCTCTTCCTGCCTGAGACGCCATGTCCTGAAGCTGAGCACTCATCTCAGAAGCAGAGAGGAGAGAGAGAGAAGTCAGGGGCGGGCGTGCAGCGTATATACGTGCATACACATTGTTACACGCCAAAACATATAATTGCAGGTGTATTACATGTCGGCATTCCTTATCCTATGACTCTGCAGCTGTTGCAGAACTACAACTCCCATCATGGACTGACAGCTATGTACTAATTCAACAGCTAGAGACGCACAGGTTTGGCCAGGCTTTTAGGGCATGACAGGAGTTGTAGTTCTTCCCCAGCTGGAGAGTATATGTTATATATGACTATGTTGGTTACACACACTCATAGAGGTTTCCTGTAATGGAGTTTTTCGGTAAGAACTGACCAAGTAAACTTTTCCAGCCCTGCTCACCTGCAGTGGCCTCATCTCCGGCACAGTCATCTGTGACTCTCAGCCCAGTCCAGGCCTGGCGATCCCCCGTACTGATCACGGTAACGCAGGGACTGTCCACTCACACTGACATTTTACTTCTTTTTTTTCCTTCGTGTGGGGAGGGGATTACTGAAAATGTTTGCTGATCGGGCTCTTACACGAGATGTTATCGCTGTGCGGTAATGAGAGCCAACGTTACTTAAAGAGGAAGTCTTACTCATACTCCTGTGTAGAACGTACTTACCGGGTTCCTTTACCTAGACGCTGGTTTTGCTTACATGTATTCCAGGAGCTTTCTAATAACTTACTGACTTCACATAAAACAATGAAAGTGAAGATTCTTTGTTATACCGCTTATCTAGACTAAGATTGTCTGATCAGCAAGGTTGTATGTCTAATAAGAGAGCAGTACTTGGCCTTAAAGTGGATCTGTCATCAGGATACGCAGTCCTATGTAAGGACAGTATAGCATGGGGACAGGTCCGCTCTCCTATGTAAGGACAGTATAGTGTGGGGACAGGTCCGCTCTCCTATGTAAGGACAGTATAGTATGGGGGCAGGTCTGCTCTCCTATGTAAGGACAGTATAGTATGGGGACAGATCCGCTCTCCTATGTAAGGACAGTATAGTATAAGGACAGGTCCGCTCTCCTATGTAAGGACAGTATAGTATGGGGACAGGTCCGCTCTCCTATGTAAGGACAGTATAGTGTGGGGACAGGTCTGTTCTCCTATGTAGGGACAGTATAGTATGGGGACAGGTCCGCTCTCCTATGTAAGGACAGTATAGTGTGGGGACAGGTCTGTTCTCCTATGTAGGGACAGTATAGTATAAGGACAGGTCCGCTCTCCTATGTAAGGACAGTATAGTATAAGGACAGGTCCGCTCTCCTATGTAAGGACAGTATAGTGTGGGGACAGGTCCGCTCTCCTATGTAAGGACAGTATAGTATGGGGACAGGTCCGCTCTCCTATGTAAGGACAGTATAGTATGGGGACAGGTCTGCTCTCCTATGTAAGGACAGTATAGTATGGGGACAGGTCCGCTCTCCTATGTAAGGACAGTATAATATAAGGACAGGTCCGCTCTCCTATGTAAGGACAGTATAGTATAAGGACAGGTCCGCTCTCCTATGTAAGGACAGTATAGTATAAGGACAGGTCCGCTCTCCTATGTAAGGACAGTATAGTATAAGGACAGGTCCGCTCTCCTATGTAAGGACAGTATAGTATGGGGACAGGTCCGCTCTCCTATGTAAGGACAGTATAGTGTGGGGACAGGTCCGCTCTCCTATGTAATGACAGTATAGTATAAGGACAGGTCCGCTCTCCTATGTAAGGACAGTATAGTATGGGGACAGGTCCGCTCTCCTATGTAAGGACAGTATAGTATAAGGACAGGTCCGCTCTCCTATGTAAGGACAGTATAGTATGGGGACAGGTCCGCTCTCCTATGTAAGGACAGTATAGTATGGGGACAGGTCCGCTCTCCTATGTAAGGACAGTATAGTGTGGGGACAGGTCCGCTCTCCTATGTAAGGACAGTATAGTGTGGGGACAGGTCTGCTCTCCTATGTAAGGACAGTATAGTATGGGGACAGGTCCGCTCTCCTATGTAAGGACAGTATAGTGTGGGGACAGGTCTGCTCTCCTATGTAAGGACAGTATAGTATGGGGACAGGTCCGCTCTCCTATGTAAGGACAGTATAGTATAAGGACAGGTCCGCTCTCCTATGTAAGGACAGTATAGTATAAGGACAGGTCCGCTCTCCTATGTAATGACAGTATAGTATGCGGACAGGTCCGCTCTCCTATGTAAGGACAGTATAGTATAAGGACAGGTCCGCTCTCCTATGTAAGGACAGTATAGTATGGGGACAGGTCCGCTCTCCTATGTAAGGACAGTATAGTATGGGGACAGGTCCGCTCTCCTATGTAAGGACAGTATAGTGTGGGGACAGGTCCGCTCTCCTATGTAAGGACAGTATAGTATGGGGACAGGTCCGCTCTCCTATGTAAGGACAGTATAGTATGGGGACAGGTCCGCTCTCCTATGTAAGGACAGTATAGTATAAGGACAGGTCCGCTCTCCTATGTAAGGACAGTATAGTATGGGGACAGGTCCGCTCTCCTATGTGAGGACAGTATAGTATGGGGACAGGTCCGCTCTCCTATGTGAGGACAGTATAGCATGGGGACAGGTCCGCTCTCCTATGTAAGGACAGTATAGTATAAGGACAGGTCCGCTCTCCTATGTAAGGACAGTATAGTATGGGGACAGGTCCGCTCTCCTATGTAAGGACAGTATAGTATAAGGACAGGTCCGCTCTCCTATGTAATGACAGTATAGTATGCGGACAGGTCCGCTCTCCTATGTAAGGACAGTATAGTATAAGGACAGGTCCGCTCTCCTATGTAAGGACAGTATAGCATGGGGACAGGTCCGCTCTCCTATGTAATGACAGTATAGTATGCGGACAGGTCCGCTCTCCTATGTAAGGACAGTATAGTATGGGGACAGGTCCGCTCTCCTATGTAAGGACAGTATAGTATGGGGACAGGTCCGCTCTCCTATGTAAGGACAGTATAGTATGGGGACAGGTCCGCTCTCCTATGTAAGGACAGTATAGTGTGGGGACAGGTCCGCTCTCCTATGTAAGGACAGTATAGTATGGGGACAGGTCCGCTCTCCTATGTAAGGACAGTATAGTATAAGGACAGATCCGCTCTCCTATGTAAGGACAGTATAGTATGGGGACAGGTCCGCTCTCCTATGTAAGGACAGTATAGTGTGGGGACAGGTCCGCTCTCCTATGTAAGGACAGTATAGTATGGGGACAGGTCCGCTCTCCTATATAAGGCCAGTATAGTATGGGGACAGGTCTGCTCTCCTATGTAAGGACAGTATAATATAAGGACAGGTCCGCTCTCCTATGTAAGGACAGTATAATATAAGGACAGGTCCGCTCTCCTATGTAAGGACAGTATAGTATGCGGACAGGTCCGCTCTCCTATGTAAGGACAGTATAGTATGCGGACAGGTCCGCTCTCCTATAGTTGGGATCAGGTAGGGGTTTTATGTTTGCACATAATCTGCTCTTTCTTTGTGTAATAATCCTCTCCTCTGTGTTTCAGCCCACCCATGATCCCCGCTCCCACTGGAAACCAGAATCTAGGGATGAGTATACATCCGGATGATGCAGAGCAACAAGCCGCCCTACTACTAGCCTGTTCCGGGGACAACCTACCTCCTAGCCTGCCGCCTGTCAACATGTATGACCTGTTAGAAGCCTTAAAGGTAATGCTGCTGTGCCAGTCTCTGCCATATCGTGAACACATTATTGCCTCTCTAATAACCAATGTAGAGGAGGAAAGCTCCCATATCCTACACAGCAGTGTGTCATAGCTGATCATGCAGACAGGAGATCAGCTGAATAATAATAAATATATATATTATTATTATTATTATTATTATTATTATTATTATTATTATTATTATTATTATTATTATTATTATTTTTGTTTTTTACATATTTTTATTTATATAATGGAAAAAGGGGTGATTTAAACTTCTATTAGGGGTTGGTTTTTTTTTAATATATTTTATTTTTCGCTTTATAAGTCCTCCTAGGAGACATATATGCAATCATTACATTGTATATACTGATCAATGCTATGCCTGAGGCAGACTGCCGATCTGATGGGACAGAGGTAAGTATTGCTTCTCCACCTGTCAGGGAAAGTGATCGGGACCCCTACAGTTAACGCTGCTGGGGTCCCGATCAGTCAGTGACAGGTACTTCTGTCACGGACTTCCTAAAACGCGGTTATCACCAGATCGCAGCACTTGAGGAGTTAATGGCAGGCAGCTATGTGATCATGGCTGCCTGCCATTACCCCCTGGCTCTCGGGACACTAAGGTGTGCAGGAATGATCACACTGAAGCGCTCCCCCCCACACTAAAACGCCTTTACAGCAGTGACATATATATGGACATATATATGTATGTGTATACATATGTGTGTGTGTGTGTGTGTGTGTATATATATATATATAATACACACACACACACATTCCTGCTGCATGGGACATATATAACCATATAGCTGAGACAAAGGCGTTAAATGTAAAGTTTGCCGCCCTTGTTTCATAGTTATTTGGATACATATCCATCCGTTTCCTTCCTTACATCCCCACCATAGCTTACACCATAGCCATACTATATGCTAATGCTATGATTTTTCCCCCCCTCATGTTATGTTCACATAATTTGGAGTCTGTAAATTTACAGGGTGGAAAATTTCTTCACCAAAAATCCCTCATGTGCGGTGACCGGGACTCTTCTCGAATCTGCAGATTTCAGGACTGTCTCATCTTTTGGAGGTTTCTCCCATTTACATTGTATCTATAGTCACAGACGCTTGTAGATTGTCTGTGTGAATTACTAATTTGGACTTTTTGTGACCTCGGCTTTCTGATCTAAATTTAGAACTTTTAGGGTGCCTTTACACCTACCGGATTCACAGCGGATCTCACTTCTGCGGATTCGAAGCGAGAACCGCTGCGGATCCGGTATTAATTCATCCCTATGATATTATATATTCTCAGCGGGATTGACATCCCGCTGTGAATATGTGCTTTAACTCCCTGGTGCCCGCAGCCCCTCCGTCGCATCCCTGGCGCATCCCCCCCCATCCCGGCCACATCCCCCCATCAGCCCACCCCCAGCCCGCATCCTGCCGCCGAGA